>NW_009258262.1:12568-33896 GCF_000687185.1 Egretta garzetta
TATGGGCCCCCTTTAGGTACTGAAAGGTCGCACTCGGGTCTGCCCGCAGCCTTTTCTTCTCCAGGCTGAACAACCCCAACTCTCCCAGCCTGGCCTCCTAGGAGAGGGGCTCCAGCCCTCGGATCATTTTAGTAGCCCTCCTCTGGCCCCGCTCCAACAAGTCCATGTCCTTCTTGTGCTGAGGGCTCCAGAGCTGGACGCAGGGCTCCAGGTGAGGTCTCCCCAGAGCAGAGCAGAGGGGCAGAATCCCCTCCCTCGACGCTGGCCACGCTGCTTTTGATGCAGCCCAGGGTAGGGTTGGCCTTCTGGGCTGCCAGCACACATTGCCGGCTCATGTCCCACATCACTTTGCTGGGGCTAATGGGTGCCCCTGAAGCACTTAATAAAATTTAAGTGCTGGGGGTGGAATTGGTACAATTAAAACAAAAAATGGAGGTTAATTCAGAAGCAGCACACTGGCCCACTCTGTTGGAAGGTAATTACAGCTGGGCAGATGGCAGTAGAGTTTCCATACTTCATAGAGCTTACGTTTTTAACAGAGAAGGATAGTAGGCAAAGACAAAAGATTATTACTGCCTTTTTATGGATGGTGAAGTGCAGAGAGGTCTAATTCTCAGTGCATTTAAAAAAAAGGCTTTTTTGTGTCACTTATGAATGTTGTAAAGATGGTGATAAGGGAACTATGGGAGTTGTGCTAAAACTGACACTGTTTATGGTGGTCAGCCAAAGGAACTACACGTAAAGTGTGCAAATCCTCCAGTCTTCTACTGTGTCCGCACAAGGCAGGTAAAACAATTTTGGTAGTTAAGTGCAGACAAGGAACAGAAGATTTGCCCAAGAGCCTTCAGGTGATCAGGAGCAAAGCTGGAATTTGAACCCATGCTGGATCAGGAACATTTCCTTTTCTCCAGTTAATACAGTGATGAGCAGCTCTGTTTTCACCCTGGGGTGCAGTACACCTCTAGGTAGGTAGCTCCGTTATCAAGGCAAGGGTGTGTCTTCCAGTTACCAGAAACCCACTGGAAAATTGGTGGTTTTTTGAATAGAAAGAATATGTCTTTCTAGAATGAAATATTGTTGATGGTGTACTGCATGATCCAAGTGAGACTGTAGAATTGCTACAAGAAGTCTGTAACGTTCTACAGTTTAGGCTGTTATCGGCTTAGTTAATTCAATAATTTGTGGGATTTCAGGTTCTTTTTTGGTTTTGTCAAACGATTTTGAACTCCAGCTATATACAGAGGTTTTAAATATTGCCTATTATGGAAAAATATGAACTGTTCTAATTTTACTGAAAAAGAATACAGCCTTTTTTTTTTTTTTTGGTAACTACATGAAAATGCTGTCCTTTCAATTGGGTGGTAATAGGCTGGATATAAACAGTTTGTCCTCGACATTCATCATTCATCCTGTTGCTGTTTATTCTTTTCTCTTTTCAAAATAGAAGCTGGTGTTTCCCTTCACAATCAATTTGCAGTTGTCAGGAACACTGCTGATCAAAACAGCGTAACACTAAGTGCTCCTTTGGGAGTCTCCTACCTTTCCAACCATGGAGTAACTTCTCCAGCAAGGGGTATTGCCTCTTGTTGGGTAACAGAGAAGCTCATTTGAAAGTCAACGGTAATCAAAGTTACTGCTAGGTTTTTGGGGTCTCCCCCATCCCTCTCCTCAGAAACTGCTGTTAACTGGCCTTGCAGTTTGCCTTGGCAAGAGTTGTGCCATAAAGAATTAAATGCACCAAGGATCAGAGTGTTCTCTGGAGCTGCAAGCCCAGTTCAGCATTGGGAAGACAGTGTGATTTGAGAGGAGATTGGTCTGCACATTCTTGGAAATGAGATGTTGATTCTCCATACATGTGGGATTCAAACTAAACAAACTTGCGCTGTGTATCAGTGGGATGATCTCGAATCTCTAGGATGGTTGGTTGATGGCCCGGCAAATCAAGTTTTTGGTCAATGCCATTTGGTTTGTTGCTTTTTGAGCTTTCTTTGTTTCTCATTTTACTGCCGTAAAAACCTGTTGGTTATAATCACATAGTGTATGAACGTGTCTTTTGAATTGCTAAACCGTTGCGTTCAGTAATTCTGTGAAACTAAATGCTACGCATCTGTCCTTCTAGAAAGGCATCTGCATACTTGGTTGCCTTCTTTCAGATTTACGGCTTACTAACCGGGAAGGCTGGAAATCTGAAAAGGTCTGTGACCTTTTCTTGGCCCATCTTGGGGGCTGTGTTTGGTCGAAGCTGCAGGTAGCTAGCAGAGCAGAGCCAGCTTTGCCTGCTAGTGAGCCGTCCCATCCTGACCTGATGCGGTAAATGCAAAGCCATGGAGACATTTAATTGCTCTTCTGACTTTTGCATTATTTTTGAAGTTGGGAGATCCTGTGTTTCTTCAGCAGCATTCCAGGCACGAATCAGTGTTGAGAACCAGTTCCTTGTTTTGATCGCTGGTTTTAGTTTTTTTTGGTCTTTTTGTTTTGTTTTGTTTTTAATACCAGTAATGCTCTAAAAGGACTCTGCAACCATCTTTTATAAAATTTGGACAGGATAAAAATAGGCTGGTGGGGAGGAGCAGGGAAGTGAATTATGGTTTTCAAAATCAGAGTTCAGCCTTATCTCTTTTATTTTTTTTTTCCAAAGGAAATTAAATACTCATTTATTCTTAAAAGGGATAAACTCTGGCCACTTTCAGTAATCAATCAGTTTACATCAGCGTACAAATGCAGTAACATTTTCAGGCGGTGTGATTTCCACACTGGGTGTTCACAGCCAACATGACGTGGCGGCAGCGGCGCTTCCGTCAGGACGACTCTGCAGCACCGAAGTGATGGAGCACGCGGTGGTTGATGTGTTCTCTGTGTGCTGCTGCCCTACTGCGTGCGTCAGCGGGGAAGGAATCTCTTGAAAGAGATGGGGAGCTGGGATAATATTGATACTGATTGGATTAGACATTGCTCATGTCTGATCTTTAGTTAAGAAGCTGTTGAGTTCCTCTGCTGTTGATTGGACTTGATACTTCAGATTCCTTTTTCTTTTGTAGTAGCATTAATAACGGCTTCAGCATGGAAATGTCTAGGTGAAAATCTGTCTATTCATATTCCTCAAAACACATTTTTGGGACAATTTTTTTTTTTTAATTCATACATAGGCTTTTTATGGCTTCGATCTTTGGCTGAATATGGGGCTGGTTTTGTGAGGCAATGGACATAACTTGAGAAGTTCTCTGCCCCAAAGAACTTGTGACTTAAATGAAGCCCACTGACATCAAACTTTCCAAGTGTTCAAATGGTTTGGTACAGTGCCACTTAAAATAGACACGGTTATGGGGAACCAATGAGTTGCAGAGAAGAAAACAAGCGCTTTGCATTTTAGACATTTTTCTTCTGTTTTCAATAACTAACCTGTTGGGCTTTCGTGATACTATTCCTCCTGTTTTTAAAGATGACAAAGAGGAGGACTTGGCAAGTTAGGAAATGAGATAGGACTGATCCTGAGACTTCGTTTCTTAAAAAATAATTCTCCTCAAGCTGTATAAACTTTCTCGAGCTAAACATTGTAGAAAACAAAAATATTACATTTTCAATGAAACATTCATGATAACAATTGTCTGTGTCTTCACTGTCCAAGATCCTTACTAAAACCACCAGCTGATTTGAATTTTCCTTATTACTTTCATCAGCATAGACTTCCTCCAAAAAGAAAAATAAAGCCATCTCTTTCTTGACTGGGGCGGGGGGGGGGGAAGGCCATGCAGAATAATAATAAAAAGGCTGGGTTTTTATGCATGTTTTTAAGTTCATCTGAAGCTGAGTTGTAGATTCTGAGGTCCCTGACCTGCACATAAATCCATAAGCTGTTGGCAGAGCTGTACGTCACTTTGGCCCATGCAGTGGCAAAAACTCTGCAGTGAGCATGTAGTAGGAGCCAGAGTTCATGGAAGAGGCAGTAACATGTGGCAGGGCTGCCAACATAGCAGACCTGCGACTTGGACCTCGTATAAACTGTCTTCCTTTAAAAGTGCAGGAGGAATTGAATCTGAAAGACAATATCAAGAGCTAACTCTCATATATGATATACAGTAACGTGAATTTGAAACTAAAGGTATTTATATCACAGGCTTGAAGCCACAGAAGATGAAATAACGTATCTGCTGTTGCTGCTCTGTTCTGTGTGGTGTTCCTTGAGTTGAGGGGCAAGTGTTTGGACCTAATGTTGTGTGTCTTACTGTCAGGTTAACTTCCTTGCTTCTCATTAGTCTCTCTCCCCACCTCTTTCCTTTCTGTCCGTGAATGCCAGCGTCATCTGCTGAGGTCAAGTCGTTGTCCAACTGAACCTTGCCAACAAGAGATCTAGAACTTGTGCAGGTACTCCTGGAATATCTCTACAGGTGTCATTTTGACATGTCTCTAAGTTTCCCATCCCTTTTACATCAATCATAAGAGAGCTCCCCTTTCGAAGCCTGTTCCCTGTCATTCAGTGCTAGGGCTTCAGCTTCCACCACCCACTTAGCGCTTCAAACAGCAAGAAGCTTTGTCCTTTTGCTCTGGCTGCCTCTTCCAGCTAACAGCAGTCCCCGCAAATTTCCACAACCCACATCATCGTCTTCCTTCAAACCCTTTCTTGAATTTCTCTCTCGTTGTGGCTCAGGGGAGAAGACAGTAGTTCTGAACTTCTGCCACAGTCTTTGCCATCTTAGAATGATAGAATCATAGAATGTTTTGGGTTGGAAGGGACCCCTAGAGGTCATCTAGTCCAACCCCCCCGCAGGAGCAGGGACACCACTAACTAGATCAGGCTGCTCACAGCCCCGTCCAACCTGGTCTTGGATGTTCCCAGGGATGGGGCCTCCACCCCCTCTCTGGGCAACCTGTTCCAGTGTTTCACCACCCTCATTGTAAAGAACTTCTTCCTTATATCTAGTCTAAACCTACCCTGGTTTAGTTTAAAACCATTACCCCTTGTCTTGTCACTGCTGGCCCTACTAAAAAGATTTTCCCCATCTTTCCTATAGGCCCCCTTTAGGTACTGAAAGGCCGTAATCAGGTCTGCCCGCAGCCTTCAAGTGTCTTGGAGGACACTTAGTAGGAGCATTTCAGGGTGTTGTGTCTTGTACTGTTAGCTTCCAGCCTGCTACTAAAAGGCATCAGAACTTGTCTTCTGTGTGTTGTTACTAGTTCAACATGGTGAGCCAAGCTTTTAAACCATGAAGACTTGGTTTGTTCTAAATACAAGTTTATGGATTGACAGGAAGGTATTGTTGAAGGGCCTCAGTTTGAACTCTTAACTGTGTTGAAGATGCTATCCATATCCCGTAGATAGAGAATTAGGCCTCCTCTTCGCACTGTCTTTTACTCCTTTGTCTGACATGTGGAAGGAAGAGGTTTTTGGGTAGTGTGCATTTTTCTCTCATGCAACTTCCATGTTCCTTCTGCTATACTGCCTGCCCTGCTGATCTGGGAAAAGAAATATTCTGCCATATTCATACTCAGTGCTTTAACATCTGTAGATGCCAATAAGACTGACATGGTTTTGGTTTTTTTTTTCTTCTATAGCATCTCCCTTTCTGCTTTTTGCCAACCGGCGGGATGTTCGACTTGTGGATGCTGGAGGCACAAAGCTGGAGTCCACTGTGGTGGTCAGTGGTTTAGAGGATGCTGCTGCGGTTGACTTCCAGTATTCGCAAGGCATCGTTTTCTGGACAGATGTGAGTGAAGAAGCCATCAAGCAAACTTACATTAACCAAACTGGGAATGTGGTGCAGAACGTCATCATTTCTGGTCTGGTTTCCCCGGATGGCCTGGCATGTGATTGGATTGGGAAAAAACTTTACTGGACGGATTCAGAAACCAATAGGATAGAAGTAGCTAATCTCAATGGAACATCTAGAAAAGTCCTCTTCTGGCAAGACCTTGATCAGCCCAGGGCAATAGCGTTGGATCCTGCTCATGGGTAAGTATTAATTTGACTTAAAGCTTAAATGGATACAGTGGTGATTTATGTTGAGTTTTTAGTTCTAAAAAAAAAAAAAACCCACCCAAAAAAAACCCCCATAGGCTTTTGTTTCAGTGTATGTTCTCCAAAGGTATTTTTCTCAAGATCTGTAGCTGAACATATGTTTGAGCTTAAATATTTTGTGGCAAGAAATGACAGCCCAGACATAGAGCCAAAAAGAAAAACACAGCTGTTCTTAGGTGCCAAGGCAAATATTGAACCAGTGTGATTGCCTAACTTATTCCATTGTGCTTCTGAAAAGTAATTAATTTTCCAAGCCTTTTTATTGTTATTTTTTCAGTTCTCCTGTCTGGTGAGTTAACTTTCATTTGATATGTGATGTCTGTTTAATGTATCTAGCCAGCAAGGTGTGTAAATCTGCAGGAATCGAAACAGGAATTCTCACTTGCTATGCTCTGGTAAACAAAATCAGGATATTTTTAAGTGGTGATGTTGAATAATCATGTTTGTGCTGGCAAGTAAAAGAATCCAGGTGAACCCGGTGACTCTTGATGCTGTAAGATGACCAAGTTAGGAAGCAACAAGGGAGCAAGCAGGCTGGATGTGTCGCTTCTGAAAATGCTTGTGTATCTGCATGGTTCCTCCCCCCCTCTTCACTGCTCCCCACCATTTCCTATGTGCTATTTGCTCTCCCTGCGCACAAGTGCCGATGCGGGGCAGTTTGGGCCCCGTATTCATCGCAGTGATGACTGAAGGTCAGCTGTGCTAGATGGACCCCCGGGATAAGGGGAGAAGTGAGGTGCACTTCTCTTGTGTGCATAGATACACACAAGTGAGGTGCTTTGCCACTGATCTGCTGCTGTTTTCACAACTCTTTCTCAAGGATTGCATTATCTTCCTCTTTGGTACGGTATGTGTAGGTAGGTTTCTCATCCGTAAGAAAATCTGTTATCAACTGACATTGAGTCTGGCCTCTTTGCACAGGGATTTTGAGTTAACACAAGAGCTTAGGATAAACCACAAACATGAAGGAGTTTGTGGTTTATCCCACACTGGGAGATGGACAGTATCTTGAGAAACCACCTTCTTCAGGTGTGTGAGAAGTGAAAACTGAAACTACGCAACCGAGGGCGACTTAAGATTGCCGTGTCGTCAGCTGCCACGCTACAGGCTGGAACTTTGTCAGGTTGTTTTTGCAGTGGCTCCTGCATAAGCTTTCCCAGATGAATGTGAGGAGTTATGGGCACGCTTAGACTGGACCTAAGGAAGAAATTCTTTACAATGAGGGTAGTGAAACACTGTCAGGGGTTGCCCAGAGAGGTGGTGGAGGCCCCATCCCTGGGAACATTCAAGACCAGGTTGGACGGGGCTGTGAGCAGCCTGATCACCTGGTTAGCGGTGTCCCTGCTCCCTGCAGGGGGGTTGGGCTGGGTGACCTCTAGGGGTCCCTTCCAACCCAAAACATTCTATTCTATGATTCTACTAAATGAAACTGTATGTACGCAAAGAAACCAAATCCTTAGTTTTATTGACACGTCAAATGCTAGAGCTGCTCGTATCCCCAGATAACTGGTAGAAGGGTACAACCATGATCAGTAAAAGGGAAAGTGGAGTGACTTTGTTGGGCCAAAGGACTTTTCCAGAGGGGACCTTGTCCTCTTAATCCTGACTTCAGTATGGATGCCTTTAGGTGAAAGGAATTCTTCTCATAGCAAATTGCTGTATGGAATTATTTTAAATAAGTTAGCAGGAATCCTATATGTATCCTGGCAGTAAGTAATCTCTGCAGAATTAATTAATGCTGAATACTAACTAGAGTTCAGTAGTATAATTTAAAGAGGGAGTATGATGTTAAATTGAGTATTTTATAATGAGGTGGATCAGAGAGAGTGGAATGGCGCCTTCCATGAAATACCAATGTCAGGTTGACATCTTGTAAGTGGATGCAGTTCTTTGCTCTTTGACTGTTTTCTTTAGGGTAGCTTAAATATTGGTTGTGGCAATACATTTCATGCTATATTATGTGCTCTTTGACCCTCCTGCTTTGAAAAACTGAAGGAAAATCATTATTTTTAATGAAAACTGGATGGAACAACTGGGAGAGAAAGTATTGTTGGTACAGGTCAAAAGGAGAGCTTTTTAAAAATAGTCAGTGGTGATGGTGAAGCTGCAGTGCTTCTGCAAATCTAATCCTTGCTTGTATTTGGAAGGAGGAGGGATGCAGGCATGGTTTATTTTGCGTGACTTTGAAAGGCAGTTCTTTGCAGCAATGCTCTGTGCAGAACAGAGGTGCAGCATCTCAAGCATATGTAAAACCCAGTAAGTCTAACAACAGAAGACACCATTTTGGTGTATGTTAGGTATGTTACCTTGGTTTTGCCTTTCTATGGGTCTGTGGTAGCCTATTCTTTCTTCCTGGAGGACTTACCTACTTCTAAGTATCTTGCATTTAAACCTCCAGAGAAGATGTGCAAGTATGAACGGTTACTGTGGAATGGGCTAACATAAGGAACAAGATTAATTTGCCAAAACCATAGATGTCTGTGTGTGAGCTGGTCACCTTGAGACTTTCTGGTCTTGATCAACAAAATTGCTTGAGATGAGGCAAGGATGACAGTTCTGACTTTTGCTCAGATCAATTCCTTGGGTTGCCAGTGCTGCTGCCCTGAGCATTAGTTCAGTCTACAGGTTATGGGGTTTTTTTTATCCATTGGGAGCAGCAGCTTTATATCAAACACCTCTATTGGTTTTAACTTGTGGCAGACATTTCTAATTGTTAGCTTGTTTGATTTGTGTATTAACCCAGTGCAACTAAAGCAATATAAATAAATGGTCTGTGGAAATGCATTATGAAGATATATGTGTCCTTTATTTAACTAATTCATCCCCACTATGGTCTATTAAAATCAGCCTCCATAGACCTGCTCTTCTGCGTAAAGGTGGCCAAGTCCAGTATTTATTGCACAAGGGCAGGCAGGTTTGTACAAATAATTATCCAATATAGTAAACTTAGTAAGCCAAAAAATCATATGTATTTGTGGCATAAAACATTCAAATTTAATTTGCTTTTACAACCACTTCATTTCACAGGGAAAGAAGAACCGTTTAGTATCTTTTTATTTGTCTTTCTGTTAATAAGTTTTTGTGATCAGATGGCTAATACAGTTGTTACAGCTGACAGAAGAGTAAGAATTTGTGCTAAAAAAGAAGAGAACAGGTTAGAGCACCTGAGTAAGTTAGTGGATTTTTTCCTGGATCATGAAATCTGATGAAATTTAGACTAGGATTCTTAAAACTGGTTGATGTGGTCTTAAAGTTGCTAGACATTTGCTTTCAGTCTGGAAGAATTTCCATAGATGCGATTTTGGCCTTCTAGCAGCTTCTTCTCCAGAAATGGAGGAGGCTTAGAAAATGAGGAAGAAACTTAATTAGGTATAGGCCAGTCAGCTTGAGTCTGGAAGAAAAATGGGACAAAAAAGCAATTTTTAAATGCTTAGCCGATACTAGTAGTACCCAAACATGGTTTTGTCAAGAATGCTCCGTGTTGAACAAATCTAATTTCTTTCTGTTTACAAATCATAGAATCATCTAGATTGGAAAAGACCTTTAAGATCATCAAGCCCAACCGTTAACCTAACCCTGCCATCCCACCACTAAACCATGTCCCTAAGCACCTCATCTGCCCTTCTTTTAAATACCTCCAGGGATGGGGACTCGACCACCTCCCTGGGCAGCCCATTCCAGAGCCTGACAGCCCTTTCTGGGAAGACATTTTTCCTCATGTCCAACCTAAACCTGCCCTGGCACAACTTCAGACCATCCCCCCTTGTCCCATCACCCGTTACCAGGGAGAAGAGGCCGACCCCCACCTCGCTCCCCCCTCCTGTCAGGCAGCTGTAGAGGGCGATGAGGGCTCCCCTCAGCCTCCTCTTCTCCAGGCTGAACACCCCCAGCTCCCTCAGCCGCTCCTCGTAAGCCTTGTGCTCCAGACCTCTCCCCAGCTTTGGGGCTCTCCTCTGGACATGCTCCAGCATCACAACGTCTTCCCTGTAGTGAGGGGCCCAAAGTAACATGTCCTTGTGCATATCAGTGAGACCTCTTCTCTTTTAGCTTTAGTAAGGCTGTTGTGCAGAGATGAATGGAGGCCTCTCTTTCACGTTGTGATGTTCACAGGATGTTACATCCAGTGTGGCGTTTGCCTAATAAATAGCGTTTGTTCTATTTTGAAGGTGATTCTTCAATACGTAGACTAGTTCAAGAGAATAGAGAACATATTGACTATACAGTGATCATCTCTTGGGAATGTTATAGGTGTAATGACCAAGCCTTAGGGAATTGGAGATGGACTAGTTAGAGATTGCTTTCAGAGTCTGTTTTTCTGTGATTTCTGGCTGACATTCAAAAGTATGATTTTTTTTTTTGGATGTTTTGGCAGGCTTGCTAAATAGTAAGTTGGATATTTTTGGTGTAAGGACAATTTTTAAAGAGAGCTTCATCGTTTCCACACTCAGTTTACCATCCTTCTTTAAAGGCAATGCTTGTCTGAAGCTTAAATCTTGAAAGAGAGATGCCCTTGTCATCTCCCCCAACAATCATTCAGAGCATTCCTAAAGTTTCTTTATTTGAAGGAAAACTCTGCGACACGATTGCAGATCATCTGTGGGTCTCTCTTCTTCCAAGAGCTCGTGGAAATCATTAATTGTACAGGATTTTCTGATGCTCTGAGACAGCATTAAGAGGCAGGTGTCTTAATAGGTAACATGGCATTCTTTCCCTTACACAGTGAAGCTGTCTTGCTGGATCTACTATATATTCTAGGAATCAAAGGTGGCAGAATATGTGATAAACCAATTATTCTGCTTCCCTGAAATTCAGGATGAACTAAGCAGACAGAGGAGAGTACAAAATATTTTTCTGCAAATTCACTGACATTTTGTTCTGAACATCCAGATCCCGGGCCTGGTTTAGCTTATATAAAGCTGAGCTTATTTAATGGAAGGCATTAGGCTGAAATTCTTGGCACTGTTTTGGAGAACGTTAGCATTTACATATGTTCTTGCTAGGTGGACTGCCTGTAGGGAATTCGGTAGTGTTGGTGTTACTATGAAGTTTGAGTTTGCAGCTTTTGCGTAAGTATTTCTGTGTTTTCAGGACAGCAACTGCTAACAAAACTTAAGTTAGTGTATATAAAGATTTTACTCAAGCTCAACTAAAGAGAGAGCTCAAATTCTGTGCAATGCAGTGAAAAGAACCTAAATATCACAAATGTTGTGTGAAGAAGCAGGAAGGCATTTCAGAAGCAGGTCCTTATGGTGTGTCGAGGTAAGCAAACTTCAGTTTCCTTGAAAGAAGTTTTCAGAAGAATGCGTGACTGCATAGCCAAACCAAATGAGTTCATTCTCAGCCCTGTAGGGTGGGGCTTAGATCTGATCAGCCTAGAATGTGTGTTGACAAGGGTCATTAAATCTAGGACCTCCAAGTCTAAATCTCAAGGCTTGCGAACCTTCAACCTGTAACACAAGGCTCTGATTCTGAGAAGCTGTAGCATATCCGTAATCCTCGTATCTGATTTTCACTGGTAAGTGCTAATGAAGTAGGTAGCTCACATGATTGAAGCCTACAATGTATTAGAAACATCTCCTTTAGTTAATATAAATCTTGAATTTGTTCCTAGTTGTGTGAAGTCTCTGTGACACTTTCTGGAGCAAGCTTTGCTGTTCAAGTTTAGGCTGTATTTTCTGTGATTTGGCTTATTCAGCAGATAGTACCTCTTGAGAAGCTTCTGCCCCCTCTGTTTGCTGAGGCACAAAGAGCTGAATCGGGCATGTGTGAAATGGTGATTCTTAAGAAAAAAGATTGCCTCCAAAAACCCCATGCTGTCCTGTGGGGTTTTTTTGTGTGTGTGTAACAGTGGTCTTCGTTTGGTGTAGTCCCTGGGGCTGTTGAATTGGCCATACCTGAGCTGGCACGCTGGCTCGGATGGGATCTGTAGAAATGATGTTTATGGAGGACGAGAGCAAGGACCTTTGAATTGGTTTGACTGCCTTGAAGGAAAGCTACAAACCTCTTTCTACATTTCCTCCTTCATTTTAGGTCTTAAAATGTCTTTCGTGATGTGGTGTGGGTCTGTTGGGCAGTGGCAGTGGACTAGCACCGAAGCCGACCTCATTTATGGAGCAGTCTTCCCAGCTTGGAACAGCAGAGGCTTTGGGGGAGGGAAATAAGGTGCAAACTAGAAAACGGCAATAAAAGAAATTATTGAGTACAAAGGATAAAGCTATTAATCATCATTAGTTTAGAGGTTAAAACAAGTCTAATCAGGTTCTGAACAGCATTAGGAAGTGTGTGCTATAGCCCAGCCTAACCATTGCTTCAGGTTGCTTATGGCAAATTAGCCAAAATCTAGAAGCAATGACTGTCATTGACCTACGGTATATTTGGCACTGAAGGAAGGAATAATTGGATGACTCAATACAAGTTGGACTTCAAAAAATGGATTTAGAGGGGACCACTATCAAGATTAGAAAGCTCTCTGTTCAGAGTCTGAAATTAAAACCCTTACACATACCTAGTTATTAATCCAGTGTTCACCCGGTGCCACAGCAGAACCACAAAGCAGACCTAGAGCTGTTCTTGCATAACTCACAACTATGTTTATAGCAGCACTTAAATAAAACTGCGGTGGTGCTTAGTGCTGATTCACAAGGACCTTGGTCTCGCACAACAGCATGGCACAGAATCCCAGAATGGCAAGGGTTGGAAGGGACCTCGGGAGATCATCCAGTCCAACCCCCCTGCTCAAGCAGGCTCACCCAGAGCAGGTTGCACAGGACTTTGTCCAGGTGGGCTTTGAATATCTCCAGAGAAGGAGACTCCACAACTCGCCTGGGCCAGGGCTCAGTCACCCTCAAAGAAGTTTTTCCTCACGTTCAACTGAAACCTCTTCTGCTTCACTTTGTACCCATTGCTCCTTGTCCTGTCGCTGGGCACCACTGCAAAGAGTCTGGCTCCGTCCTCGTGACACCCACCCTTGAGATATTTGTACGTGTCAATGAGGTCCCCTCTCAGCCTTCTCTTCTCCAGGCTGAACAAGCCCAGCTCCCTCAGCCTTTCCTCACAGGGGAGATGCTCCAGTTCCCTCATCATCCTTGTTGCCCTCCTCTGAACTCTCTCCAGGAGTTCCTCATCTTTCTTGAACTGGGGAGCCCCGAACTGGACCCAGTGCTCCAGGTGGGGTCTCAGAGTAGAGGGGGAGGAGAACCTCCCTCACCCTGCTGGCCATGCTTCTCTTGATGCACCCCAGGATACCATTGGCGTGTACTTAAGGTTAAGCGTGTTGGCTTTCTGCATTGAAATCTTTGGGATCTGTATGCTGAAGCCTGATCTGTGTGAGCTGTAGTAGACTGAGGCTTTGAATATTTTGATTTAAATGACTGTGAATGGTGAAATGTTTTTAACCATGTGTCACTTGATCTTGTCTCCTTTGGAATAGTTGAGAGGAGCGGGTACACTGAATAAAAACTTGTGACTGGTGTGAATGGTGGAGAAGAAAAACATCGAACTTGGTATGGGGTAAAGATAGTGCTTTTTAGCAGCTCTTGCTTTCACTCATGGCCACTCAGTTAAAATGCAAAAGAAGCCCTGTTTTTGAGTGAAACGTGATTATTGCTGCCTTGAAAGCTAGAGGTCAGTTTATGTCCCCTGTGTCTCTACTTCATAATTAATTTCAAGTACAAAATTATTTTTGAAGCTTTTGGTTAAATATTTGAAACTCTAATGAGGACGAATGTATGAGTAGCGCAGTTGTTTTCTTAGAATGTAAGAAATGTACTCAACCATAAAATTGGTTACGAGTCATATCCCATATCTTGGTATGGCTGTAATTTCTGGGAGTTGGAAAGCTTTTGATACGTTGTGGGGCCAAATAGCTGCAAATAGCCTCGTGCATGAGAAACTTGAAGTTCTTGTGGGAAGTGTTATTGACTCTAATTTTCAGATGGATGCCCTTGATGGTGACAGCCTTTCCATAAATGTTTCATCAGTCTCTTTGGTTATTTCTCCCTTTTTCCTGCTCATAGATATGACTAAAGGGCATAAATTGTTCAAAGACCTTGTGCTTCATTTGAGAGCCGAGCTGTTTGTTTAGGGATGGCAGAAAAAAGTGATTTACTTTTTTTTTTTTTTTTTTCCCCTCAGCTGTAATTGCATGGGGAAGAGGTGGAAATGTGTAGACTTCCTTAATAACCCTACTGAAGTCACTCCCCTATTAGCACTCTTTTTTTCCTACAAGTTCTGTGATTCCTCATATCCTGAGTCCTGGAGACTGAGGCTTCTTTGCCCTGTACGTATTTAGTCTTCTTAAGTAGTTTGGGAATCATGGCATTCTTAATTTTTATCTTTTTAATTTCTACACCATTTTTTAGGGTAACAGAAAAGGAACAACAGGATGGCCTTGGTTGTCTCAGTGCTGGGGTGTGTTGTGTTGGTTTCTCAGGTGAAGTCGGGAGTGCAGGTCTTGTAGCTTTGGCTCTGGGACCAAAGAGGTGGGGAAGCTGGGATTTTCTTTGATTAGAGGACTTGATGGATGTAGTTTACAGCTGCACAGAGGCAGTGTGGAAATCATTGCATATACACTGTGTTGGCCTGGCTGGACGAACACCATTCTGTTTGTCATGTTTGGCTTTGGTTTAACTCAAAACATGTTTCTGGGTTTTTTTCCATGTAAAATTAAGCAATAGTATAAGCCGAAGTAAGAATTTTTCTACATAAGCTGTTGAATGTGTGCTTAAACGGGGTCTTGTTTGTTAAACTGTGTTTAAAATTATAAGTGTGCAAATGAACATGCTGAGATTGCATGCCTTGACAAATTATTGGCTGTTGTTTCAGTGTCCTGTTTTCCCAAGCATTGAGTTAAACTCCATCACGACGCTGAAATAGATAAGTGCATTGGCTTGAGCAAAGATCATAGAATCATGGAATGCTTTGGGTTGGAAGGGACCCCTAGAGGTCACCCAGCCCAACCCCCTGCAGGGAGCAGGGACACCGCTAACCAGATCAGGTTGCTCACAGCCCCGTCCAACCTGGTCTTGGATGTTCCCAGGGATGGGGCCTCCACCCCCTCTCTGGGCAACCTGTTCCAGTGTTTCACCACCCTCAGTGTAAAGAATTTCTTCCTTAGATCTAGTCTAAACCTGTTTAAGGGCAGTTGGGAGATCTGTGGGTAAGAGAGCAACCAACACCTTACTTGCACAATTGAATTACTGTTGTTTTATATGTTTGCTCGACCCCTGTCCTCCACTAAGTGGGTACAGTATGTAGACAGAATTTATTGGACTGTCCTGATATGCTTTAATCCAATGTTCCTTATGGAGAAAGGAAGAAATCTAGTCTTAACTTCAGATATAGAGGTAGTTAAGTCAGGTTGAGTCATGACTGAATCTGCCTGTAAACAGCAGAGGTTGGAGGTATCTAAAAAAGCTGATGGAGAGTTCAACGGTTCATTCTGCAATTCTTGATAGGAGGATCCCCTGACTTTTGAGTTGCTGCAGTGTGTCTTAAAGTCAGTTGAATGTAGTGAGATTTGGACTATTTTTCCCTTTCCTAAAATAAATCTTTTTTTTTTTTTTTTTTTTTTTTAGAGGAGAAGGACTTGAGGTCAGTGAACTGAATATGAGTCAGCAATATGCCCTTGCTGCAAAGCAAGCCAACAGCATCCTGGGCTTCACTTAGGAGTGTTGCCAGCAGATGGAGGGAGGTGAGCCTTCCCCTCTACTCAGTGCCTGTGAGGGCACCTCTGGAGTACTGTGTCCAGTTCTGGGTTCTTCAGCACAAGAGAGATGTGGACATGCTGGCATGAGCCTAACAAAGGGCCACAAAGATGATTAAGGGACTGGAACATCCACCATAGCAGGTGTGGCTGATGGAGTTGGGATTGTTTATTGTGGAAAAGAGAAGACTCAGGGGATCTTATCAGTGTGTATAAATATGTGAAGGAGTAAAGATGATGGAGCCAGACTCTTTCCAGTGGTATCCAGTGAAAGGACTAGAGGCAATAGGCACAAACTGAAATAGAGGAAGTTCCACTTAAATGAAAGAAAATACTTCTCTACTGAGGGGGTGATGAATCACTGGAACAAGTTGGCCAGAGGGTTTGTGGAGTCTCCAACCTTAGAGATACTCAGAACCTGACTGGATGAGGTCTTGGGTAACCTGCTCTGGTTCACCCTGCTTTGAGTGGTGGGGTTGCAGCAGACAATCTCCAGAGCTTCCTTCCAACCTCAGAATTTTTTTTTTTTTTTTTTTTTTTTTCAAGAGGAGAAGGACTTGAGGTCAGTGAACTGAATATGAGTCAGCAATATGCCCTTGCTGCAAAGCAAGCCAACAGCATCCTGGGCTTCACTTAGGAGTGTTGCCAGCAGATGGAGGGAGGTGAGCCTTCCCCTCTACTCAGTGCCTGTGAGGGCACCTCTGGAGTACTGTGTCCAGTTCTGGGTTCTTCAGCACAAGAGAGATGTGGACATGCTGGCATGAGCCTAACAAAGGGCCACAAAGATGATTAAGGGACTGGAACATCCACCATAGCAGGTGTGGCTGATGGAGTTGGGATTGTTTATTGTGGAAAAGAGAAGACTCAGGGGATCTTATCAGTGTGTATAAATATGTGAAGGAGTAAAGATGATGGAGCCAGACTCTTTCCAGTGGTATCCAGTGAAAGGACTAGAGGCAATAGGCACAAACTGAAATAGAGGAAGTTCCACTTAAATGAAAGAAAATACTTCTCTACTGAGGGGGTGATGAATCACTGGAACAAGTTGGCCAGAGGGTTTGTGGAGTCTCCAACCTTAGAGATACTCAGAACCTGACTGGATGAGGTCTTGGGTAACCTGCTCTGGTTCACCCTGCTTTGAGTGGTGGGGTTGCAGCAGACAATCTCCAGAGCTTCCTTCCAACCTCAGAAATTCAATGATACTGTGAAAAAGCAGCCTTTTTCATGCAGGGGTGTGACTTCGTGAGGTCCCTTCCCTACCTTGTTTTCCGCTACTTCCCTGACCACCTCAGAGTGGTGGTATAATGCTGCATGGCTTGTGAAGCGCTTTCGATATGGAATAATTTCTTTATATATATAAATACTTCTTCATCTCTCCTCAGAAACGTCTGGGAAGAAAAAGTTTTATTGCCTTGTCTCTTGTACCTTCTCCGGTGACCACGAGGAGCAGTTATGAGGGCTCATTTTATCTTCTCATCGTTTTTCTGTTTTCCGTAGAGTTTTTGCATACGAACGTGCTGCGCGCTCTTTTCGAGGGGAAAGCACAACGCGCAAAGCACATGCAAGTCCTCTTTTTCCCCAGGAAATTCTGCAAGTGCAGCTTGTTTTTTCTCACCATATCAGAGGTATTTGCAGCAATATTGCATTCTAAGTTGAAAATTCTCTTCCTAACCCCCTCTGAGTAGCATTGCAAGTACCTCCTTACTGCTGCTCTCCTTCTCTAGGTTAATGTGCTTGGAAGTCTCCTTGAGTCCCTCTCTCTGAGGATTCTTCAGCTTCACTGTGCCATGTAACCTGACTTTTTGACAGGCTGTTGAAGCTGTATTGAATGCATGCTTGTTTACCTTTGAGAAATCATTAGGGTGTCCTACTCCTTTCCGTAAGGGTGAGCAGGGAAAGATGTGCTTCTTCCTTGCAAGCAGTTCATTGCAATAATATTTGAGCATCCCTCAGCTGACAGGCAATTATGTTTTTCCTCTTTGTTCTCAGTTGCCAAACAGTATATTCTATATATGTACTGTATAAATTGTAAAAGAGTAAATCTGTCAGAATAAAATATGTTGGAGGAAAACTGTAGTGGAGAAGGGTGGTTCCTGGGAGTTTTGGTTGTTTTGCTTTAAATACAGGGCTTTGCATACAGCGTGATTAGTTGTGCTGGTTACCTGCTGTGGCATTTTGTTGGGTTTGATGTCGTGGTTTTTGCCAAGAACATCCAGGTCTCAAAATTCAGTGCTTGGAAAAAAAAATTAAGAAGAGGTAATTTGAGTAATTTGCAGCTTAAGGCTATGCCAGATAGCCATTCTTTTTCCCAGATAGCCATTCTTTCCCTTCTGTAAACAGTTGGTGCTATTTAATTTTGCAGTCGAGCTTTTGTAACTTTAAAGGTAGGATGGGGGAAGTGAGTTTTAAATGTGCAGGAATCTAAACTTCATAGCAATTTCCTGTAAACTCCAGTTTGGTGCCCCGGGCTTGTAAAAGTCAGAGAACATTGTTGAAATTGGAGAAGTTTGTGCTGATTTACATCATCTGTACAACTGGCCCCTTTTGTGTAAGCAGGTTATGTAAGGTTTGGCAACCGTACTGCGTTTCGGGAGGTGGAAAAAGCGTTTGGGCAGCGTTGGCTGCTTTTTATGATGCCTGTGGTACCTTCCAGCTTGGCTGGCTGATGGGCTGCTCTTTGAGGGCATGGCTGTCGTTTCTAACCTTTACAAAAAGATGACAGGCGAAATGAAGCGCCCGGAAATAAGAAATGACCTGCAGCTTTAAAATGGAGGGGAAATACGGTCCTCATCCTGTTTTTGCTCCTGCACCTGGAATTTTAAAATGAGTTAAGCAGGCAAAAAAAGCAAAAAGACTGCTGGGGTGCAGTTTACCAACTTTAAAATATGTTTATTTTTGCAAGGTGGCTTTCAGTCCTGTTCTTCTGACAGTATTGAAGCTCCATTTAAATGTGCTAATTAATTATGTGCTAAAACCCAGTGACTTGCTGACTGCAATTGAACTGCACTTGTTTAATTGCCTTCAAACTAGAAAGCTCAGTAGTGAAGCTTGCGGCTACTGCACTTACTAACAGAGCAGTAACTGGATTTTGTGAGCTCTGCTGAGTCCGATGCTGCTGGACCTGCTGGACTGTTACTGGTCATGTGTTCAGAAAGAAGTATGCATTTACATCTTCTCCCGGATGAAGCCTTGGGGTTTCCTCTGTTTTGTTCCTGCTGGTTTCTTTGGTGTAGAATCATAGAATGTTTTGGGTTGGAAGGGACCTCTAGAAGTCACCCGGTCCAACGCCCCTGCAGGGAGCAGGGACACCGCTAACTGTATAGTAAAGTGCAATTCGGTTTAGGGACAGAACTGGTGTAATTGTTGCAAAATTCTTGTTTGATGTTAATCTCTTCTCCCCCTTGCCCGCCCTTCCTTTTTGCCTTGAAAGTCTGGAGTTAAAGGTTAAAACCCAGTAAGGGAGATGACACTTAAGGACATGGTTTAGTGGTGGGATGGCAGGGTTAGGTTAACGGATGATGATCTTAAAGGGCTTTTCCAACCTAAAGGATTCTATGATTCTATGATTAACTTAAGTGTCAGCTCTGAAGAACTGAACAAAGTAACCCAAGATTTTGGCCCAGGACTGCTTTTTGTTGGGTGCTTCTCCAGTGCTGTTTGGGGTTTTTTAAGAGTATTGATTTGTGATAGCTGCTTAGCCGTGACTTCTGCTCACGATGGCCTTTTTTTTTATTATTAGCTCTTTAGGAATTAATGTTTTCATTTGCTTTTACAGCCTCAGTGCTGTCACATTTTTACTGATCTCTTGCAATCCAGGTGGGATACAGTACTCCTGGGATGCCAAATCTCAGTCCTAAAAACATGATCGATCTAATGTGTACTAAGATACCACGTACTGGTTTTGGTATTTTTAGCTCCTTGCAGTTGTTAGGGCATGCCCTGGCCCAGGGATATCGAAAACTGTGCAATTTACATTTAAAACCACCACCAACAACAGAAAAATCAACCAAACAAAAAAGTACCTGAATATGTGCATTAGGCTCTTCATTATTATTCAGCCACCAGGCTTCCAAAACAGGGAGCATTTAATAGCACAAGTAGGACTGGACTGAGATTCTTTGCCTATTCTACTGAATTTTCCTGAAACCTTGTCTGGGCTAAAAATCAATTTATTTTTTTTTAGATGTAAAATGAAAACGATAGGGATTGTTAATGTACTGGGCACTGCAAAAAAGGTTATATTTGAAAGACAAAAAAATCATCAGCCCTGAACCACCAGCTGTCCTAGAAACATTGACGAAGCCAAGGCTGCTTCAAAGTGCTTGGGTTTTGTGGAGGTAAATAAGAAATGGGGACTATTGAGCACGTCTGTCTTCCGTAGAAATAATGTGTTAGTTACCACTCCTGAATTAGGTAATCTTAACAGGTTTAAATCTATTAATTAAGGTTAATTTAAACCAGGTTGATGTAAATCACTTCCTCACACATAACTGTTATGGTGCCCGGACTGACTTTTTTTTCTCTGAGAGGCCACTTTGAGCTTTTTACCATGTTCTCCCCATGCCCATAAAGCCCCAACAAAAAATACCAGTTTGTGTAAGAACTGATCCTGTGTCCTGGGGGCATTTCGAAGGTGCAAAGTGTAAGACATGATGGCTTCTACTGGACATGACTAAAATACTTAATTTTTCCTCTGTTTTTCCTGTATGGCCCTTTCTCTGATGAACCCAACTAATGCAAGCAAATTTCAGTAGTTTTGACAAAGACTCATTTAATAGAATCATAGAATGTTTGGGGTTGGAAGGGGTCCCTAGAGGCAGAACCCCCTCCCTCGACGCTGGCCACGCTTCTCCTGATGCAGCCCAGGGTAGGGTTGGCCTTCTGGGCTGCCAGCGCCCATGGCCGGCTCATGTCCAGCTTTTCGTCCATCAGTACCCCCAAGTCCCTCTCGGCAGGGCTGCTCTCCATCCTTTCTTCCCCCAGCCTGTATTAATACTGGGGGCTTGAACAGATCCCTGCGTTATTTTAAGGGTTAGGTATAGAGCCTTCAGCTTTCTCCTGATGACTAATCACATCAAGGAAGCTTTTTTTTTTTTCCCTCCCCAGAAATTTTTATGTTGTGTTGTTACTGTTCCAATTAAGTTTGCCATGCTGCTTTGGCTAAGCTTGTGTCAGTCTTTCCATAATAACCATGGTTTTTTTTTCTTTCCTCTAGGGTTTATAACTTGCCCCAAAATTTTCTGTCTTCAGCTGAATCCCAGTGTAGGGTCCCTCAGCCAGGACACTGTTTGTACTTAATTTGGTTTCAACTAGCTTTGTCAGTCAAAATATAGGAGGGTTTAAAAAAAAAAAAAAAAAAAGGAAAGCTTGTCACTGCATTCTTGAAAATCCCACATGGGCATGCATTTAAAACACAACATTTTATGGCCTATTGGAGTCTGCTCTCCAATGCTGTGTTGTGCCTTGTATTGACCAAAAACTGTCAAACCAGCCTAGACGTTATGGTGGGGAAAAAAGGGATGGAGAGGACTGCCCTAGCTAACTGTAGAGTCTAAGACCCTTGGCTGCGAGTGATTTATCTAGGGGGAGTTGCGGAGTAACGCCTCTTTCCC
>NW_009258262.1:33916-49899 GCF_000687185.1 Egretta garzetta
CATAGGTGGCTTCAGGTGTGTGACCGCTGCCTTTATTTGTTCCTTCTGTTAAGCACCACTGCTGTGGGACCACTGGTCAGAGTGATTGTTTGCTAGGGTAACTGAGAGGTTTTTGATTTTTTTTTTTTTTTTTTTTCTTCTTCTTGTAGGGTGCTAATGTCAGCACCAGGGGTAGGAAACAGAGAAGGAACTGCTCCATTTGGCAGTGGCATGGTTTTAAATAGGTTTTTGTAGACCAGAGACTCCCACTCCTGCTGCAGGAACAGCTGATCTCTTCCTCCAGTGATATCCAAACCCCCAGGTCAGGGTCTTGATGTCTTAAGAGATCCCCAAACCAGAGCTGATTTCCTATAATTCCTGGCAATTCAGCACCTGCTGCCTGCTGCAAGGATGGAAACCTGTTGGATAAGGGGAGGAGGTTACATGGAGACAGGAATTGCTTTTGCCATTCCGTTGCTTGGCATGCTTTGGTGTGGTGGCCACAGGTGTGCTTTGTAGCACATGGAGGGGAACAAACCCATTATTTCAGTAGGTTCTTGACGACTGCAGAGCCTCGATGTATTCTGAACAGCTCGCCAGGAAGAGCAGCTTTCTGATACTTAGGGGGTTACAGAGGCACCCTACAACCAGGACAAGGTGGCGACAGGGTAATTACAGTCTTTTCTATGTTGCATTAAAAAGGTCCAACTGGGAGAGAAGCACTTTGAAAGAACGCTGCCTGCATCTGGATTGTTCTACGTGTTGTCTAAACGCATCTTCATCCCGCTAGCCTTCCCTTGTGGTAGGGTTACGTAGTTTTAGACCTTTGGATGGCACAGGCAATGGTGAGGATTCAGCCCAGTACCTCTTAACAAGCTAAACCATAGGGATGTCATATTCCGGTGGCAAATTAATGTGTGAAGTTGGAAGTGCTACTTTTGTCCAGCAGTTTCTGTGTGGCCAAGGATAAACACACATCACCTGTGAAATTAGGCAACAGGGTTTTTTTGGGAGGGGGGAGAGACTCTTGAGCTGGAGCTCCTTTAACATCGTAGAAAAGCCACGAGGGCCCTTGAGCTTACAGACTTTTTTTTTTCTTGTCTTTTTATTCATCTGAATGCATTGAGCTTCAGGGCAGGCTGCAATTTTAATGGGAGGCTTGAGGAGAGGAATTTTGCTTAAGGGTAATTTTGGGTATTTTTTCAAGTTTTTATTTTAGCCTGCTTTTAAGGTTTAATTTGGCTTAGCTAGTTTTCTCTCATTTGTTTCTACTTTTTAACTGTTATGATTTGGGTCTAAGCTCCTTTTTAGTCTGCATTTATACATTTCAGTGTATGAATAAGTGTGGGATTGTCATAGCCAAACGATACAGCCCAAGGTCACCTTTAATTGCCAGGTTTTTCTTAATTCAACAGTCCAGCTTTGTCCATCTCCATTCCTGTAGAGGTGGCTCAAGGTGTCCTTTGAATACTTCAAGCTAGTGCAGGTGAGCCAGCTCAGAGAACTGATCCGACCCGACCAAAAATGAGTATTCTGCCCTGGTGAGACCCCACCTGGAGCACTGGGTCCAGTTCTGGGCTCCCCAGTTCAAGAAAGATGAGGAACTCCTAGAGAGAGTCCAGGGGAGAGCAACTAGGATGATGAGGGGACTGGAGCATCTCCCCTGTGAGGAAAGGCTGAGGGAGCTGAGCTTGTTCAGCCTGGAGAAGAGAAGACTAAGAGGGGACCTCATCAACACATACAAATATCTTAAGGGTGGATGTCACGAGGACAGAGCCAGACTCTTCTCAGTGGTGCCCAGCGACAGGACAAGGGGCAATGGGCACAAACCGAAGCAGAAGAGGTTTCAGTTGAACGTGAGGAAGAACTTCTTGACTTTGAGGGTGCCTGAGCCCTGGCCCAGGCTGCCCAGGGGGGCTGTGGAGTCTCCTTCTCTGGAGATATTTAAAGCCCGCCTGGATGATGTCCTGTGCACCCTGCTCTGGGTGAGCCTGCTTGAGCAGGGGGGTGGGACTGGGTGATCTCCTGAGGTCCCTTCCAACCCTTGCCATCCTGTGATTCTGTGAGTATTTGGCCGGATCAGCTTCAGGGTCTGATTCACCAGCTGGTTGCACAGGCAGTTTCCTTTATGTCTGCTTTTCCCTGGCTTCTGCTGTCTGTCAGTAGCTGCTTCCCCACACAGTTTGAGCTGCCACAAATTACAGCCTGAATTGTTAAGGAAAACCAAAATGAGTGGCAATTTACATTCATAGGGTGTCCTGTGAACTGGGGCAGCTCCGCTCCTGCTGCCACTTCTTCAGGAGCAGCCTGTCCTGGCTGCTGGAGCTGAGATGTTTTGGGGAAGGCATCCGGGGACGTGAGTCCACTGCAGCCGCTCTGAGCTGTCTCAGAAGCCTGAGGACTCACCTGCGTTGGAACCTTTGCCATTTCAACTAGAAAACTCCTTGTTTTACCCTCCCACCCTCAAGTACATGTGTGTTGTGATACAAGTGAGCCATTTTTGTCTGTCTGTCTGTCTTCATCTTTATCTGTATTCCCCTCTTTGGTGGGATAAACATGCCAACGATGATATGTGCTGCTGTGATCAGGATGGTCTAAATAGGTGCTGTGACTGCACTGGGGCTGGAGGTGCAGCCGAATTGGGGTGCAGTATGTACATGGCGATGGGAGCATTTTAAGCCTAAGTGAGTTGTGAGGGACGTGCGCTGGGGACCAGTACAGGTGCTGGTCCTCCTTGGCTGAAGTGATGGCCCCAGCTGGATGTGAAGCAGCTACAGAGCTACTGCAGTTTAGAGGAGCACCTTTTGTGTGAAGGGGAGAACATCCTGCTGAGGAACACAACAGCAATTAAATGTAGTCCCCCCTTCATTCCCAAAGTGGATGGCATTCTCCTTCATAAAAGAAACCATGAAGCTTTTTTCCCCCGTGTGTGTTCACAGTGCGTGTTCTTTTACATCTTTTGTGGTTCCTAGCGCGGTTGCATAGGCAGTGCTGTTGTCTTCAGGGGGTCGGTGGGTCTGGCATAATCACAGAATCGCAAGGGTTGGAAGGGACCTCAGGAGATCATCTAGTCCAACCCCCCTGCTCAAGCAGGCTCACCTAGAGCAGGGTGCACAGGACGGCAGCCTTTGAATATCTCCAGAGAAGGAGACTCCACAGCCCCCCTGGGCAGCCTGGGCCAGGGCTCGGGCACCTTCAAAGTCAAGAAGTTCTTCCTCATATTCAGCTGAAACCTCCAAACCTTCCGTAATCCAAGTTACGGAAAGTCTGGCTAAGCATGGGCTCTGCAAGACTGAATAGAAACCTCTCTACCATGCTCTTCTGGAGCTCCCGTGGTAGCAGGACTTAGCTTGGACGTAGCTCAGGGCGCGTTCCCAGCTGGTGCCCATCCGGCACTGCTGCTGATCTAATACAGCGCAAGGAACCAGTAGCGCTGAGGAGCCCAGTCCACAGACAGTGAATTTTGTTTGAGGGCTCACTCGGGTCAAAGGCTTCCTGGTAGATCCTGTGCCAGAAATGGCTGTGCTGGCATTGGGAAAGCAATGTCGGTGCTCTGACCGGCCCAAGGCAGCCGTGCAAGGGGTCAGCTGCGGGGTGGTTGCTCCTCATGCTGAATTTGCAACCTGGATATATTACACAGGGTAATGTTTACCAGCTGGGAACTGACTGTCCTCTTTTGATGAGACAATTTCTCTCCTAACTGCACAGTCTCAACTTTTCACGTTGCATGATTTGCCGCGTTTTGATCTGGTCCTCTCTGATCGATGACTGCTGTTAATGTCTCTAATCGGGCTACTTAAATTGCCCGTAGGTGGAGCGACAGGGAAACTGGGACAAGAACATGGGGGGAAAAAAGCACCCCAAAATTTAAACTAAAGTCATTCTAAATCTGCATGGATTCATGATTTATTTATTGACAGAAACAAATTTCTGGGCACTTGATGTTATTCTTTTCTGTGTACAGACTTGCAAAAAGTTCAGCTATGGTCATTGTCTGCTTGGATGGACATAATTAGTTGCTTCAGAATGTGATTTAGGATATTAACTTGTAGTGACTGGCCATGCAAGGACAGTAGACTGGATCTAAGGAAGAAATTCTTTACAATGGGGGTGGTGAAACCCTGGCAGGGGTTGCCCAGAGAGGGGGTGGAGGCCCCATCCCTGGGAACATTCAAGGCCAGGTTGGACGGGGCTGTGAGCAACCTGATCTGGTTAGTGGTCTCCCTGCAAGGGGGTTGGACTGGGTGACCTCTAGGGGTCCCTTCCCACCCAAACCATTCTATGATTCTATGATAGTTGTAAATGTTTCTGACAATCAGGTGCTGCCCAGCACTGAAAGAGAACAGTAATGAATTACGCAGAGACAACGCTTAGTAGAGGTGCTCTCATGATGGACTGGTTTTGCACCCTCTGGAACTGTGGTTTGATTTATGTTAACAAGTATGTTAATAGGTTAGCGAGTATGTTAAAGCTTTGGGGATATGCATTTGTGTGTATACACCTCTCTATGCATATACAGTAATGGGCTCTGCAGAGAGCTGCTATCCCTTCTGTTCCCCAAGCTCACCAAGCGTGTATTGCGATTTAATTTGTGTGCATCTCTGCTTTCTTTTTCAGGTACATGTATTGGACGGACTGGGGTGAAACACCCAGAATAGAACGGGCAGGAATGGACAGCAGCACGCGAAAAATAATTGTCGATTCAGATATTTATTGGCCAAATGGACTCACGATAGATCTCGATGAGCAGAAACTTTACTGGGCTGACGCAAAACTGAGTTTCATTCACAGGGCAAATCTGGATGGCTCCTTTAGGTAAGTTTCCTTTAATCAATAATATGGTGTAAGTTATTTCTCACCTCCTGTGTTCATTCTGAACTGTCATCTAGGATAATGCAAGTACCTTACTGTTCTTTTTAAATGCAATTGTTAGTAGCCTTGCAAAAAGTAAAATTGCCTCGCATCCTATAAAACTGGTTTTAAAGGTAAGAATATTTGTATTGGTATTTCACTACAGACTGTTTATAACCTTTTTATACAGATTTTTCATTTTTAGGCTCATATTTGTCTTGCGGATAGTTGGAGATGCTTATCCTTGGCCCTAAGCAATCTAACATTTAACTAGTGACTGTATTTTTTTTTCAACAGGAAATAGACATTTATATTATATGTATAATATATATATATATACATAATATACATATATATACACTCATACATGAGACTCACTTGTCCTTGGCCCCATCCAAAGATATCCTTTGTGGCATGCCTATAAATTAATGAAATTCAGCTTATTTCAGACTGCGAGCAAGCAGGAAGGAGATTTTCCTAAAGCTTGATGTAAAGCACAGCATGGAAGTTTTGCTTGGTGGCTCCTGTCCAAGCGTGCTGTTTAGTTTTGGCTTTTGTAGACACAGAGAAGTGACCTGTCAGACAGGGCAGTCCCAGGGTTTGCACCTTCGATCCTCTGCAGTGCTCAGTGGGCAGGTTGCGTTGGTCCTGGACTGTGAGTGTCACCTGCCAGTGAAATGTCCTGCCAAGGTGGCAAGTCCCTGCATTCTGGTCTGGCTTTGGTCTTCAGATAGCTTAAAATGACATTTGCGTTTTCATGATTTCATAACATTTAAAATGTGTTGTTAAATCACTTTGCTTTGGTAAAAAGCTGGAGGAGTTTTATTTTACGCGTCTCTGTGTAATAGCATAACATGCCTCCCCCCAAAAACCCACTGCATTTGCCACGGCGTTTTTCACTTTTTTACCGAACTGCATTCTGTGTCTGATTTTCACACTCCTGAGAGAGGAATAACAATATTGACAACCTTTATAAAACGCTCTTAGGTTCCTTTGAGAGCACTATGTAAGAGCTAAATAATGGTGGCATTGTAGTAAGTGACAAGTCCTGACTGACAGAAGTACAAACAAGGGAAAAGGCATTGATGGAAGCGAGTGGTAAGCTCAAAGGCTGGGTGCGGGTTCATAGACAGAAAGAAAATGCTCTCTCAAAATCTAAGAGAGATTTTCATACAATACAACATGCATATATTTATCTGATTTGAGGGTAAGGTTTCCTGGCTGATTCTGCACTTGTTATACACATACAAATTCTATAAACTTTGCTTGCATGCATGTGTAAAAACTTTAAAGTTGCAATTGGTAAGTCAAATTTATTTTGCTCAGTTTAAGGTAGAGAAAGGCCACCTGAAAGGGAGAAAAAGCCTTTGAATACGCTAATTCCAGCAATCTGTCCAAATTACTTTGTGGTACATTAGTGCGTGTCCACCACCTCCCAAGCAGTTTTCTACTGAACCATAAATGAAATAGTATTTTAGGAAAAATTAATGTATTTTGCATTAAAAAACCCCCCAAACAACTCACTGGTGTACGCTTCTTACATATTTTACTCAGCTGCTAGAGGATGTAAATGCACACTTGATGTCAGGATATTCCTATGCAGGATGCATTCTGGAAATCTCTCGTGTCTAACTGCATGTGGGCTTGTAGGTATTGTCCAGTATAATAGCTTGATGTCATTGACCTGTATATACTTTATATTGTTACTGTATGATAAAACTTCCTTCTTAAAATGTTATGCATGTTAATAAAATGATAAGAATATTGATCTTAATTTTAACGCTCTTAAAAAGAAATTTTTATTTATTCTGATTTATTTGTTCCACTGATGAATATTGAAACAGTAGTCTGTGAAGGTGGGACTCTCAGCTTCTGCTGTCAAGGTAGACTTCAATAACGATTCAAACTGGGTGATAACTTTGGAGGTTGCTTCTGTTCCTTAAACATAAAACAAAATAAGTTTCACCCAGACTTGTCAATAAAGAAATCTTACGGTGTTTCAAGTGCTTCTACCCTTCCTGTCCCAGAATCACTTCAAAATTCAGATAGAAAGGAAATTTGCATTCTGTGTTGGTGGATTAATGTTACCGGAGCAATCTGCCTGTTGTATTTTAGCAAGCTTCAGTTTGTAAGCACATTAGCTTGAACTGTTGCAGGGGATGTAATTACAGGATAAGGGGAGACTTGATACCTAAGAATAATGGAAATAAGGGAAATACACGGTGGAAAACAGCTGCTACGATGCTAGAATACAGCCACTGCTGTTACTAGTAAAGAAGCAAACAGCAAAGTGGAAAGAGAAAGTGAAATCAGTATTTCTATTTATTTTATTGTGTTTTATGGTGAGAGAAGTAGTGATAAATTAAAGGACAGAAAGTTTAGAGCAGTTTCAATTTTATCTCTGGAAGAGAAAGAAGAATAATTCTGGTTTGTACACGTATATGCAAATACTTGTTTGCATATGTCAGTCTGTCTTAAACTTGTCCATGTCTGAATACATATGAAGAATTTTCACAGAATCACAGGATGGCAAGGGAAGGGACCTCGGGAGCTCACGCAGTCCCACCCCCCTGCTCAAGCAGGCTCACCCAGAGCATGTTACACAGGACATCATCCAGGCGGGCTTTAAATATCTCCAGAGAAGGAGACTCCACAGCCCCCCTGGGCAGCCTGGGCCAGGGCTCGGGCACCCTCAAAGTCAAGAAGTTCTTCCTCATATTCAACTGAAACCTCTTCTGCTTCAGTTTGCGCCCATTGCCCCTTGTCCTGTCACTGGGCACCACTGCAAAGAGTCTGGCTCTGTCCTCGTGACATCCACCCTTGAGATATTTGTATGTGTTGATGAGGTCCCCTCTCAGTCTTCTCTTCTTCAGGCTGAACAAGCCCAGCTCCCTCAGCCTTTCCTCATAGGGGAGATGCCCCAGTCCCCCCATCATCTTTGCCCTCCTCTGGACTCTTTCTAGGAGTTCCTCATCTTTCTTGAACTCAAAGTTGTAGGATGAAAAATTTTGAATCCTGGTTTGTTGTGTCAGAACACTGGTTTGGAAGGCATGTGTACGCCTTCGTGTTTGTGCATATATTTTGTGAACACTGAGTTCGTATTGTTTTGGCTGAGGAATTGGCAAGTGTGTTTCCACTGACTTAGTAAATGCCTCCAAACCAACTGAATTTACAAATTCATTGCAATATGTATAAAATAGGGGATCCCATGAGCTTAGAAAACACGTTGGAAATATCTTGTGTTTTGTGGCTTTCAGTTCAGCCCATAACCAATGGGAAAATATATGCGTCCTCAGAAGAGGGGTGGCTGAATGGGACCGTTGAAAAACATCTGAAAGGTTTCTGATTTATATTAATTACAAATATTCAGTCTTAGAAAAAAATATAACTGACCCTTGTTCTACATTTAAAAATATAATCTGAAAAAAATTGTTTCTGCGGCTGACCAAGTTAAGAGGGATAATTTAAAGAGACTCTTGGGTGGTTCCTTCCTTCTCCTGCTACAAGAAAGGACCGAGTGTAACTGAAGCCCTGGGCAAAGATGCCATATGTTGCATAGGGGAACAAAAAAAGTAATGCTTAAATTGGAGGAGCACTCTTTGGACCTTTCTTTCCTCCAAAAGGCAGTTGTGTTTGGGTGTTTGCACAGCCCTGTTAAGGAACTTCGGTGTGGCCTTTCAGAGGTCAGCATGGAGCTGAAGCAGATACTGTGTCACGATGAAACCCAGTGTATTTGTGTCCTTATCACTATGAAGGGGCAAAGTCTTGTTTTATGTTTTTCAGTCTGATTATCACTTCTATCCTTAGGTGACTCTCTTGGTCCAGTGAATTTGTTAAAAGGCAGTGATTTTCTATGAGAGTTTTTACAAAGCCAGGTTTTTTTCTGCGTGGTAACACGTGGAAGCAATGCATTTTTATTCCTTGCTCTTTCTTTCATCTAGGCAAAAAGTTGTTGAAGGAAGTCTTACGCACCCCTTTGCACTGACGTTGTCTGGGGACACTCTGTATTGGACGGACTGGCAAACGCGCTCCATTCATGCCTGTAACAAAAGGACGGGAGAGAAAAGGAGAGAAATCTTGTCTGCCCTATATTCACCGATGGACATCCAGGTCTTAAGTCCCGACCGGCAGCCATACTGTATGTTTTACTTTTCCCTGAAACTTTTTGCATGACTGTTACTTATCTCTCAGGAGGAATGTTAATCATTAAAATGGTTCGTGTGAAGTCGTAAGGTTTTGAACACTTGTCAGGGGACTGGTCGCTAAAGGCATACGTATCCCAGTCCTATACCTTTCTTTGAAAATTCCAGCCTGAATTGGTATAAGCTCATTCATCACCTCAGTTGGTAACAAACTCCAAAACCCACTGCAGTACTTCAGTGACATTTTTTTGTTTCAGAATATCTGAATGAGAATGATAAAGACTCCCCTGACATCTTTTTAACACCATTATTTTGAAGAAAACTGGAAAAAATGCTTATCATGACTTTTTTTTTAATAAGTAGAATTACCACAAAATATGTAGTGTTCATGTTGTACTTATAAATGTGGTTTTTTGCAGTGCAGACTTGATCATGTTTATCTTCAATATATATGAATGTTTCAGTATGGAAGGAATTTAATTCTGGGCTTTTATATGAAACGTATACATGCCTCTATTTTTTCTTTATGTATGATGCTACTTCAAAGGAAGGCAGGTGTGGAGAATTGAGAATTGCATGAGGCTGTACATGTTTTGTATATGCATGTGATGCCATGTCGTCGGTCTAGCTTTTTTTTAGGATTGTGAGAATGGGTCTTAAAAGCAGTGGTGTGGAAACGCATATAATTGAGTAGCTGTGAGAAGAATCATCTCTTGCTAGGGGAGATACCCTTGCCTTTTGGATTGACTTCTTTCCTTATGCCAATTTCAAAGCCAGCTTCCCTAAATATAATGTTTGTTGTTCCGGTAAAGTTTATAGGATGTCGGTAAACAGGCTTGAAAGTAAGCAAAAGGAGTTTGGAGATCATCTGGGTGATGGAACACATGCAAGGTTTCATTGAGGTTGTCGGGTATGCGCAGCAACCTGCTTTATCTCACAGCTCCAGATAAAAGTTTGTCTATGCTGAATTCTTGTCATTGCTTTTAGCTCAGGGAATGTTCCAGCCTTAGGTCATAGTATTTCTGGGTCAGTCACAAAGAAAATATGGTGCACAGGGAAATAGCCTCTGCTGAAAATAGCTCAGATGCCATTGACTTCATTAAGATCAGGCTTGGATTCCTTCCTCTCCCTTTTTTTTTCCTCTTTGTGACTGTCAGTGGAAGTCACACGAGCCAAATTAGCCAGAAATTTTGTGGGTTTATATTAAAGCAGCTCAGATGCATATTCAAACTATGATGGATTTCGGAGAGATCTTGCACAACTTGCAATATTTTTTTTTAATATATGGCAATATTCTCCATGATTAGTTATGGTTACAGTTTCACCTCTTGCTGCCATTTTTTTCCCCTATGTGAATGAAACGGGTGCACGCAGTTGTGCCTCTGTTCCCACCTCTCCCCCAGTTGTTTTTTTCAAAATTGCTGACTTGAGATGTCGCTCCTCTCGATTTCCTCATGATTCAGGGATGTGTCTTGCTGTGAAAGCTTTGCAGTAGGAAAAGGTATTTCCAACCTGCAACACTGCTGTAACGTAGGAAACGTACAAATTGTTACGATTTCCCTTCTTTCATAGCACTAGTCACCCCCACCACCACCTCCATCCAAGCCCTTTTTCCGTTTTCATGATGCTTGGCAGACCCGACATACACAAAGTTACGGATGTCCGAAGCTCTTAGCCGTGTTCAGCTTTAGAAACATTGGAAGAACTGTATAGTGAAAACGTGCTGACCTGTCAGCTCTTTCAATATCAGCTTTTGCATACATCTCAGTTTAGATGCCCCTAGAAGTAAGACGCTGGGGAGGGGGGAATCCAACACTTTATTTTGTGGTTCCTCTGTCTTTTAGCGCTAAAGCTTGTGCCAGTCGTTTGGGATCTATCATTTCTTCCTCATGGAGAAAAGAGGGCTTTAAGGGTTTTAGAAAAATGAAAATAAATCTCTTTTTTGGTTTCTTGAAGTTCACACTCCATGTGAAGAAAACAACGGTGGTTGCTCCCATCTGTGCCTGCTGTCTCCAAGAGACCCCTTCTACAGCTGTGCCTGTCCCACTGGTGTGCAGCTGGAAGACGATGGCAGGACATGCAAATCAGGTAGGAGCTTGGCTTTTCTACAGTGACAGTGTTTACTTGGTTTGGGTTTGCTGCTTAAAAGTTAAGCCTTATAGAAGTGAGTTGAGAGGAACTACCTGACACACTGAAATGTCACTCTTGTCCTGATGAAGGTGGCAGAAATTTTGCACCCGAATCTTCTGCCAAGCTACCAAAGACAGTGATCTTCATGAAGTAAAGTAATCCCTTGCATCAGAAATCAGAGAATTTTGACTGTATTTTGTGTTGCCTGTTCTCTGTAGGGATGAAGTAGTCTCTGGACCCCATTGCAGAAGACTTCTATTAGAAGTAAGCTATTGTCCATCGTTCCATTTGGGCAATGGAGCACAGACAGATTTCTGCTCTCTCCCATTCATTCTCCAGTAGTGGTCAATGATGCAGTAGTGGTGGCCGAGTTACTGCCTTCCAATTGCATCTCAAGGTTAGCAATGTGCTTGAGACATGTCTTGCACCCAGATGTGCCAAAAATGTTTTTCAAGGCCACATCCACGTGCCTGTGTACTATTTTAGAGATAACCCAGTGAGTTGCCCCTGCTTCAATTAGTTTTAAAATTAAATAATCTGTACAGAAAAATTCAAAATTAAGATTTACACTAAAAATACCATTTTTCTGATTTCTGGTTTCTGATTTTGGTTTTTCTATTTCCCTTTGGGCTGCTCTGTGGGAAGGATTTATGAGAAAATTGCACTGGGAATTTCTTCTTCCTGGGTCTAGTTTGTGTTTTTTGGACATGATATTTAATTTTAAAAAGCCAGTCAAGGCATTGTGTCAAGAGGCTTATAAAGCTTGCTGCTTGAGGTAATTGCGCTAGAGAAAATAATGTCCTAGGTGGCTGTTCCATGTCAGTGAAAAGTAGGCGAGGCTTGTGTATTACCAGTAGAAAGCTGTTTAAAGAATAATAGCTAGACTATATGCTTTAATTGAAATGTATAACTAGATGCATACGTAGTATCCGTAAGTTGAACGAGTCTAGTGGAATACTTTGAAAGCTTGGGTTTATCATTGATCAGGAAGCCTCTTTTAAAAATGCATCTTGCAAAAGCAGGCAAATAACACTGATAAGGTGGTAGGATGCTAGGTGGCAAGTTTTTGGAGAATGTTCTGCCAACAGAGTAAAAGATGCTCCGATGCGTTTTCAATGAGTCTAGTCAAAGAGTGTAGTCACGTTCTGATGTGGCTTGATTTCTCTGAGTACTGCAGCAAGCATAATGGATTTCTTTCATTTGTGAACTCGAAGCAGAATTTGAACGCTGAACCTCCAGGGTTTAAGGGCCAGCTTTCTTAGCTCATCCTGCTGCAATTGAAAGGCTTAGAAGGTAGTTCTTGCAGCTGCTGAAAGACCTTTCTCTTCCCTCTTTCCAGCTTTGGAAAGTTTCCCTTTCACAGCTTTTAAAAAAAGATTGCTGAATGCTCAAGACAACCTTTTTAGATGTTCATATTGACCTCCTGTTTCTGGCAGCAGGAAGGAAGGTCAGCCTGCTTTTGGCATTTTGGTGGACAGCACAAGCAGGAGTGACTGCTCATACCATCCTTTCACCTTTCCATTGCCCGGCCACACAATCTGTCAAGGGTGTTCTGTCAAAGGAGGGCAAAAAAGTGGGATGGGAACAGGAAACCTGGTTTTGGAGAAGAATGTGGTCTTTTGGTTCACTTTTATGGATTATTTCTTTGCCAAGCTCCACATCTTTTGTTGCTCTGTCTGCCTTATGCCAACATCCATGTGCTTATCCTTCTCCTTTTATGAGTTAACTCCTTGGTTGCAAGGAACTGACTTTTTGTTCTCTGCACGAGTCCTTTGTAGTGAAGTTGCATCAGGATCTACAGACGCAACAGTGTTGACCACCTGTCCATTTTGTTCCCTGTTGGCTTGGGCAAAAGTACGAGGTCACTTAAGCACATCAGCTCCTTTGATGTTGGGCTTTTAAGCGAATTACACAAATGCTACTGGGGATTTGTCTGCAGAAGGAAAAAGCCTTCTGTTCTCCCAGTCTGTGTCCACGTGGGGAGTTTACTGGTGCAAACATAACTACATAATGCTCCTGTATAGCTCTGTCAGAAACTACTCCTGTGCAGAATGTTCTTGAGCAATTTCAGCTTTCTTGGATATTGAAGAACACATGTATTGGCAATGTTCAACTATGAGAGCTCGGTAGCTCTTTACAAAGCATGTTGAGTGGTAACGGGCCTAGGTAATTAAGAAAACATGAATTCAAGGACAGGCTGTGCCACTATTTGCTTTGCTGTGGATTACATCTGTATGCATTGAAACTCCGAAACTGTGGATTTTCACCCTTCTTTTAAGCGTATAACTGTTGATATGCTGAAGCCATCGTGTCTGTTAAAAGAATAGTTTGTTATTCTGTAGTTTTGGCTTTTGGTGTAGATTCATTCTTGCTTTCTCTCTGGTTCTAAACAGTTGCTCTGAATAAAAAAAATAAATCTCTGAAGTAGATATCCATCATGAATAATTAATATTAAATATATGGATAGATTGCAAATGCAATCAAGTGTAAGTTCCTCCCTGGGAGTGTGCACTTGTCTTCTGCAGGTAGGTGTTTTGTGTTGCTTCCCTCCAGATGTGTGATGTTCAGTCTGTTTTCCTCTATTGGCTGTCAAAATGCTCTGGACTTGCTTGAGGTTCCCATATCCACAAGCAGAGGGGTTGTAAGTTTGGGAAGTAAATCAGCTGCACCTTACCACGTTCTCTGAGCAAAGTGAGCATTCAAGGTATGATCTTGGGAATTACTTAAGAAGTTGTGTTGGACCACTGCTGTCTTGGTGGGTGTGTCCAAATACACAATTTTGGATAGGTATTGGAACCCAGTCTTGCTGGTTTAGAAGATAATGAAGACACAGGTTGTAATGCCCGTCAGAGCCCGATGGCTCTAGTCTAAAGTGCCTGTGGAGGGTGGCCTGGTCAGCAATAACTCTTAGTACCTCTTAACTTCCAAGGATGACTGACCTCTGAAATTTTGTGTTTCAAAATGGACTACTTAGACCAGGTGGCTTTCTTCATTTGTGGGGGAGGTTTTTGTTTGGTTGGTTTTTTATTTGCTTTTTTTTGTTTGAAAGTATTCTCTAAGCCTGCTTGAGCAATGGCGTGAATGTTTGAGAAAGGAACAGAGGTTTGGTAGCAGTCATTTAAAAGGGATGTGTAATTCTACCTAATTAGCTCTTTATTCATACTGTCATAAAATTCTAAGCCTGCTTTAGTTAACCTTCAGTTTCTTGCTTTAGATGCTTTCTGATGCAAATAAGCAAAGTCTTATGACCAAGGTAAGAATTATGCGTGTTCTGTGCGTATTTCCAGGGCAGCAAGGTTTGGTTTGATCAGCAATGGACAAGCAAATAAGCCAGTTCAGAAAGTGGAGCAGAAGTGTGGAAATTTTGAAAGCTTGGGGACCTTCTTTCAGTCGTTTTTCTGACTTAGGGCTATTCTGAGGGGTTTTTTTTCTTTCTTTGTTCAGGGATCACATTTATCTTCTTTATGAACAGAATTATTTTGATTCATGAGTCTTTTGTTTGTCTGTGAGGGCTCCTTAGGGAAGCTGTTCCTTTCTCCGTCTGTCCTGATGTTCCCTTCCTTGGATTTAGTGAGTTCTGTTGTTGGGCTTAGCCATAGCTTGAAGTGTTGTGAAAAAGGGAGATGGATGAATTGCTAGTGCCGTGTCTCCAACAGTGAACCATTTGAACCTTTCTTACCTTGCAGGTCAGAGTCTTCAGGCCGTAGCTGCATATCGTCTCCTTCGAGCAGCTTCACCTTCCTCATGCTCCTCATTCTTGCTTTGCTTGGTGCACGGTGAACAACATGAACTTACTACAGCTCTGGTGCACCATAAGTGTAATTTGCACCACTTAATGGGAATATTTCCAGGCAGAAACGGAGACAGGGTCTTACCATCCTTTTCTGCTTTCATGGAGCATGTTTGCTTTGCTCTACTAGGCAGACGTGCAGTCTCAAAATGTTGGCTGACTCCCCCTGCTTCTTCCTTCCCTCTTTGACTTGACCATGCGGTTCAGTTTAATCACGTGCAAGCAAGTCTAGAGGTCTGTTGTGTATCTCGTCAGCTAATTGTGATTAAACCCTGCTCCCAGTCTCTCATACGACAGCTAGCTGTATGCATCCTTCCTAGATTGAGCTGGTTTCTGTAAACAGTGTTCAGCAGCCTGTTTTCTCTTACATTTCTGGAAAATATATAATTTCTTTCTGCTGTAGTCAGTGTTGCTGGCATATAGCTATTGCTGCACGCCTTCTAAAAGAATGTCAGAAGTGTCATCTTTTTTCTTCAAGTGGATATATTTCTCTGTAAGTGATCACTCTGACTTCTGAAATTCCTTCTGCCTGTTAGTGTTATGTTCCCAAAGGATCTTACTCTCATTGCACATCATTTTCTGATATCATGGTACCAAGTCAGTCATCTATATATGAACTAAAATTAATTTGACAGAATTTTAAAGCCTGTCATCCATGGCTGATACCACAAAATGTTTTGAGTGAAAGTTCAAATCCTCCCCACCTCACCCTCCCAGGTGTTTACTAGCTTGCCTCTGTGGCTATGGAGCTGTAAGAAGCCAGATAAACTAGGACTTCAGCTAATGTTCTTTTTTATTTTATATTTTTTTAACTTCAGCAAGGGCACCCAGAGCTACACAATGTCAGAATTAGTCCAGTTCATAGAATCATAGAATGTTTGGGGTTGGAAGGGACCCCTAGAGGTCGCCCAGCCCAACCCCCCTGCAGGGAGCAGGGACACCTTGAACCAGATCAGGTTGCTCACAGCTCTGTCCAACCTGGCCTTGGATGTTCCCAGGGATGGGGCCTCCACCCCCTCTCTGGGCAACCCCTGCCAGGGTTTCACCACCCTCAGTGTAAAGAATTTCTTCCTTAGATCCAGTCTAATCCT
>NW_009258262.1:50014-59765 GCF_000687185.1 Egretta garzetta
AACCCCCGACCGGCCGCACTCAGCTCTGCCTGCAGCCTTCTCTTCTCCAGGCTGAACAACCCCAACTCTCTCAGCCTGGCCTCCTAGGAGAGGGGCTCCAGCCCTCAGATCATTTTGGTAGCCCTCCTCTGGCCCCTCTCCAAAGGTTCCATGCAGCTTCTGGAAGCTGTTTACCCCAAGGTTTAAAAAAACTATTTTCTAATTTTGTTTCTCATTAAATGTGTAGAGCTGTGCTGCAGTATATGGATAAAATATTTCAGCAAAAGCTACAGAATTTTACTCTACTTGCTACACACCTTCATTGCAGCAGTTTCACTTGGCCTGGGCATCATTAATTTTTGATCCATTTTACTAAAATTGCTTTACTGGTTTGGGCTGGGTTGGAGTTCATTTTCTTCATAGCAGCCTGCATGGTTTTGGATTTGCGACCAAAACAGTGTGGATAACATGAGGATTTTTTCGCTAGTGCTGCACAGTGCCGAGGCTTCGCTGTTTCTCGCCCTGCCCTGCCAGTGAGTTGGCTTCGGGTGCCCAAGAAACCAGGAGGGGGAAGCAACTGGAACGGCTGACCCCAGCTGACCAAAGGGCTATTCCATACCCTACAGCGGGGTGCTCAGCATGTAAAGCTGGGGTAAGGGATGAGGAAGGGGGGACATTTGGAGTTAACGGCATTTGAATTCCCAAGCCACCGTTAGGCGTGATGGAGCCCTGCTTTCCTGGAGGTGGGTGAGCACCTGCCTGCTCGTGGGAAGCCGTGAATGAATTCCTTGCTTTGCTTTGCTTCCGTGCACGGCTTTTGCTTTCCCTATTAAACTGTCTTTGTCTCAACTCATGCATTTTCTCACTTTTACCCTTCCCATTCTTTCCCCCATCCCACCGTGGGGAACGAGTGGGCGGCTGGGTGGGGCTGAGCTGCCCACCAGGGTTAACCCCCAACAACTGGGCAAAGAGTAGTTCTGTTTTCCATATCTCCTCTGGAGGTTGGAGGGGAAGCTATTCATTTCTGTAAAGTCTTCCTTTTAATTTGGCATGATGTATTTTACTCTCTAATGTGAGGGAAGTTCCCTGATGATCTGCTCATTCTGTGCTGTGTGATATCTCCGTTTCCTTTGCAACCTGTGGCAGATGTACTTTTAATAAGTCAAACGTTCCTGAGTGTTATACACATTTGTTATGTCTAAATTCCTCCCCAACCAAATTTAAGTCTCCGTTGAGAGGAATCTTAGTGTGCTTGCTTCCACAAAAAAATACGAAACTTTCCTACGCATTTCTGTAGGCATTGTCTACACTGAAATCTCTTGGGAGATTTAATTTTACACTGATTTATTTTCTTCCCATTTGTCTGGGGAAAGACTTGAAAGCAAGATGAGAGACCTCTTGGGTAAGAAGGCATGTGGGTGGTTGAGGTGTAGGAGTATTTGCGTGCCATGCAAATGACAGATGACAGATGTGACACCAAGTGCACCTGAAGCAAGTATTTGGCGAGGGAAGCATTTAGTGTCAAACTGCATCGGCAGTCTTTCATCATAGCTAGACTACTTCTATCTTCTAGTGCTAACTCCAGGCTCTGATCTTTAAGACCAGTAAGAGTTTGATGTCCCTCTACATGAATATCCTTTCTCTGTCCGTGACCTCCGAGTTTGCCATACTCTCAGAGAAGTGCTCTTGGTATTTTGAAGCTTGCACAAAGGAGTGATGCCTGGAACTAAGGGCAGTGCCAGCTAAAGTGTGTTCCTTTAATACACTGACCATTGCTCAGTATCGATCTAAGGCAAGGGGCTTCTGGATGACGCTCTTAGTCATATGGTTTAGTTTTAGGTAGTCCTGCAAGTAACAAGGAGTTGGACTCAATGATCTTTATAGGTCCCTTCCAACGTGAGATATTCTACGGTTCTAAGTAGACTGAGCACAGCCATCTCCAGCAAGGGCTATAAAAATGGAAATTATTTTCTTCAGTAACTGAAGACAAGGAATTTTGCTGGTAAAGCAACAATATAGTAATAGTACCTTAGCTTCTGCTTACCTTGGTATTATTACCAAACTACGAAAAAGTAAATCACAGAATCCTAGAATCCTAGGTTGGAAGGGACCTCAAGGATCATCTGGTCCAACCTTTCTAGGTAAGAGCACAGTCTAGACAAGATGGACACAGCTGAGTCTTAAAAGTGTCCAATGTGGTGAAGTCAACCACTTCCTCGGGGGGATTATTCCAATGGCTGACAGTTCTTATCTTCCCAAGAACAGATTCCGATTGGACATGAGAGAGAAATTTTTCACAACGCCCATATACTGTGGTCAGCTTTGTAAGCTTGGTACTATACTTGCAATGCTTGGTAATAGATCACGTCGATTGGGGGTCACTTCCTAAAGGCTGTGTTTTTAAAAAAAAAAAAAAAAAAAGAAAAAAAAAAAAAGACTGGTTAATATGTTAAATGTCCGAGGTTACATTTACTGCTAACAGTGACTTGCTTTAAGATTTGACAGAGGGAAAAGTATAGAGTGGTAACAAGAGAAATGTGGGTATTTGCATCCCTCTAATGAGGGGATCCCTGTTAGATACTGCAGCTGAACACAGATACAGAAAGTCTTCTGGTACAATGGGAAATGCCTGCTTGGTCCCTCTACGTGGATAACTGATATTATTTTGGTTGTTAACACATCTTTTTTCTTCTGTGACTGTTGTTTTTTTCTAGTTTCCTCTTCTCAGGTGCTGTTATATATATTTATACATAACCACGTGAGATTTTTAAAAGACCCTTTCAAATTTCAATTTCTCCTTCTTAAGCTAGAGATAATCTTGAGGTGAGTTGATAAATTAGGTAAAGTACACTGAAACATGGTTTCTCCATTTCACGATGGTCGTGAAAACCTGGCCCTACTGAGATCACAGGAAAGCTCCCATACGTTTCCATGGGACCAGGGACTGCATCCAAGATCCTCTCTGGATATTTTTTGATGCCATTGAATAACCTTAAAATGTTTGTTGTTGTTATTTTGTATTTTAAATTCCTTACATCGTTGGGAATGAAGCATCAGCTTTATTGTCTTGGGATAAATTGGCTTACAAGTTAAGGTATAAATATTTGGTTTTTTTAAAAATATATGTATATATACCCTTAATGTGGGCTATAAATGCTCAAGTGCAGGAACGTTTAGTGTTCGAATGTCACAGCTTACTTGGAATGGCCTGCTGACGTAGCTGGCAGGTTTGACGTTGGAAAAGGCACCTGAATTCTCCGTTGCGTTGGTGGCTTCTTTACCCCAGCAAATCTACTCTTACAGAAGGCAGGGCTTACACTACTTGTGGTGTGGAAATGAAACTCTTACTGTACGTCAGTGTGAGCATTCCCTAAAGCCAGCATCAGAGCTGCTGCCATGTCTTTATCTTTGAACATAATATGAGTCAAACTAAAAAAGCTACTTTATTTTCAGAACCTTCTTTTAGTTAAATCAGTGGCAGCGGGTCGGTTGTTTTAAAGCAGTAACAAGGAGAATTTCTTCACTCTTCTGTTCCCCGTCACTTGAAATGGGTGATGAATACTTTCTGGAACTCTGGTTCCTTTAAGATACCTCCGTCTAGATGTTTAACTAGCAGCCAGCTGCCTTTGCAGTAATCTCGTCCCTGGTATGCCAGAATGTAAGTGGTCATTTGAGACACATGGCATGTTGGCCTCGACTCACCAGAGACACATTTCTCCAGTCAAAGGCAACTGTTACTTGGTTGAAAGAGGGAGAGCTTTGGCTGTTGAGTCAATCTCATATGGTGGTAGGAGCTGTAGGGTTTCTGCCAGGAAGGTGTGACAGCTGTAGTTTCTCAAATGAATTAGGAGATTCTGTTATGTCAAATGAAAACCAGAAAAAAAAAAACCCAAAACATTTTCATAATTGGAGAAGGCAGCATTTGAAGAGTCAGATTCCTTTATTTGTCCTTGATCCTGTTGTTGAGACAGTTGACCAGGGTTGGGTAATACTCCCAGTGTCTTATTCTCCTTGCCATTCTTCACAATACAAACCAGAAAATATTGGGCTTGGAACTTGCTGCTTAATACTGGAGGGCTCATACTGGGTTTTATGCAGGAGATGAGAGTACTGAAGGAAGAAATGTTAAGGCACTTCCTTCTCATCTTGTGAGCGTTTCTTGGTGCACATCATACGTTTTCAAAGTTTTGTGCCTGCAGTTCTTTGGCTGAGCAATCATCAGCTTATTTGAGCCACTAAGCTTCCAAGCCAGACAAGCAGGCAGACAAATACCTTGTACTTGTAAAGTATTTCTTCTTGTGTGATTTAACCACCAGAGAAGAGGGTCCCTTTGCTTAACACATCTTTCTGATTAATAAAGAGAAACAGTATGGACTAATACAGGCTTTCTGATTAAGTAACTGCTAATTAGAGATGAACAGCCTCTTTGTGGAAAGGAAGGGTTATGGAGACATTTGTTACTTGGGATAATTGCTGTAAATCAGCGCTTTCAAGTACCTGAGAAAGCTGCTGGCATTGTGTGAATAACCTAAAATAACTGTCAAGAGTCTTCTAGCATGTGGAAGATGCTGGAAGAGAAATCTTGCATATCAGGAGATAAACTCTGATTGTATTCTAGCGTTGATTTGGGGCCGGGCTGGGAAGGAGCACTCATGTCCTAATCTGTTTGTCATGAGGAAAGTAAACAAAAGGAAAACTCTATTTTCCCTTATTTCCTAGAAACTTGACAGTTGCCCACACGCCTGTCTCTCCCTCTTGCCCACTCTGTGATTGAAATGCAGCTGTGGAAAACCACGATCTTTTGGTTGCAAGATGCTTTGACTTTGCAGGTGTCTTCTGTCCTGTGTCTGACTACCATAGGGAGATATTATCCAGAAGTTCTGGAGCATTTTTTCCCTCTCCCAACTGCACTCCCAAAGGTCTATCCTGCTTCCTTTGCTTATCAAGGAATTGTCGATCTCATGTTTTTCCTTTGTTAGGCTAAGATGGGGCTTCTTTAAGACTGCTGTGATTTTGTGTCCAGTTCATGATTTTGTGTCCAGTTCTGGGCTCCCCGGTTCAAGAAAGATGAGGAACTCCTAGAGAGAGTCCAGAGGAGAGCAACAAGGATGACAAAGGGACTGGAGCATCTCCCCTGTGAGGAAAGGCTGAGGGAGCTGGGCTTGTTCAGCCTGAAGAAGGCTGAGAGGGGACCTCATCAACACATACAAATATCTCAAGGGTGGATGTCACGAGGACAGAGCCAGACTCTTCTCAGTGGTGCCCAGCGCCAGGACAAGGGGCAATGGGCACAAACTGAAACATAAGAGGTTTCAGTTGAATATGAGGAAGAACTTCTTGACTTTGAGGGTGCCCGAGCCCTGGCCCAGGCTGCCCAGGGGGGCTGTGGAGTCTCCTTCTCTGGAGGTATTTAAAGCCCACCTGGACGATGTCCTGTGTAACATGCTCTGGGTGAGCCTGCTTGAGCAGGGGGGTTGGACTGCGTGAGCTCCCGAGGTCCCTTCCCTTGCCATCCTGGGATTCTGTGACCCTTCTCTGGAGGAGGGATTTGTGTAATTGGCATCTCCCTCAATGCCTACAGCCAAATTTGCTCCCTAGTCATAGCAGCGTCTTTCCTCCAGCCAGCAGATGATCTATGGAAAGGACCTGTGGCTGTTTTGCACCAGGTGAGAGGGAAAATTTGGATAATAGATCAAATGTACAAGCAGTCAACAGTGCTTTGCGCAAGGTGGAGAGTTACCCAGATTCCAGGCTGTGACAGTAAGATGCAGTGGGTTGAATGAGGAGATAGCGTTTCACTTGCTGCACCTGGACCTGTGTTCTCTTACTCACTCCAAGCACGTCCTGTTGATTCCTGAGCACTGGAACAACGGGCTGGCATCTTTATTACTCATAAGCAATAGTATCACGTGGAACTACATTTCACTGAGATACCTTTTCAGTGCATCAGAAGGGTTCATCAGAACTGTCCAGCAGACAATCTCTTCTAGTTCTACTCCGTTTCATAAAAATTGCGTGAGTGGTTTTTTTCCTTCCATTCATGTGTAGATCTTGTTTGTTGAGTCTGTTGCCCTCTTGCTTTTGGTAGCATGTTATGGTTGTGATTTTATTTGGTATGTATGAAAAGATTACATTACTTTCTATTCATAGAGACTTTTTTCCTCCTAAATGGGGGGCACTTTGTGTCACGATGAAATTACCTCAGATGCAAATGGCCTTGTTTATAAATTTTGTTGCATAAAACCCGTTAGAAACATGGTGTAAGGAAGAACCGTGGAGGGATTGAGGAGCATTCTGGAAGGTCTGCTGTGTCATCTCCTAAGTCTGTTGTCAGTGGTTTTGCCAGGGTAGGGAATGAAACTCTCTTTTCAGGCTTTGGTGTATGTTTCAGATGGATGGCGGCTTTCCAGGACCCTGAAACCCTGTCTAGTTAGAGATGGTAATTAGATCATGTTGTATAAAAAAAAAAAAAAAAAAAAAAAAAAAGCAACACTTCAGCACTGGTGAGTCTCTGGATTGATTCTGGTTTTACGCTGCAGGAGAACCACACCCTGGGTCTGCACTGAAAAGGTTTCTGTGTGAACTTTGTTATCGTGTGTTCACCATGGGCTAGGTCCATCCATACACCTGGTAAGTTATGGAGACCCAGCGATAACTTGTTAAGCTGCTGTAGCTTGACTGCCTCTTCAAATATTGGGTGGCCAAGCTGTATTTTACTGCACCAGTGTAGCAACACTGAGGTTGAGATGCTCCCTAGGCTTGCAAACCCTAATTTACAGTTGTTTATAACTTTTTTCCCCATGATGTTTACCCTTTGACAGATGATTGTGTTAGCTCAGAATTGAATTTTATGTGGCTCCATCATACTTGGAACATAGTAAATACCGCTTAAACTTCAAAGCGTTACACAGCTGTCAGCCTCAGAGAGGGCCTGTGGGATGTAAAGTATTTATTTCTGCTGGCTAAAAGAGGACAGCAGTGCAGAAACTCATATGTTCAGGGTGTCCGTGTGAGTAGGAAACGTCTGTGATTGGAAGTCAACAGAAGTGGGATTATAGAAGAACTGTTGTAAGGGTATTTCTGTTCAGTACTTTTAAAAAATATTCATTATGTATCTTGTTGGGCTGTAATGAATTTTTGATTGTTGTCGGTGCGTATTTGACAGTGTCCCTGCCAAAACTCTGTTTAACAGAGACTAGGTGGTGAAATGGCTGTCGCTTCTGATGATTGCTTACTCTGAGCCAGCGGGGTTGTGTGTCTCCAGCAGAGAATAGGTGCGTTTAAACTTTAAAATGATGCTTTGCAAGGAAATGGCAGAATCCAAAGACTGTACCCTCTTTCTAGCGGTGGGGATTTCCGACAGACTTTTTCTTGGCCTGTCCTTTTTCCTATGGCTTGCAATTAAGAATCCTGTGCAAAGGGATGTTCATTTTTTTTTTGTTAATAAAAAGTAGAAGCTGGGACTATGATATCTGTAAACTAACATTCAGATTTGCCACTTAACGTTTCCAGCTTTCTCTTCTCTTTCTTTAAAGCACATCTGGTATAGACAGACCTTGGGGGCGAGGGGGAGGGTGGGTAAGACTTAGTTGTTCAAGTGCTTTGAGGTCTTTGGATGAAACCCCTGAATAAGGGCAGATTCTTGGCTTGGTACAGCGATAGCCAGGCAAGTGGTGATCTTTGATTCTGGTTCCTACCCATGCAGCTAGGACTGAGTAAGTGTCATCAGGGTTATCTGCTCCTCTATCAGTAGCAACTTTACAAAGCGCTGTGCTCGCAAGCGTAGTTCTGGGTCTACACAAGCTCAAGGTGTCTCACAGCTCAGCTCTAATTAGAGTGGGGCAATGATGACTTCTGCGTTGCAACGGCTTTCTCTTGAAGAAACATTATTTTTTTTTCTTAGTCAGCTGTTTTGTGCTAATGATTTATCAGCTGTACGGTTTAATTAACAGTCTGTTGGTGGGGATTTTTTAGTGTCTGTATGAATGTGTCAAAACTCTGGATTGTAGGGGTTTTTCTGGTTCAGGCAAAGGAACTGTTAGAAGTCTGCTGCTGAGATGATGGAAGAAACAGGAGACAATAGCTTTTTGCTGTAACATGCAGACAGATATGATGTAATTTATGAGTTACGCGAGTGCTCTGGTATTTCCTTTCTTTGTTACAAGTGTTAGTTTTCCTGATGCCTACTTACCTTGCAGTTAAATCGAGTCTGGCCTGAATGCAGGCGCCCAAAACATTCTTTCAAATAAACCTTTCCTGTTTCTATTTTGTTTGGTTGCGTAGTCCCACCGCGCACGCAACTCTTGGCTTTAAGCTGGTAAACCTGATGTGCGTGTGTGGTGGTTTGACCCTGGCTGGACACCAGGGGCCCACCAAAGCCGCTCTATAACTCCCCTCTAACCGGACAGAGGAGAGAAAAGTAAATCAAAAGGCTCATGGGTCGAGATAGGGACAGGGAGAGATCATTTTATCAGTTACCATCACGGGCAAAACAGACTCAACTTGAAAAAAAAATTAATTTATTATCAATCAAAATCAGAGAAGGAGAGGAGAAAAACTGCTAGATCTTAAAAACCTTCCCCCCACCCCTCCCTTCTTTCTGGGCTCAACTCCACTCCCAGTTTCTCTACCTACTCTCCCCAGCGGCGTGGGGGACGGGAATGGGGGTTGAGGTCAGTTCATCACACGTCTCTGCCACCTCTTCTTCTTAGGGAGAGGATTCTTCCCCTGCTTATGCGTGAGGTCCCTCCCACGGCAGACAGTCCTCCACGAACTTCTCCAGCGTGAGTCCTTCCCATGGGCTGCGGTTCTTCATGAACTGCTCCAGTGTGGGTCCATAATTTCCATGGGGTGCAGTTCCTCAGGAGCAGACTGCTCCAGTGTGGGTCCCCTGTGGGGTCACAAGTTCTGCCAGCAAACCTGCTTTGGCATGGGCTCCTTCCATCCACAGGTCCGCAAAGTCTGGCCAGGAACCTGATCTGGCGCAGGCTTCCCACGGGGTCACAGCCTCCTCCCTTTGGGCATCCACCCGCTCCGGCGTGGGGTCCTCCACGGGCTACAGGTGGAGATCTGTTGCACCATGGACCTCCATGGGCTGCAGGGGGACAGCCTGCCTCACCATGGTCTTCACCACAGGCTGCAGGGGAACCTCTGCTCCGGCGCCTGGCGACCCTCCTGCCCCTCCTTCTTCACTGACCTTGGTGTCTGCAGGGCTGCTTTCTCTCGCATCCTCTCACTTCTCTCTCCGGCTACTGAGCCGCAGCCGGTTTTTTTTCCTTCTTAAATACGTTATCCCAGAGGCGCTTCCACTGCCACTGCTTGGCTTGGCCTTGTCCGGTGGTGGACACAGGGAAAACTTCCAGCAGCTTCTCACAGAAGCCACCCCTGTAGCCCCCTCCACTACTAAGACCTTGCCACAGAAACCCAATATAGCATGGCGCACTCCCCCCAGTCTGCAGCGTCCAGCAGGAGAATATACGGCCGGCGTTTCCCAGCCCGCTGCCATCACGCAGTATGAAGCCGTGCTCTCTTCCTCTCGGGCTGGAAGGTAAAGAAAGACCTGAACCGGGACGCATAGCGCTGTTCGTGTTGCCGCTGGCTCCGTTAAGGTACCCAAGGAGAAAATACAAACAGAATTTCCATTTATTTCGAGGTATTACCAAAGTTTGTTTCAACTCCTTAAATATTTTTATTTTCTGTGGAAGCTGAGTAGCAGGGATGGGGTTTTACACAGTGTTGTTTTAAACGTCTCCTAGGGAGTTTCATGACATCA
>NW_009258262.1:59781-67584 GCF_000687185.1 Egretta garzetta
GAGCGGTTGATGCTAAACCCTTGTGCAAGCCGTTGTACTTGTTTGGACTATTAGCAAGCACAGCGACATTGCCTATTTTCATACGCTCCATATAGAATAATGAAGTTTTCTCACACCCCCTTTTGCCATACAGTGAAACTTTGCCGGGTACTTCACCATGTTATAACAAGTAGCAAACCCCCTTGCTTTTCTGATAAATCTTTTTAGCTTATCAGGAGTGCTGAGATAGGTGTGCTCAGCTTGTAAAAGAGTTGCCTGCAGTCCAAGCACTTTCAATGCGCTCTTTCCAAAAAGCACTTAAACTATTTTGTTCGTTGGAGAAGAGGTAAAAGCTTTCCCATTTTTACAGTTTATCTGATTTTTTTTTTTTCCCCACAGAGATCTCCAAAGCTGCCTGTAAATAGACTGAGTCTCAACATGCAGATGCAAGCCCACGTCCGTAGATAGAACTGGGGGAAGAGGCCCACAATGGAGCATTGTTCCAGCCTAATTAGCAGACAGACAAATGGGAAAGGAATAGCAGGGGAAAGGAATAGCACGGCGTTTTCTGGCGTAGATTAGCAGAGGCAGCCACTGCAGTCTACATTTGTTTAGGTCGGGTGAATAAATTGGAGCATTTGTTACTGTGTTATAGATGTCTTGTCACTTGTCAAACGTGAAGCGGGCCAAGGGAAGAATGAAAAAGGCTCTTGTCAAGCTGGTAAGATGGCCCGCTTCGCTGCTGTCAGCTCTGATTGCCGTTAATTTTGCAAATAGAATAGAGTTGCCATTTCCAGTGCTGAAGCATGAATTTCTAATAACGAGAGCACAAACCAACCGAATCAAAGCAAACACTATGCATAGCGTGGGCATCAAAAATAATTGATTACCGGCTATGGGAGGAAAGCGTCACATGTACGAGCAAAAAAGAAAAAAAAAAAGTCTCTTAACCTGTTTTTATGGGATTTCTTGATTGCCAAGAGAGAACATGGTCTTCAAGGAGTGAGAAGAACTGCCTTGAATGGTATTATTTTGTTTTCTGTTCTGTTTGCTTTTTAAATTTAGATATTGTTCTGCATGTTACCCAGAACAATTCCTTGGCTTTTATGGGTATTAGACCTACTGAAAAGTGCTGTGGAAGGTCTGCAGAAAGCTTTTGCTGAATAAAAAAAGGCTAGAGAAGAATAAACAGTTCAAAGTTTAAACCAGTCGGAAACACAAAACAACAGTTTGAACTTGGGTCTTTTAAAATGCTTTCTAAATGGAAACTTTAGAGGGACCCGATTCCTTCTGTTTTTCTGATCTGTGGTTTGCATGGAGGACTTCTGCTGAAGTGTTTGGTTGCTGCAAGTTGCGATGTTGGAGTAGCTCACGTTCCCCACTTCCCCCCAGAAAGGCTTTTGTTCATTGTATGGTGCTGTATATGACCATGTTAGAACAGATAGTAATTCCGCTGGGAATCTCTTAATCATGTGGTTACAAAAGTGACTGCGGTGAGAGAGGTTTTTGAAGATGAATTTAATTAAATAAATGCCATAGCACTTTAGCAGTAGGTAAATAGCTGGCTGTAATGTATTAGGCAGGTTCTAGGGTATCCAGGATAACATTAGGCAAGTCACAGCATAACACTTCTGTAGTCTCGAAAACATTCCTACCAACATTAATAATCAAAATGCCTCTGTGATACAGATAAAACTAATGAGCCAGACAAGCGTGTTTGTCCAGGTTTTTAGAGAGAACCAATGTCAAGTTCTCATCTCTTAGGGATGTGCTCGGAGCCTGCTGCCAACTCTTTTTTTTTTTTTTTTTTTTTTTCCTCTAGCAGAAATTTGTTAATAGAGTCAAATACAGTTATAACCAACACAGTGATTTTTAGACTGTGTTCTAATAAAAGCCAGGATTTTCCCACCTATCAAAGATTACCCATGATAACAATCTTTTACCAACTTTGAAGCAAGGGGTGGAACATGGTGAGATAGGCCGTGATAACGTTTTCTCTGTTCATGTGGTTTTTAATGTCCAAGGATGTAGATACATGTCTATCAAGAGTCACATTGTATAATAATTTGACTTAATTTTAAGCATCTCTACAGTAGAAATTGCCAAGCAGCCAGGACTTTAAATGGGCCAAGTAGCTCATTCCCCTTATTTCTTTTTCCCATACATCTCAGTTAGAGGTATGTTAGAAATTAGAAGAATTTCCCAAGAAGCATCCGGTTCAACTACCAACAAACTGTCCCGGTTGTCAACAGAAGTGAAGATTTTTTTTTTTTTTCCTGGTCTGCTAGGTCAGCAGAGAAAAGTTTTCTTCTCCCTGTTTGTTTTTAGCCATGTGTGTTCGTGGGACAGAACTGGGGATGGGAATATTTCTACAGAAATATTTGCCTGCAGAAAAAGCCAGAGCAGCTGAGTATGTTAGAAACAGGATTGCTTTCCTTCCTTTGCAAGAAGGCTGTAGTCGTCACATAATTGCTGGTTCAGGGGGTCCTGGCTGTCCTGTTCCAGGTCAAAATATTATTTTGTATGTGAGTGAATGTGTGATCCCATGCACAGATGAACATATGACGGGGATGGATGAGAGAATTGAGTCGGATTATTGCTGCTGGGATGAACTGAAGACTGCTTTGGTAATACTTGTGAATTTTAAGGGGGTATTAACAGTGTCTTTCAGCCTGCTGTCTAGCCAGCATCTCTAGGCATAATTTGGGCCTTGGACGGACAGGTCTGTCCTCTAGTACCTTCAGCTCTGGCCTTTTTCACAGTGAGCCAAGGTAAAGCCACAACCAGTTGTGTGAAGAGGCAAAACATGCATTTGATTCTTGTCTGTCTGTTCCCGTGCAATGATGCTTGGAATGTTGGTCATCTTAGAAATACCAGTAATATTGGTAATTACTGGTTATCAGTTGCTAGACATGTATTTGACACTCCTCTGCTTCACACTGCTCACACTAATATTAAGATTACAATTGCGGACATTAATGTAGTAGGAATAGTGAAGTTAAGATGGATATGGAACTGAGTGTTGTGGGTGGCCGAGCACCTGCACTGCTGCTCACTTTTTGAGGCAGTTGAGCTTATTTTACCTTATTTTATTTTATTTTAAAATTAATTTATAATTTAAAACTCTTCCGTGCTTGTAGAGAGGGGTGGAGGTTGTATTGGGTCAAGCTGCATAGGGACGTGCTTTCTATTGGTATGCAGAAAGGGGTTGATCACACCCCAATGTTTTGGCTACCGCTGAGCAGTGCTCGAACAGCATCAAGGCTGTGTCTCCAATATTCCACCCCCCACCAGTGGGCTGGAAGGGGGCAAGATCTTGGGAGGGGACGTAGCCGAGACAACTGACCCAAACCAACCAAAGGGATATTCCATACCATCTGACGTCACCTAAGACATAAAAACTAAGGGAAAAGGAAGAGGAGGGGGAACATTCGTCTTTTGTGACGTTTTGTCTTCCGGAGGAACAACTCTCCCTACTGAAGCCCTACTTCCCGGGAAGTGGCTGGACGTTGCCTGCTAATAGGAAGTAGGGAATAAAATCTTGGTTTTCTCCTTTTGCTACCGCGCACAGCCTTTGCTTTTGCTTTTTCTTTATTAAACTGCCTTTATCTTGGCCCACGAGTTGGGTTTTTTTTCTTTCCATCTCATTTTCTCCCCACCTGTCCTACTGAGGAGGGGAGTGAGCCACAGCAGTTTCAATATACTTTTCCTGGCATCCAGCCAAGGCCAAACCACCACAGTGACCAGATACATCCTCCTTTCCACGTTGAGTTTTCAGGCCTGAATTTTTACTTAACTTGCACGAAACAGTAGGTTTTGACTCTCACAAGTAAAGTATTTCAAAAACATAGAAGCAAGACCTAAAACTTTGTTACGTGAGGTATTGGTTTCTGCTGTAGTTGCTGTGCTGCTGTAGCTGGCTCCCTGGCCTCTGTAGTTGCAGATCAGTGTTCTGGTTTGCAGGTGCTCTTGCTAACGGTGATTCCCCCCTGCTTTGGCTATTAAGGTGTAATTTTAATTTGCACTAGAAAACTCAAATGTTTTCTTTGTGTTTAAATGTATTAAGAAATAGGACATTTTGGCGTTTTTTCCTGCAAAGAGACTGTTTGGTACTGGACAATCTATGCTGTTGGAGGTAGTATGAATCCATATATGATATGACCTGGGTTCCTTTTCATTTCTGCTGTTGTCAATCTAGCATGCTCTGGCCAAACCAGTGCCTGGCCACACTGTGAGTTCTTTGGAGGTGGTAATGGCAGAAAGAAACAAGTATGTTTAATACTTAACACCATGGGACTTGATACCAGTTAAGTACTTCTAACAAAATGGCAACACAAGTTAATGAAACAAGAGAGATCTAAAAGCCTTCCTATTTGAACACGCTTCATAAAACCACAATTTTTAACACTGCCTAGATCAGTTTTCAATACAATCCTTTTGCTATTTTGAAGATCCTCCCTTTCTGCTTAAAGTTCCATGCACTGCTACAGGCTTGGGGAAGAGTGGCTGGAGAGCTGTCCAGCAGAAAAAGACCTGGGGCTACTGGTTGGCAGCCAGCTGAACATGAGTCAGCAGCATGCCGAGGTGGCCAAGAAGGCCAATGGCATCTTGGATTGTATCAGGAACAGTGTGGCCAGCAGGACCAGGGAAGTGATCATGCCCGATTTTTTTCACTGAAAGGGTTGTTAAGTAAGCACTGGAATGGGCTGCTCAGGGAAGTTGTTGGGTCCAGGGGGGAGCGAGGTGGGGGTCGGCCTCTTCTCCCTGGTAACGGGCAATGGGACGAGGGAGAATGGTCTGAAGTTGTGCCAGGGCAGGTTTAAGTTGGACATGGGGAAAAATGTCTTCACGGAAAGGGTTGTCAGGCTCTGGAATGGGCTGCCCAGGGAGGTGGTCGAGTCCCCATCCCTGGAGGTATTTAAAAGAAGGGCAGATGAGGTGCTTAGGGACATGGTTTAGTGGTGGGATGGCAGGGTTAGGGTAACAGTTGGGCTTGATGATCTTAAAGGTCTTTTCCAACCTAGACGATTCTGTGGTTCTATGATTCTCTCCATACTGTCTTGGTTTTGACCTGTTTTCTAATGCAGAGATGTCAGCGTCGCCCCAAGACTGCTGTTCCCGGGGAAGTCCTTGTTGGAGGGAGTGAGAACAGCATCACGGACTATGGGATGCTTTTGTTCCCAGATAGCTCTTTAAAATACCTGTCTGGGAACTGTCTCACGTTTGATGGACTCCGAAGCAGTTACAGTGAAGTAGCTGGCAGTACCACTTTTCACTCGTGCTGTTGGCTATTATATGCAGTTAATCTTTCACAGATTTGTCAGAATAGATACCTAGCAAAGACGCCTGGTAGAAGTGGAGGTATAAGCTATATAGTGGACTTCTGGTCCACCATGGTCTTTTTTAAGCAAATGAATGATTGATTTTTTTCACTGTTTAGGAAGTAAACCAGCATTTTTAAGCACGATGTAAAATATCAAATACAGGTTTAGGTATCCCATTATTTTTATTCAGTAAAGGTGCTGAAATCCAGGAGATTCATAAAGCTTTGGAAAATGAATACTTTTGCTAGCAGTGTCTTCTAAGGATTTGCTGATGCATGTTGTTGCCGTAACAGAAAGGAAACTTGAAAAAAATGAAAAACTGTTGCTGTGCTTACCTGAGGGGGCAACGGAGGACAGAAGCTGGTTGTTGGCTGGTCACCTGGGGCTAGTCCCCTCTTGGCTTGCGCAACAGGTCACTGGTTTTGCTATGTCCAGAGAAGGGAGAAGTTTCAAGCATAAGAAACACTATTCCTGAAAACCTGTTTCTATTTCGCAACCTTTGAAGTTAGAAAACCTGTGTTAAGGAAATTTGATGGTAGACATCTCTTGCTTTGCTGCCAAGAGTGTACAGGCTTTCCCTCCTCCCTTTTTTCCACATGTTTTTTGAGCTCCAAGTGAACATTGCTTTCCTTCTACCCAGGCCTTCCCTCAAAGCTCGTTGGTGCAGCTGATGCTGTAGTTACCAAACCTCATCAGCTAATGCTGACTGGCTCCCCGTGCCAGCACAAGTGTTTGTGGAGCTCAGCGGTGAACCGGGCTGGTTGTTAACTTAGGCTGACGGCTTTATTTCTGTTGAGTTTTTGTTTGAATCAGCTCTCGAGTGTGGTTCGCAACACACAGCCACGCTGTGCTTGCATGAGAGAAGGGGTGATACAGAAGTGAGATCAAGCAGCCCATGGCAAGGAGAAGGGCAGCACCATTCAGGGGCTGCAGTGATTGGAGGTAGTTCAAAGTGCACATCAAACTATGTCCTCTGGGCTGTGTAGCAAATTTGTTTGGGTGATGTTACAACACTGCTTTTCTCGGTCATTTCCTTTTATTGTACACTTGCAGCCTGAGCCCTGTTTCCTTTCAGAGCTTCTGAGATATTATTTGGAAACTAAGCTCTGGTTTCCAAACTCAAAAGCAAATAGCAGCACAGTCCAACTCCCAAAGTGAATGTGAATTTGGTTTTGATGTGCGATAGATGGAACTTCCAAGTCTCCCGAATTCCATAAGCATGCCTAGGTGAGAATTCTTTCTAGAAGAATATTCTCCTGAAGGCTTGAATTTCTGTTATTCTTAGTGGGCTCAAAAGATCTGTCACGTACTGGCCGTTTTCATTCAGTCTGGGCTGTTGGTGGAAACTGGAAGTTACCACCTCCTGCTGGTGTTTGCTGGTCTGGATGAAACATGGCAAGTGATTTTTTTTGTTCTGGTTTCCAGTTTTGGAGTGTTGCTAAATGATAAAAACTCCTTGACAGTTTTCAAACTTATACAGCATAGATTCAGAAACAGAGTAGGAAAAACAAGGATGATAAAGGGACTGGAGCATCTCCCCTATGAGGAAAGGCTGAGGGAGCTGGGCTTGTTCAGCCTGAAGAAGAGAAGACTGAGAGGGGACCTCATCAACACATACAAATATCTCAAGGGTGGATGTCACGAGGACGGAGCCAGACTCTTCTTGGTGGTGCCCAGCGCCAGGACAAGGGGCAATGGGCACAAACTGAAGCAGAAGAGGTTTCAGTTGAATATGAGGAAGAACTTCTTGACTTTGAGGGTCCCCGAGCCCTGGCCCAGGCTGCCCAGGGGGGCTGTGGAGTCTCCTTCTCTGGAGATATTCAAAGCCTGCCTGGATGATGTCCTGTGTAACATGCTCTAGGAGAACCTGCTTGAGCAGGGGGGTGGGACTGGGTGATCTCCCAAGATCCCTTCCAACCCTTGCCATTCTGTGTGATTCTGTGAAAAACACATACTCACGTTGCTGTTCCTGTGCTTAAGCATGCATGGCTGAAGGTGGGGAAAATGTGTTAAGCAACTGGGTGCTTTATTGTGTGTCCTGGTTTTGTACTGGTAGAAGAAGTTGCCAGAAAGATGACACTGAAGATGCCATTTGTCTTTGACACATGCTCCAGGTTGTCGTTTGGCACCCTTGCCAAAAGCAGTGAAACTTTGCGATGGGGAGGAAGAATAGAGGAGAGAAAACAACATTCCTGTTGCCTTACAATTAGTTTTGCCTCTGCGTTGGCTGTAGTTGCGACTTGCTTTCTTGCTGGGCTGTCTGGAGCAAATTGTTACTGTAATTTGTTTACAAAATACTCAAGTCTTCTGTTAGCCCTTGTCATTTATTAGGTAGGGCTTGCGAGTGAAAACCATGTCCCATGTACTGAGACAGCTAGCGAGAAGTTTGGCTAAGGAATCCTATATAAAGTGATGAAATATTTGGACCTACCCCCACCAAATTATTGATTTTTTTTTTTTTTTTTTTTTTTTTATATTTTACACAGAGATTCCTATTTTC
>NW_009258262.1:68153-85504 GCF_000687185.1 Egretta garzetta
AAATTTTTTTTTTTTTTTTTTTTTTTTTTTTTTTATAGATTCTAGACAGAGATTGCTATGTTCCATATTAGTTTAGGAGGCCGGAAGAAAGATGCTGTCATTGTGAAATAAGAGTGCCAGCACAAGTAGCTGGTTGAGAAGAACTGGAACTGGTTGGGAATAACTCCCTGCTCAGACAAGTCTATATTTCAATGAAAGTTTGATGTCCTTATTTTAAGGAAATCTCTTCCTGTAGTTACAGTGGCCGTTCACAGCCTGCTGTGCTGTATTGAAGTGTTCACATCAGTAGCAAAGGAAATGATATGGTTTCCTCCCCAGGTGCTGAAGAAGTCTTGCTGCTCGCTAGAAGGACTGACTTGAGGAGGATCTCCCTGGACATGCCGGATTTCACGGACATTATTCTGCAGATAGACAATATCAGACATGCAATTGCCATAGACTATGATCCTGTGGAAGGCTACATCTACTGGACTGATGATGATGTCCGGGCAATTCGTCGGGCCTACCTTGATGGCTCTGGAGCACAGACTCTGGTAACCACGGAAATCAACCATCCGGATGGTATTGCTGTGGATTGGGTGGCAAGGAACCTGTACTGGACTGATACTGGAACAGACCGTATTGAAGTGACCCGGCTGAATGGGACATCAAGAAAGATCCTTATCTCAGAAAACCTAGATGAACCTCGAGCAATAGTGCTCCATCCTGTAATGGGGTAAGTTTGGTGTTTATTGATAGCCATGTGATAGCTCTTTGGATCTCCTTTATGGTCTTCTGAAACTGAAAATCTGCAAATTGCCAGATGATGTGTGTCGTATTTGTCAAATGTTCTGGAAATAACCCTTTAATACTGGCTATATAAAAGGTGATTTCTAAATACAGTGTTCTTCAAGGAACCTATACATTGTGTGTTTGGTTGAATTTTCTTTGGTCTGAGTCTTTGGTGTTATCAGAACTATGAAAGAATTGGGCCACTGCATATTTTCAGTGGTTGGATTTATTTAATGCTCAAACTTTATAATTGTCATAGCTGATTACCATTCAAGTTGGCTTGTTTGCTGCAGCTGGGGAAACAGAAAGTGAGTAAGCTCTTTCAAAAGCAGGACAGATCTTGACACTTGTCTTGTCTTGCGTGTTAACATGCATTGACGGTTTCCCCTATTTTTTTTTTTATAGCTACATGTATTGGACGGACTGGGGTGAAAGCCCGAAGATAGAATGTGCTTATTTGGATGGCTCAGAAAGGCGAGTACTGGTGAATACGTCCCTAGGTTGGCCTAATGGCTTGGCACTGGACCTGGAAAAAGACAAGCTCTACTGGGGAGATGCAAAAACAGATAAAATTGAGGTAAGAGCTATACTTGGGTGCATTCTTAGAAAACAAGTGATGTTCTCATGTGCTGCTTTATGTCTTGGATACATTTATCCATTTTTTTGAGGAATGTGTTGTTTCATTAACGTTAACATGAAATTTGCTTAACAAGACATATTTGAGAAGAAAGGCAGCACATTCATGTGGTTCAGAAAACTTTTGCAAGAAATGTTATGTTTGTTATGTCTACATTGCTACAAGTGTAATTTAATTGCTTGAAATCTCAGGTTTTACCTGAGGCTTTTGCAACAAATTGAGACACTCACATACAGCCTCTTTAAAAGATGTTTTGACTTGTCTGTGGTGCTTGGACCTAGTACTTCGAATTGCTGCATGTGAAAGACTTGATGCAAGGCTTATGTACATGAGAAGGTGGATTTGAGGGCCCTAGAAAGCCATATTTCAGGACCTTAATGGTTATGTGGTGTCCAGATGCACGGACAAGAAGTAATTTTTAACGTACTGCCTGCTTTGAAAATGATGTAGGTGTTCTACCTCTAATTTTGAGGAAGGGAAGTCCTCTTCACAATGTTGCATAAACATTTATGACAATGTTTAGTCTTTCTTAATTGCTGAAAGAACATCTGATAGAACACTGTGTTATTCCCTTATTCCCCTTTCTTTGTAAAGAATTTTCTTAAAAATGCAAAAAATTCATCCTGTCTACCTATTGCTGAAACACTGGACAAAGTTGGACAAATTATCCGCTTGCTTGTTACGACATGCTCCGAGGAGTAAGGTAGTGGAGTGTCTCTGGAGATTCACTGCATTAAGTTTAGAATACAGTCAAACCAGGCATTGGTACTGGTCGCGCCATGGACATTGACAGTTGCACTGGAGAGGCCCGAGGTGTTTCAAGAGGCATTCTCCAGAAGGAGCTGCCTTTTATCCCATTGCTTTTGCATTAGTATCCCATGATTAAACCTTAATCTAAAAGAATAATTGTGCTGCCACGGAAGGGAAACAAGTCTTAAGATATCGCTGCAGAGAACTGAGTCCCAAAGTAGTTCCGTCAGAGCAGAAGGTGATAAATGAAATAACTGAAAGAGTTAGAATGAAGGTTTGGGGCAAGGTTTTTTGGGCTTCTGAGGTTTCCGTGAATTATTCACAACAGCATTCAAATGAGAGGAGATTCAGCAAATTGATAGAGCTTGATAATACCGTGATGTGGAAGGGCACGTGGCTTTTGTGTAATCTAGGAATACTGATCAACAGCCATTTTATACGTTTGCTGTGGATGTGTTCGTGAAGTTGCTGAAGACCTGTATGTAGTAGCGGGCTTACCTGTACTCGTGTATCGATTTAATGTGAGGCAGCTGAGGATGTCAATAGAGAATATGGATACAGCCAGATGTGAAGAAGTCTCAGTTGCTTGAGATCCTGTTGCATTCCTCACCACCCTCAATGCTTAGTTTCTAAATAAAATAGTTGTTTTAAGAAGTGCATATGGTCACTGGCCACTTGTGCTTCTAAAAATGAAAAATTGAATTTTGAACACCAATCTGAAGTTGCCATAGTAGGTTCTAATTAACACAAAGGTTTGGAATGACAGCATGAGATGTGACCTGAGATCAGGCAAATTAAGAAATTCCTACTCTGTTATCACTGGATCATTAGATTTGTCAGCCTGGCAAATCATAGAATCATGGAACGGTTTGGGTTGGAAGGGACCCAAGGGAATCCCTGCTCACTGCAGGGGGGTTGGACTAGATGACCACTAGTGGTCCCTTCCAACCCTAAACATTCTATGATTCTATGATTCTATGACCCCTAGAGGTCACCCAGCCCAACCCCCCTGCAGGGAGCAGGGACACCTTGAACCAGATCAGGTTGCTCACAGCCCCGTCCAACCTGGCCTGGAATGTTCCCAGGGATGGGGCCTCCACCACCTCTCCGGGCAACCCCTGCCAGGGTTTCACTGCCCTCATGGTAAAGAATTTCTTCCTTCGATCCAGTCTAAACCTACCCTGCTTCAGTTTAAAACCATCACCCTTTGTCCTGTCACAGCTGGCCCTACTAAAAAGATTTTCCCCATCTTTCCTATGGGCCCCCTTTAAGCCCTGAACGGGCACACTCAGCAATGCCCGCAGCCTTCTCTTCTCCAGGCTGAACAAGCCCAACTCTCCCAGCCTGGCCTCCTAGGAGAGGGGCTCCAGCCCTTGGATCATTTTAGTAGCCCTCCTCTGGCCCCGCTCCAACAGGTCCATGTCCCTCTTGTGCTGAGACAAATGTTTCTTTTTAATGACTTGTTAAGCTCCAGGTGGCTATAGGTCCCTTGACCTGGCTGTGGTATGTTCTGAGTACGAAGTCATCATTCATGTTTCGCAAAGATGTCGGAAGAACAGTTTGAAAATTAAAGGTGCTAAATAATTAGCTCTGAGTATTTTAATTTGAAAAGGGAGTTCTCCAGGGAGTTTGAATTCGCTTCAAAGAAAGATGAGGGGAATAACTAGCTAATTGAAATAAATTCATAAAAACAATTATCAAACCATGTTTGATATGTGAATGTGAGAGTAAAGACCCAAAAAAAGCTTTTTCTCTTTAAAGTAATAATGAAATATTTTCTTCTTACGGTATAAACTGTTTTGCTGAAGTAGTGTTTTGACTGGTACAACAGTCTCTTTCTGTACTGATACCTAAGAAAAGCGACACCAAAATTTTTCCCTTCATCATGGCCTGTGAAGTCGCTTGAGTTTTCATGTTGTTTGGGGGAGTAGCGTATGCAGGATTTTTAGATAAATAAATATTGATGAGTGACTGCGCTCTCTAAAGGTTTTTCCCTCCGGAAGAGGGGAAGCAAGACCGTCTGCTAGCTCTGGGAATGTAGCTTCGGTGTTTGGCAGGAGCTCAGTGCTGGGCTTAATGACTGGCAGAGAGGTCCTGTCCCCCCTTACCTTTCAGCCTGCAGGACAGGGAACTTTCCAGATGCCACCTTTTATAGCTGGGACCGTAGTTGTGCAATGCGTTTCGTGGGTTTAAGTGGTCTCTTTGGGCTCCCTCACTTCACCGTAAGCCAGCAAAGCCAGCAATACTGTTTGGTTTGGCATCAAAGTTGAGGAAAATAAGAGAAGCCAAAGGAAGGGCTTTTTATTCCCTCAAGTTTTTTCTTTTGCTTATTATACTTGCTTTTTGTGGTTCTCTTATTTTTGCAAAAATAGAGGGAAAAGGGTGGTTCTCTTGGTCTTGCAAACAGAAAATATTCCGTACGTGATGTGGATTGTGACATCTGTAGATATGGCGATTCCTATGTGTTGTGCAACCCTGTTTTAATCATTAGCACAAAGAGTGAAATTTCTGTGCTCCTAGCAATGGATTCCACATTTTCTTAGATTAAAACAGGTGTAAATATTCTCATTTTAAGTCTCCCCCCTCCTCATATTTTTTTTTCTTTTTGCACTTTTTCTTTTTATTCTTTTTAAGTTTCCTTGTTAGCGATCACAAACACACTCCTCCTGAGGCTGCTGTATTTAGAAATATCTGAGCAGGCCAATTTAGGATGTGATGGGGAAAAAAAAAAATCCTATGTGTTTGTCCACAGTTCTGAGCCATGCCGTGGAGGAGGCTGTCATGGTCTGTTCTGGACCGGCGTGAGTTAAAGCAGCACTGGCATGTTATCCGTAGGAATGGATGCTAGATGTCTACTGCAGAACTACCATGAGAAAATAAGATGTTCGGTTTCCCTTTTGGAAGATGTGCCAGACACATTTGTGTATGCTGCTCACTTGGGAAAGAGGTGTGTGACTTAGCCAGTCACTGACGCTCGGCCCCTGGCCAGTTTGAGCTTGATCTCTAATAGCCCTTCTTTTCATTAGTACTCCTCTACAGGATGAAAAAAGTGCACTAAGGAAATGTTTTAGAACAGCAGCAAGTTGATCCGATGGATTGTATTTCACCTTTCTTGCTCATCTTGCTGTATTTGCAACCTCACAGCACTTTCCTGCAAGACTTTGTTTATCAACGACCTGGACAAGGGGATTGAGTGCGCCCTCAGTAAGTTTGCAGATGACACCAAACTGGGTGGGAGTGTCCATCTGCTTGAGGGGAGGAGGCCTCTGCAGAGGGACCTGGAGAGCCTGGATCCATGGGCCGAGGCCAACTGTATGAGGTTCAACAAGGCCAAGGGCCGGGTCCTGCCCTGGGGTCACAACAACCCCACGCAGCGCTACAGGCGTGGGGCAGAGCGGCTGGAAAGCTGCCTGGTGGAAAAGGACCTGGGGGTGCTGGTTGACAGGAGGCTGAATGTGAGCCAGCAGGGTGCCCAGGTGGCCAAGAAGGCCAATGGCATCCTGGCTTGTATCAGGAATAGTGTGGCCAGCAGGAGCAAGGCAGTGACCGTGCCCCTGTACTCGGTGCTGGTGAGGCCACCCCTCGAATGCTGGGGTCAGTTTTGGGCCCCTCACTACAGGGAAGTTGTTGTGTTGCTGGAACATGTCCAGAGGAGAGCAACCAAGCTGGTGAGGGGTCTAGAGCACAAGGCTTATGAGGAGGGGCTGAGGGAGCTGGGGGTGTTCAGCCTGGAGCAGAGGAGGCTGAGGGGAGCCTTCATCTCTCCCTACAGCTGCCTGACAGGAGGGGGGAGCGAGGTGGGGGTCGGCCTCTTCTCCCTGGTAATGGGCAATGGGATGAGGGGAAATGGTCTGAAGTTGTGCCAAGGCAGGTTTAGGTTGGACATTAGGAAAAATGTCTTCCCAGAAAGGGTTGTCAGGCTCTGGAATGGGCTGCCCAGGGAGGTGGTTGAGTCGCCATCCCTGGAGGTATTTAAAAGAAGGGCAGATGAGGTGCTTAGGGAGTGGGTTTAGTGGTGGGATGGCAGGGTTAGGTTAACGGTTGGACTCGATGATCTTAAAGGTCTTTTCCAACCTCAACGGTTCTATGATTCTGTGTTTGAGAGGTTCTGCGATACCCTAGATTTTCCCAGTAAGCTGTAGTTTGTGCTGTTCTGCTGGCTCCAGCACACACGAAACCTCACTGTGTGGTGTGTGATGGGGCATTTCCACTCTTACTTGCTATTGAAGTTATCCAGGTTAAACTTGCTCCCTCATGCACGTGTTGTGTTGCGAGGAGCGTGCCCGTTAAGTGGCTTGCTGATGCAGCTGGTGTCTGGGTGATTTGTTCTGGATGTGTACGTACGCCTGTTGCATCCATGGTTTGTCAGAAACAAAAATCAGCTGACTGCAAGTTGAGGATATGCATTTATATTTTATACTGTAGCCGACCTAGTTGAGTATTAGGATTTTTCTTTTTCCCAGTAAGCACCTAGAACTACCTTGAAGCATGTTACTGGATAAATTTAGTTTATGTTAACGCCTAAAACCAGCATAGCATAGGTGGGATAGTAGATAGTAAGCTGCAACTCTGTTTTATAACTCATTAGGTAGCAAAATTAAAAAGAGGCGGTTGAAGTTTTGGGTGGTTTATTCTGTTGCTACGCTGCCAGGAGAGGGTTCTTGCTTCGTCTAAAATGACATTCAGATTTCTGCTGAGTGCTCCTGAAGGAGGAAGACTTTAACCAACTGGAGGACCCCTACACAGGGGGTGGTGGCACTCCACCGCGGAAGGCAAAGGAGGTGGCACGTGGCGTGGAGATGTCTGTGAGCTGCCTTGTGCGGGCACAAGGCGGGAGGCCAAAGAGAGGGACGGTGGCTGAGCCAGCGTATGGCTCTGCACTGGAGTAGCTGACTTAGGGCACATCCTCTAATCCCATTGCTGCCTTTTCAGAGCAATTAGTTTCTCCTGGGCTTTTGCAGTGCTGTCACTTGACAGTTTTCTCATCTACAAACTGCAGTCCCAGATTTCCTGAAGCAGCTGGAAATTTTCTAGGGACCAAAGAGACCAAAGATCTGCAAAAGGCATAAAGTAAAGGAGAAAATTCCCATGTCCACTGTTTTCCTCTACCCATCTACTTCCACCTGCCTCAAAATGTCCCAGCTCACTGTGTAGAAATTGCAAAATAGAATAAACCGAAACTGTTGTCTCTACTGCTGTGCAGAGCATGGTTGGATTTAAAGCCTGTTGGGGAAGAAGTCACATTAAGACTGGTGCCCAATAATGTGAGAAGTGCGCTGTGGAGGCTTCTCTGTAGCTTTCTGACAACCTGCATGTAGATGCGAATGTAGCGAGGTGGAGGTCGGCCTCTTCTCCCTGGGAACGGGCGATGGGATGAGGGGGAATGGTCTGAAGTTGTGCCAAGGCAGGTTTAGGTTGGACATGAGGAAAAATATCTTCACAGAAGGGGTTGTCAGGCTCTGGAATGGGCTGCCAAGGGAGGTGGTCGAGTCCCCATCCCTGGATGTATTTAAAAGAAGGGCAGATGAGGTGCTTAGGGAGAGCGTTTGGTGGTGGGATGGCAGGGTTAGGTTAACGGTTGGGCTTGATGATCTTAAAGGTCTTTTCCAACCTCAACGATTCTATGAGTCTGTGATAGCACACCTTCAGCGGCTTTCCATGCAGAAAAAACCAGGAGTGACTGTGGCTTGTGCATATTTGTGTGTGTATCTGCTTGGTATTCTGCTCTGGGTTCTGGTATTTCAGATCTGCAGGGAGTCATCTGACTCTCCCTGGGAAGGCCTGTTCGGATGCGAAGTTCTTAGACAGTGACTGAACTCTGTACAGCTTGGGAATTCAGTAAGCTGGAGACATCTGTCCTATTTCTGCTGGACCTCGGGTTTGAAACGTACCATACATGTCGCTGGTTTTCCTATGTTTGTTTGGTTTGGGGGTGGTTTTGTTTAGCTTTCGTAACATTGTGACATTACTTTTGGGTGCACTCTTCCACAATTATTTAGACTGGATCTAAGGAAGAAATTCTTTACAGTGAGGGTGGTGAAACCCTGGCAGGGGTTGCCCAGAGAGGGGGTGGAGGCCCCATCCCTGGGAACATCCAAGGCCAGGTTGGACAGGGCTGTGAGCAACCTGATGTGGTTAGCGGTGTCCCTGCTCCCTGCAGGGGGGTTGGACCAGGTGACCTCTAGGGGTCCCTTCCAACCCAAACCATTCTATTATTCTAATTAGAAAAGAAACGCTGTGGAGCTGTTGAGGGTACCGAGCAGCACCCTATACCAGGAGCGTGTGTTCTTATTTCCGTCCATAAAACTTCACAGGGTGAAAACAGCAGTTACCCTTTCCTGGCAAACCCCTGTCCGACCCTTTCCATCTGCAGTGCTCAGCTGTAACACAAAGGGCCCAGTCACTTCACAAGCAGTTTACATCCTGGAGAAACCATTTGGTTGTCAAATTATTTTTTTTTTTGGCTTGTCAGAATTTTGCATGACGGGAGCCCATGGGGCTTTCGCTGCAAATTTGGCACCCTGTGGTAACATTGTTCCCAGCTTTTAATTTTTTTTTTTTTTTTTAATTAGTTTGGCAAAGTTTATGGCAAGGAAAAATACATAGCAAATTTTGAGCTGTGTCTGTCAAAATCAGGGGTTTGTCCACACAGCTTCAGCTGTGAGTAAGGGACATGGATTAAGCCAGCTGAACTCTGGATTTTGCTGACAGAGAAAAGGTGCTTTCCAGGAACAAACAGCAGATTAATAAGGATTACAGGGTTCCAGCAGAGAGAGAAGCAAAGACCCAATGGCATCCACGTGTAGAGTTTCCTAATTCTCCTTAAAAACAATTTTGTGGTTAGCCAGGTTTTCCCATGTGTTATTTCATCAGCATTTGCTTAAAGTGCCTGAGGTATAATTGCATAATGAGCAATTACTGAATTCTCAGGTGCCTGTTGTTACGTAGGCATCTTACTTAAGTTTGTGCAATATTCTTGGAATAAATCTTACGCAGACTATCCCTTCTAGCAGCTTCCCCTCCTCCCCAGCCCCGTGTCCCCCCCCTTCCCCTCTGGTTGACAAACGTCCTTCATGGTCTTTGCAGAAGACCTGTAGTGGTGAGATATCAGGGTTAGGTTAAAGGTTGGACTCGATGATCTTAAAGGTCTTTTCCAACCGAAGTGATTCTATGATTCTATGTACTGTAATTCTTTGCAGGTTTATAGGGTGTTTAAAGTGTAAATCAGCACCAGATGACAATCCTGGAGTTCACTGGAAAAAATTTCCAAAATGCAGTTATGTGGGCTGTCCCTGAAACTTAAGGAAACAATCTTTATAATTTGTTGTTGATTCAGCATAAATAGCATAAAATGACATTTGGAACCATTTGCTGTTTAAATGGGAGTAGGCTTTGCAGAAGTCACTTGTACCGGGGAGAAAAATTAACAACTAAACTAATTTAAGGCTGATTTTTCTAAACAAGTCTGTGTACTTCACATATTACACTTCATTTTCCAGGCATTTGACCTAAAAAAATGCAATATCTAGTTTATACCCGAGACGTTTTCTCATAGCCAGTGCATTTTTGTGTATATGTTTCTTTGCATTGGCATTTTTCACCGAAGGATTAAAAAGACTGTGTAGTGTAATAAACTACTTGGGAGATATTCTGGACTGATTTATTGAAACGGCCAAATCTCACAGGGAGAACAACTACTTTAAAATTATCGCCACGTGCTAACTAGATATAAAAAACTCAAAGAATAATTTTTCAATGATTGTAAGTGTATTTCAGAAGACTTAGTTTATATTAAGGTAAATAATGCCCACACTGCATATTTGTATTCATACATGAGAACAGAAGAGTGAAATGGGTATAGAAATAAGAAATACAGGATCTCCTTGATCTTAAGAATAAATGTCAGTCTAAATAGACAGCTGCAGTAATAAAGTCACTTAAATTGATGATAGCAAGGGAGCCTCAATTTCAGGGATTTTTTTTTTTTTTTAAACTTATCAGTGACATTTGATTCGATTTAGAGCTGTGGCAGATAAATGTTGGCTAAAGTAATTGTTAGAAATAAGTTATTAATTGAAGCTTATGCTGTGGTCCCTAGGTGAAGCATATATACACTATATCCTATACTTTTTGCTTCTGCTACATTTGTGAATGATGATACCCTTTCCAGACGCAAGTGTTCCATATCCAAAGTGATACGTATCAAATTATACTAACATATAGTATGTTAATGTTGAATAGCACATGTCAGAATTGGGCTAGCAAATGGTGTATACGTCCCTGCTGTTTGTATAGCTCTGTTCAGCAGTGTATTCCTGCAGCCTGGGCTGCTCCTTCGAAAGCTGCTGTTGGCACCACTTCTAGTTTTTCTTTTTGCAATGCCCTTGTTGCCAAGAAGTTCAACGGCACCCTGGGGTGCATGAAGAGGAGTGTGGCCAGCAGGGCGAGGGAGGTTCTCCTCCCCCTCTACTCTGCCCTGGTGAGACCCCACCTGGAGCACTGGGTCCAGTTCTGGGCTCCCCAGTTCAAGAGAGATGAGGAACTCCTAGAAAGAGTCTAGGGGAGGGCAACAAGGATGATGGGGGGACTGGGGCATCTCCCCTATGAGGAAAGGCTGAGGGAGCTGGGCTTGTTCAGCCTGGAGAAGAGGAGACTGAGAGGGGACCTCATCAACACATACAAGTATCTTAAGGGTGGGTGTCACGAGGACGGAGCCAGACTCTTCTCAGTGGTGCCCAGTGACAGGACAAGGGGCAATGGGCACAAACTGAAACATAAGAGGAAGAACTTCTTGACTTTGAGGGTGCCTGAGCCCTGGCCCAGGCTGCTCAGGGGGGCTGTGGAGTCTCCTTCTCTGGAGATATTTAAAGCCCGCCTGGACGATGTCTGGTGTAACATGCTCTGGGTGACCCTGCTTTGGCAGGGGGGTTGGACTGGGTGATCTCCCAAGGTCCCTTCCAACCATTGCCATCATGGGATTCTGTGTAAAGTCCTACTTTCCTGCCTGGGATCAAGCTGTGCTGTTGTGGGAGTGGCACGTGTACGTGTTCGTGGCCATTTGGTATGGGGTTTTTTTGTTGGAGCTTGTGTATGTGGTCTGTAAGCTTTATATACCACTATGTTTTTATTAGGTTTAAATCGCCATTAGGCCTCTGTATCACTATGTGTTTTGCTTTAAAAACAGTAAGCCCAAGTGCTGTTGTAGGTGGATGGGGTTTTTTGTTCTACTTTACTTTTTGCTCAGCAAACATTATCATGAGAGCTGTATTTGTAGCAGTATCCAAAGACCTGGCATATAACTTACCGTCTTTTAAGGTTCTGAAGGGGAATAATCTATCCTAGTGAGTTTGGGACCAAATTTTTATCAGCACTTACATAGTCATTGTAGAACTGGTAGGAGGAGTCACTTGGAGAACAGACTATCTTAAAATGTTGTCGCGGGGTGCTGGCAGTTCTTGGACTTTGTTAAGACTGATGACAAATTAGTTATGATTGCTTTTCCCAGAGGGACATTGCTGGGATGGAATGCAAGCTTTTCTGGGAGGGACGAGAGCTGAATCTTCGACTTCAGTGCTTTAATGATGAGAATTATAAATATCTGTGGAGAGCTGCATAAAGAATAAAACAGACTCTCGCTAATCCTACAAAATCATATAAAGCCTGACAGGCTTCTTCGGTGAAAAGAGGGTGTGCACCTTTTGGAAGAAAAAGGAAACCTGGCAGCTAGGGGAAGAGGGTCTTTTATTCTCTCCTCTTCAGGAATCCCCACTCTCTGCCCTGCCTGTGGCTGTGTTCTGCTGGCACGGTCAGACTTTTGACCAGATTTGAAGTCAAGCCTGAGCATCTCAGTTCAGACTGGCAGGGGTGGTAGTGGAGTCTCAACTTCCTCTCCTGAAAGAATTGAGAGTTTTCTGCTCAGGCATATTTGGAATGATATTTCTTAACTAGTTTGCTACCCTAGAAATGATGCTGCAGTTGGGCCAGCCTTGTACAGACGTACATCTGTAAGGTTCAGCAAGTCACACCACTGAGTGATTTCAGATCCTAATGGTTTCTTCTGAACTTAAATTCTTCAGGCTGTGTTTCTAAACCCCAGACTCTGATTCAGAACTACCTCTTTCTGGAAGACAGAAATACAGCTAGCCTCTACCTGCTAACACACCATGTCCAGATCCTGTTTAGGAGCGTAGCGCCTTCAGTCTTCTAATTACAAGATCAAGCTGTCTATATTTTGCTTACTGCTTAATTAGGGGTTTCAATATGTTATTTTATACCTTGCACCACGTGAGCTTTGTTTACTTTTAAGAGGACTGTTGCCAAGTGTGGGAGCTGCTGAAGGATCATAGAATGTTTTGGGTTGGAAGGGACCCCTAGAGGTCCCCCAGTCCAACCCCCCTGCAGGGAGCAGGGACACCTTGAACCAGATCAGGTTGCTCACAGCCCCGTCCAACCTGGCCTTGGATGTTCCCAGGGATGGGGCCTCCACCCCCTCTCTGGGCAACCCCTGCCAGGGTTTCACCACCCTCATTGTAAAGAATTTCTTCCTTCGATCCAGTCTAAACCTCCCCTGCTTCAGTTCAAAACCATCACCCCTTGTCCTGTCACAGCTGTCCCTACTAAAAGGCAGATCCAGGTTCAGAAAATGAGATGCTTTAGCTGATCAGGACGTAAGTGTCGTGCCTTTCTGCTCTAAGCTTTGTAGTAAGGAAGCATTCGCAGAGCAGAGACTCATTGACTCAGTGGAAGAAGGTAAACATACCAAGGTGAATTCCCTCCTGTCCTTTTTCAGGCTTCCAAGTTAGCTACCAGGTGAACTGGTATCTGAGCCCTGAGCCAGAGAAAGGTATGACAGTGTTGAAGAGCAAAGTGTTGGTTATAAGGAACACATCTGAACTTTGGCCAATTCCATCCTGTGTTCGGTAGTGCTCTAGGAGTTACATATAATTTTCCATTCTTCAGCAGTCTTGAGTAAAACTTTTTCTGCTGGATGGGATGGGATGGGTGGGTGCCTCTGCAGGTGGATGGTGACCTAGCCTCAATTAGTCTTGTCTTTATCACATTTTGGCTGAAATGCAGCAGCCCAGTAGGCAAGGGTGTGGAGGCCTCAGTCCGCAAGGCAAATGTCCTTCACCAAAAACATCGTACTGTGTCTCCTCAGCAGCATGTGGTGCCATGAAGACATTTTTAGCTCTTTAAGCTAAGATTTCCCAGATAACTTCAAATTCAAGACTCCAGTTATTTTCTTCATGGTATAGGCCATGCATATGGAAAACGCAGCTACATATCTGAAGCGAAGGCTGCTGTCTGGGGTACTACTCAGCATAAATCGATATTCCACAGTAAAGGCAAATCTTTTCTGTAGTAAAGATAATTTTTTCTTAAGGGTTGTGCTGAAATACTGGATTAACCTCCCCTCCTCCTCCCTTTTGCCAATTTCCAGGAACCAAAAAATCCCAAAAAGTTCAGTACTTTCTGTTCCAAGTTCATATTAGTTGACCTTGCCTTCAGCATCGTAAATAACCAGGAATGTTTGTCTGTAAAGAAGTAGAGCAAAACCAGCCTTGCAGCAAAACCCCATTGTGTGGAAGGAGTTGCAGCATGGGCTTCTTGTCCCGAGCAGAGGATACAGGAGACGATGGGACCTGTGATAGTCATGCCACTTAATGCACTAGTAGAAAGCTCTCAAATAACGACTTGATTGAATGACCCTCCATAGGATGCTCTCGATCAGGGATTCACCCAAACTTTTCTATGCCCAGCTTGATACTGTGTCCATTAGTTTCAAAGTGAAAAATCCAGAAACACCAGCAGCTGCCAGTGTAAATACTCCTTGGAGTTTTTCCACAGTGGAATCTATAGCAGTGCAATCTTATTTTCATCTACAGCCATTTATGATTTATTAAGGTTGCTGTATAGTCATAAAGACCTCTAAATGTTGTTGATTTTCCAGGGACTAGATTGTTCTGTACTACTTTTTTTTTTTTAAATGGATGACTTAAAAAATGAGCAACTGGTAGACAGTTTCTAAATTTGGTCTTTGTGGAGTGCTCAGGAATTACTTCTGCATGTGTAGCTTTTGCTATATTTATCAAGAGGAAATCCTGAGGATGTATTAAACTACAAAGTTGAAGAATTATTTGAGTTTTACATGCTCGAGGCTCTCCTTTCTTCCTGAAGAATTATTTTAGTCTATCTGATACCAAATCAGCCTTTCTGCTTGCTAAGGAGAGAATTCTGCTTTACTTCCCTTGCTGCCATCAACTTCCTTTATTTAAAAGAGGGATTTTGTATTGAGCGGTACGAAGGCTTCTGTACCTACGAAGTGTGGAAATGGGCTCCCCTTTAGGAGAACCTGATGCCTTTCCTGGCGCAGACAAAGTATGTCTTTTTCCAGTTGTTGAGAAAAGAGGTGGCTTCTGTGGAAGTTGGAGTAACTTGGAGTTTCTTTGTCAGACTAGCAGTGGGATAGTTAAGAGAGTTTTTATCTAGTAACCTTCTCCATCTTACCTGCTATAGTATTTGCCAGTAGCTATGAGGAATGTTCTTGAAATACTGTTATAGAATTATAGAATGTTTTGGGTTGGAAGGGGCCCCTAGAGGTCACCCAGCCCAACCGCCCTGCAGGGACACCTTGAACCAGATCAGGTTGCTCACAGCCCCATCCAACCTGGCCTTGAATGTTTCCAGGGATGGGGCCTCTACTACCTATTTGGGCAACCCTTTTTCTCCCCATTTTGCTTTTGTTTTTGTACTTTCTCCTGTTCTCTTCCAAGAATAATACTGAGCTTTGCCATACAGCTTCCCTCTGACGTAGAGGGACAGTGGTTTGTGCTGCCCAGGAGTTGTGATCCCATGAATGTTGTCTTACAGCAGCGTTGGGAGAGACTTGTTTCTCTGATACTTTGGGGATTGTCGTGTCAATATGCACAGTGTGCCCTGTCAGGTAGGTTGGTTTCTCACTGTAGTTTGGGAACTAACTTTTTGCTGCGAAAAAGTCCTTCCCCTTCTTTTATTTTCCTACTGCTGTTTTGGAAGGAAAGTACGGGAGATACTTGACCTTCCAGTGTCTGGAACTCCCCTTCTCATATGTAATCCTCTGAACCCACTGGGGAGGACACTGCACCCTTCTTGGTGCTAAGTCCACAAACACAAACTCTAGCCACTGTCCAGTTCAGCTTTGTTGGGTTTTTTAAGGGTTCTTCATTGGTGATGGTCCTTCACAGCACCACGGGGGATAATGTGTAGAAAGCACCAGCTGGATTGTCTTGAGCAACGCTGGGAGGGCAGGTGGTGGTACCCTATGTGCCTCTCACCAGAAATTTCTGCAGCCTTTAGTTGTGAAATGTGTGAACCTGGATGCTGTTAGAAACAGGAGGCTGACGCGGTGGGCTGGCCTGGTGGGGGTTCCTGTGTTTCTGAAGAGCACACGCTAAAAATAGAGGTGCAGAACTTGCTTTTCATGCCATGTCTTATTAGTGAAATTTTGAAAGCTGTCAGTATAGTTTTTAGACTCCTGTCATCCAGCCCTAATGAGAAAGAAATCTAACCGACATACATGACAGCCACCACCAGCCTAACTTGGTTCTCCCAAGATTGCCTGCAATGGTGGGAAATGTTTCTGATAAATGTCAGTAGTGTAGATGAGACCAAAGGGTTTTGTGTCTATTTAGCCTTTCTAAAAATTCTTCAGTGTGCTGATGGGATAGCAGTCACTCAAAGGAAGACTTCCTTTGCTTGGCTTGATTTACCAGAGTCATTCTGTGGGAAAGGATGCTAACTTATTCTAAACTGAAGGTGACCCTTGCCTTTTTGTGAGCAATAAAGACATAATAGAGGCCCAGTTAGGGTTCAGTGGAACCCCCACAGCCATCTGCACACTTCATTGGCAGAAGTGGCTTTCACTTGAACTTGCATTTGACAAGTGTTTTCTGTCTCTTTCTCATTCAGAAGAGTCCTTCAAAGCCAAGTAATTGAAATGCTCTCACCCCTCGCTCCTTTTCCTTCTTCCCCCAGACTTGCTTAAATTGCAGGGCAACTGATATTCAGTGCTAATGAGTACAAATGCTTATGCTTCCAAAGCTCACACTTTTTTTTTCCCCCCTTCCCATAGGGAAATTCTGAAAAAATCTCCCCCTTTTCCACACTCCTCAGCACCAGCTTCATAAACAAAAAGTTGGGGGGAAAAAAAAGTGTTTCTGTTGCCTGTTGCGTTGCTGTTTCTCTCTCCCTCCCCCTCCTTTTTTTTTTTTTTCCCCCCTCTCGTCGGGCTGGACTTTTTGAAATGAAACACAAATCAGGTCTTTGGAATAAAAGGTTGTGAGTATGCCTTGTGGCATTTGGAATGAGACTATTCACTGCCTGAATGACTATAAATAGAAAGCAAGGAGCTGCGTATTTCTCAGTTCAGACTCCCTGCAAAGAAGCGCCCTTCCCAGTTAAAGGGTGACTTTTTGAAAGGAACCTTGTTCCTTGTGCTGAATTGAATTGCTCCGGGAATTCTTCTCATTGCAGCTTGCATAAAAAGGCATTAATCTCTAATTTATTTCTCCTTTTAAAAGGCAGGATCCTCTATCATAAATGTATATTCTTAGGCATGTCACCAGATACGCTTGTCTTGTCCGTACAGAGTCGCATTTTAAAAAAAAAAAATCTCTGCACGCAGAACAAACATCGTTCTCTGCAAATTTTGTGCCCAAAAGCTTTCTTTTTGGCTCTGGGCCAGCTGTCGGCTCCCTTTTTATCTGGCGTATTCTTCAGTGAGAAGGCTAAATTAGCAGCACTCAGGGTTTTGGTGGTTTGTGGTTTTTTTTTTCTTTTTCTATTAGGGATTGAGGAACAGAATGGGAATTGTGATTGATTTTTATAATAAAAGATTTGATTCTTCCAACAGGCTTGTAACGTTGCTGATGGCAAGAACCCTGATAGCTTACTGCTGAAGCTCTGCAGGCAATTTGTTTGGCTGATTTAGGTGTTAAAAAATGCTGTGGCGCAGTTATGCAAATTCAGTGCAATCATTTTTCTTTTGTCTCCCCCTTTCAGAAGGACGGTAGGATTAAAGAAGCATACTATATGGGAAGGAAATGTTTGATGGCTTTGCGAGTCAGGAATGTTAAAGATCCCAGCACTTGAGCTGTTGGATTGGCTTTTTTCTCTTTTTTTTCCTCCCCTTTTCTTCTTTTATTCCCCCCTTTTT
>NW_009258262.1:85549-95902 GCF_000687185.1 Egretta garzetta
CTTTTCTCTTCTAACACAGTGTGTTTTGTGTGGTGTTATTTTGAAAGCTGTTTCTAATTTTCTCCTCAGACCTTTAGTTTCACATTTTTTTTCTGCCTTCAAAAAACCAGCAAGGGCAGCCTTCTTCATATAGAGTTGCCTTTTCCCTGTTCATAGTTTTTAAAGAATGGGTCTATAGATTCCTTGCACTGCTCTTTCTGTTACCGATGGATTCCTAGTTATGTGGGTTGTGGGGTTTTTTGCTGTTTGTTTAACAGAGGAATTAAAAGGTTGACAAGTACCCACATTAATTTTTTAAAGCTTGCAGTGTTTTTTGCATTAGTACTAATGTAAAAATGAGAGCGACGGTGAACAGACAGGGAATAAAGGGAGTAACGTGAGGTTGCTGTTCATATTTCTAATAAAAGGGGGGAAAAAAGCAGAAAAATAAATTTGCTCTTCCGCAAGCACAGGAAAGCAGATTTTAAGAGGCTGCCAAGCCAGGCTAAGGAGAGAAGAGATTCTATAATATTTAATTTCTTTGTATTTTTCTAAATTGTAATTTTCTTAGCTTAAAACTGATGGTCAGTGTCATTCTTAGTAGGACTTTTCATAGCTGGGCACATGAATATCAAACTTTGTAGAGAAATGTATTCAAGTTAGTCATTTCCTTCTCTTGAATCCCAACTATCACAACATCTCGATTATCCTTGTCATTTTACATTTTGTCTGTGTGCTGTTTCTGTCTGGGATGCCTTATGTTCTCCTTGTCACCCTTATTCTGTAACGAAGTCCACCTGCCCCGGGCCCCTGCTCTCATTTTGCCTTTGCAGCTATTATAGGTATTTCTGTCGCCTTTTCCCTTTCCCTCGGGAGCCTCGTGTGAGCTGCCTCTTGTGATGCATCTGGGCTGCATCAGGAGAAGCGTGGCCAGCGTCGAGGGAGGGGATTCTGCCCCTCTGCTCTGCTCTGGGGAGACCTCACCTGGAGCCCTGTGTCCAGCTCTGGAGCCTTCAGCACCAGAAGGACATGGACCTGTTGGAGCGGGGCCAGAGGAGGGTTACTAAAATGGTCCGAGGGCTGGAGCCCCTCTCCTAGGAGGCCAGGCTGGGAGAGTTGGGCTTGTTCAGCCTGGAGAATAGAAGGCTGCGGGCAGACCTGTGCGGCCGTTCAGGGCTTAAAGGGGGCCTATAGGAAGGATGGGGACAATCTTTTTAGTAGGGCCAGCTGTGACAGGACAAGGGGTAATGGTTTTAAACTAAACCACGGTAGGTTTAGTCCAGATCTAAGGAAGAAATTCTTTACAGTGAGGGTGGTGAAACCCTGGCAGGGGTTGCCCAGAGAGGGGGTGGAGGCCCCATCCCTGGGAACATCCAAGGCCAGGTTGGACGGGGCTGTGAGCAACCTGATGTGGTTAGCGGTGTCCCTGCTCCCTGCAGGGGGGTTGGGCTGGGTGACCTTGTAGGGGTACCTTCCAAGGTAAGTTCCTTGTTTTTTCTTTGCTTTACTTTTCTTCAGTCTAACCTCACGAAGTAGCGTTACTGTTAACTCTCAGGGCTCCAGCTGCATGCCTGTGGGAGTCAGAAGATTTCTGTGTCTCATAACTGAGGAGATGACCTGTTCACCTTGGCTGCATCTGGAGGCATGGCACTGAATCAGTGGTCTGCAGTGATGCAGAAAATCATTTTTGAATAGTTACTTGGTGTGCCTTGTGTGTGTGTGCAGAGTCATAAGGATCTGGGATTAGGAAGGAATATTCTCTAGAATATTCTCTAGAAGTTGCCATCCAGCCTGATATATGATGCTCTTACTTTTGCTGTTGTATAGGAGTGGGAGCCATGCATCTTTGTGGCAGTATCGGTGTCATCCCCTTAGCCTGTGGCATGCTGGTTAGTAACCGTCAGTGCAGCTAGCGGCACCTCAGCATGGAGAAACGTGTATGAATTTAAGTGGGCCCTGTTTTCTTAAATGGTTTTGAGATTCAAGTCTGTGAACCATTTAACTGAGTTGGTGATTTTAAGGCGGGGGGGTGTGTGTGTCAGTTTTTTCTTTGGAATGCAAAGCAGTGATGTTTCTTTTTGGCAAAAATCGTTCTCTGATTTCCACTGATAAACGATGTCATCCTATAGCAGCACAGGGTAACCTACACATTCCCTGGTCTCATCGTATAACTGTTTCTGAAGACTGGATTTGCTGGTGCAGATTCATACTCACTGGAAATAATACAACTACCCAAGTCTGTTGTCAGACCAGAATATTTAATGGGTGGCATATTATTAAATCAAATTAATAAAAATGCTTAAAAGAGAAGCTGCAAGCAGCAGCTGAAGGTAGAGCCAGCACTACCTGCAGGTTGCAACATGAAGCAGGACCTGGACTGAAAGCACAGCAATGCAGGTCTTTGTTAGAGTGTAAGTGAAATATTTGTCATGAGCATTGAAGAGAGAATGGCTTGGGTTTGTTTGCATAGCTCCCGCAGAAATAATGTCAACTTAAGCAAATTTTTGACACCTGACTTGTCATTACCTGTGACGACTCGCGTAAAAATCACTGCAGCTGGGAAGACTCGTGCCTGTGAATTCATGCTTATGTTGGAAGTCACTCCTGAAGGCTGTGCTGTGCTTCAGAGGTACCATTTTTGCTAGTCCAAGCTCATACAAGAGATGTACTTTGCCCAAGACCTCCTACTCAAAAAGGGCAGGCCCTAGCCTAAGCTGCGATATTTAGTGTTTTGGAAATGTTGGGCACAAGAAGAATGAGCAATTAATGCCAGCTTCCACAGGGAATCTGGGAGGTGATGGAGGTCAGAACCAGGTCATTCTGAAGATTCTTCCAGAGTAGTAATTACAAAACTCCTGGGTTTGTGGGTTGGGGTTGTTTGGTTGTTTTTTTTTTCTTAAAGGCTTGTTGCATTCTAACGGCCCCGCAGAGGTTGAATAGGGCCCAGCCTTGGGTTTGTTCCCCTAGGGAGATACAGTATTTTGCAGCGACTATTTTGCAGAGAAACTAAGTACTTTTCCTTTTAGAGAAGGGTTAAAGTTTGCACCATGCACTTCTAGAAAGTTGAAGAGCTCTTGTAGGCAGGAAGCATCAGTGCCCTTCACATTACATGTTATTAAATTGAGACTCATTTCAGCTAAGTGAACTGCCTGGAGGTGGCTAGATTTGGGACTCAGGCCAGGTCTGTGAGTTGGGAGGGTTGGAAGTGTGGAAGAAGTCACGCCCCTCAGCCTATTCTGGAGCTGGGGAGGTCATTTGCTCAGAGTGCCAATGGCATCTGGAGAGCACCAGCCCTCCTTCCTTCAGTATGAGATGTTCCTCTGCTAGTGGGCGTTTCTGGCAGGGTTGTACCGGCCAAATCTTCCAGTATAAAGTAGATCCCTCCAGGACAAAAGTAGGTGGTACGTGTACTGACTTGCTGCAAGGCCGTGCGTTGGGTGTTTCAGTATCATCTGCCCCTGCAGCAGAGGCAGGTTAGTGTTTTCCAGCTTGTTGAAGCCTTGCTAATTTAAGGTTTGTGAAATGCTACATAAATGCAAACTTACTGATGCCAGGAAGTGCAGAGATTCAAGGCATCTTTGCAGAGTGCCACTGCCTCTATTTTGATCTCGGCTCGTCCACAGAATCCCAGAATGGCAAGGGTTGGAAGGGACCTCCAGAGACCACCCAGTCCCACCCCCCCACTCAAGCAGGCTCACCCAGAGCAGGGGGCACAGGACATTGTCCAGGCAGGCTTTGAATATCTCCAGAGAAGGAGACTCCACAGCCCCCCCGGGCAGCCTGGGCCAGGGCTCGGGCACCCTCAAAGTCAAGAAGTTCTTCCTCATATTCAGCTGAAACCTCTTATGTTTCAGTTTGTGCCCATTGCCCCTTGTCCTGTCGCTGGACACCACTGAGAAGAGTCTGGCTCCGTCCTCATGACATCCACCCTTGAGATATTTGTCTGTGTTGATGAGGTCCCCTCTCAGTCTTCTCTTCTTCAGGCTAAACAAGCCCAACTCTTTCAGCCTTTCCTCATAAGGGAGATGCTTCAGTCCCCTCATCAGCTTTGTTTGCCCTCCTCTGGACTCTCTCTAGGAGTTCCCCGTCTTTCTTGAACCGGGGAGCCCAGAACCGGACACAGTGCTCCAGGTGGGGTCTCACCAGGGCAGAGCAGAGGGGGAGGAGAACCTCCCTCGCCCTGCTGGCCACGCTCCTCTTGATGAACTCCAGGATGCCATTGGCCTTCTTGGCAACAAGGGCTCCCTGCTGGCTGATGGTCAGCTTGTCATCCACCAGGACTCCCAGGTCCCTCTCGGCGGAGCTGCTTTCCAGCAGGTCATCCCCCAGCCTATACTGGTGCATCCTCCCTGTGGTTTTTCTTATGGTTTTAATGTTCTGATTTTCTGAATCTGCCTTTGAGGATTCAGTAGTAGACCAAATGTCAAAATTGTTCTCGGTACAAGCATTTGCCTTTCGTCTTGTTTTATCAGCAGGCTGCTGGCATGGCTATACAGGCAGCAAGAGGAACGTCTTCTCCTTGTCTTTGACACTTAGTATTCATGGCATGGAATACTAAATGGGTCTGGAGTCTTTGTATGGCACTTAGGCATTCACAAGATCTCCTTTTGGTGTGAGCTTAACACCCTCACACCAGTTCTACCTTGCCTGTCACCTGGCTGTTCCTGCTATGGAGAACAGTTCACAGGGAGGAGGAATCGCATTTGTTCCGCAGAACCGGTGCGCTTGGTGCCACTCTTGAGTAGTGAAGAGCTTCATCCATGTTTTTTGTTGTCTTCTACTTCTGATGTGGGAAGGATCCACAAGATAACTCACCTTTTTTTCCTTCATTCTCATAGTTATCAGTAGCCTGTTGATTGTGCTGCAACGTATGGAAATCAATGCTAGCTGTTACCCGCTATTTTTAAGAAAGAAATAAAGGTTGCATTGATTTCTGCCCTCATTATCTATTTCCTGGCTTTTGAAAGTTTGAACTTGGGGTTGCAATAGGGCACCCGGTAGCAGAGGACAGCTTTGTCAATGCCAAGTTAAAGCTGGTTTTGTGGGTGAATATCTGAGCTTGCTTAGATCTTGTGAAAGAAATTGAAAACGCATAGCAAATGGTTTTCAAATGGAAAAGGATTGCCAGTGATGTTTGGGAGAGGGAAGACAGGCTGAGATCACAGATAATTTGCTGCTACGGACTGATAATAAAACACAAATAACGTGGGTTTGGAGCAACAGACTTAAGTTCTTAAACATGTCAGATTAGTCCTGTCTCCAGGGTGGAGTGGGATACCTTACGCTATGAATGAATGCTGGAACAGCTGAGAATTCCTTTTTCTCCAAATGAAACTTGGTAGAAATGTTCTTTGTTTTTTAGTTTTTCCATGCTGAAAGAAGCATTTGGAGGAGAGGCATAGATGGAGTGAACAGGTCCTATGCATCTATATACTGTATTAACATCTGATAAGTTTGTGTCAGCAGATGAGGCTCAAACAATTTATTCTGATAACATCCAGGTCTTTGCCCTTCTTTGAGTTTGGACAACTGATCCATCAGTGAATCAACTTGAGAACCACTGTCTTTTTCAGCCTTGGTGCTTTAAAGTAAATGGACTCGAGTTTCTCCGTTAGAGTCCCCAGCAAAGAGCGAAATGAAATTAATTTCAATCAGTTCTCAGCCTCCTCCTGCTTTGGAGAGGTGAGTACTAGACAAGCCGAAGGCATACGGCTTGTCAGCTTCTCACCCAGATATCTTTCCAAATAAGTGGGTGGAAGTTTCCACCCTAGCTTTTTGCAAGTATTTTTTTTCTCCACGTTGCAGCTGCTTTTGACAGCTCTTTAGAGAATCGACTGAGTGGGCAGTGCCAGCTGCTCACGATCAAGGGGTAGGTAAAAGTCTCATGTTGAATATACAGTTGGAACTCACACGTCGGCATTAAGATACAGGCAGTGGAAGGTCAGGGGAAGTCTCCTATTTCTGATCAAACCAGCTTCACCTTCCTTTTTGAGAGGAACTTCCTCTGAGTATCTAATAGTTTGCTATGTAGCAGCTGCATAGTCCTGGCATTTCCAAAATTTGAAATATTTTTCATGTGGAAATGACCAATTCTTTTAAAAAAGGAATTGGGACTGGATGTACTGAACAAATTCACCACAGGCAGTGTTTGAGTAAATGAGTTGATTTTTTTACTCACAATTGGCGTAAAATTGTCAAATATAAACACTGTGATCCCAATTAGGAAACCACCTTATCCCTAATACAACCAACAAACCAAACCTTCCCTCTATCCAGAAAAAACTCTCGGAAAATAAGCCATCAAGTCTAAATATGGTCCCAAATTTAAACAGGAACCTGATATTTTTGTAGTCATCGTGGCTCATGTCCTCAGGCTCAAAAAAACCGTTTGTTTCCAACAGACGCGTGGAACGGTTGTTATAAATGCTGTTCTGTCAACCCAGTAACTTGGAGGAGAAAATTAATTATTTTGGTCTGTTTAGATTACTCTCTCTGGTTTTCAGCCTTGTTTAATAAAATCAGGGGGAGAGGTCCTCCATGAGTTTGTACCTTTGCTGACACACAGGCTTCTCTGCAGCATCCTTGTGGCCTGGCTTGTCATCCTTGCTGACAGTGGGCTGGGAACTAAGGCTCAGACTTGGCATTAAGCCCTTCCCTGCAGGAGGTAAGACCCTGTGTGCCCAGCTGGAGTTATCGCAGTGCCAGGCACACCAGGCTGGGTGGGTGTCCATCTGTCCTTACCCTCTTTCCAATGAGGTGCAGTGCCACCTCATCTTGATCACTTGGGTCAATGATTCAGTTTAGTCCTGTTCAGCAGCAGTACTGGGAGATTTTATTCAGATGGAGTTTGCATTCCTTAAATAAATGAGTGATTGTGGCAGCTTTCTTAGTGTCTAAAGGGTGCTTAGAATATGTGCCACTCACTGGGGCGGAGAAAAACTCCAGTTTTGTCACACACCCATGAGTGAAGAGTGCAGCTGTGGTGGCCAGGAGCATCCAGGTTCTCCATAAGCCCTATGTCCTCCATGACCAACTGGAGCCCTCTTCCTTCTGTAGGTGTGCAGTGATTTCAGAAGATGCTGAAAGGTCTGTAAAAGTGCCTTTTCTACCAGACACTGTCACTTGCCTTCCCCTCCACTTTCACAGTCATAATTTCCACCAGAATAATATAATGATAATAAACAACTAAACTGATCAGAACAAAACACTGAATAAATATGACGAGACAAAGATAATCCCCAGGCAGAAGTTTCATTCTGAAAAGGAAGCTCTGGAGAGTCCCCAAAGTACTCTGAAAAGTTCTTCTCCCACTGCAAGTGGTCAGATACTGTACTTTTAAAAGATCCCCATGTTAAAATTAAATGTTCAAATGAGGCTAAGAGGAAATTTTGAAAATTAAATTATAAAAGCCACCGCAGCACTCTCAAAATGACAACTGGGAGGCAAAACTCACTTTGTGAAGACAGATTGATTTTCCAGTTTCATACAGTAAGACCTCTCCTCAGGCTTTAATTTCTATGGAAGTGAGCTCTGCCAGAAGCTTCTTTTAATGACAGGGGGCGGGGGGGTGTCCCCAAAACAATCATCTCTGTCTTAGGTACTAAGTACTTGACCTTGGAGAATAGCAATGAGATACTATTTTTTCTGTATTGTAGAGGTGCAGTTTCATTCTTGCCTCTGGCATAAATGCCTAATTTCAGGAGTCTGTAATAATTTGCACATGGACTTCGAGCTTCTGAAGGGAGAAAAAAGTAATGCTGCAGCTTGTGGTCTCAGTATTTGGAATTAGGACAAGTAAAAAGATCCATACATATTCCTCTGGTTAAATTTTTTGTAGTCAAGGAATCACAGAATCCCAGAATCACAAGGGTTGGAAGGGACCTCAGGAGATCATCCAGTCCACCCCCCCTGCTCAAGCAGGCTCACGCAGAGCAGGGTGCACAGGACACCGTCCAGGCGGGCTTTGAATATCTCCAGAGAAGGAGACTCCACAACCCCCCTGGGCAGCCTGGGCCAGGGCTCAGGCACCCTCAAAGTCAAGAAGTTCTTCCTCATATTCAACTGAAACATCTTACGTTTCAGTTTGTGCCCATTGCCCCTTGTCCTGGTGCTGGGCACCACTGAGAAGAGTCTGGCTCCATCCTCGTGACACCCACCCTTAAGATATAGTCCTTTTAAAACTGTCTTCAGCCAAACCTTCCCCTCAGCCTTGTTCTTCCTGTCCTCTTGTGCACTGCCTGTCAGGGATGTGAAAATTATGGGTCCTTATTTCTGGTAGTTCCTGTGTGGGTTTTTTTTTTTTTTTTCAAAACGTGGGGGTGGCAGTGTCAATCTGGAGGCAGCAGAGGGTCCTGTGACCCTACTGACGCTGCATTAACCATCCACGTGTCCTACAGCAGCGTGCGGCACTGTCCTGACTCAGTTGCCTTGCGTGCAAGGTGGGGATAACTGATAGCTTTCTGTACAAAGCGTTTGGCTCCATGGATGGAAAGAGCTGTGAAAGAGGCTAAGCACTTTAGTTTGTGAGTGGAAAATTGACCTCCAGTTAGCCTTTCCCTCCTTCTAAGTATACACTGTGTTTGTTTGATAGTGGAAACCTAATCCTTTGGGAAGCACAAATTCCTGTCACGGCTCTGATAATGTATAAATAAAAACATATTCCTCGTTACAAACAACATCAAAGCAATCGCAATATGGATTAAAATACACAACCCCCCCACGCCCCCCATACTAATATGCAGCAATGCAGAGTTCAAATGAAGCCATTAGCAGTATCTCCAAGTATTTGGCAAAAGCAACCACACTTGTGTAGCTACAGGCAATGAAAGTCCCTACTACAAAAAGGGAGGGACAGGGGGAGTAGCCTGCATTGATCTAATTAGTCAATGAGGCACAAAGTATGTAAGATCTCATCTTATATCACCAGGAAAATTTGGCTGGAGAAGTAAAGAATATGTAACTGATTTGTCCATGGGGTGGGTTATTCGTGCCTTTGAATCTTCCAACAGGAAACGGGATTTCTGAAAACATATTTAGAAGCATGCACATACAGATCTATCTGTATGTATGTGTAGATCTGTGTTTATACATATGCACACAGATAGACGTAGCCAGATCCTGAAACTCTTTCTGAGCCCTTACTCAAGGTGTGCTTTTCGTGAGAAAGTGCCTGGTAGGGACAAAGAGAAGGTTACGGTTTGGATTCCTAATGAACCCTGTGAATCTTGCTGATGCCAGTCACAGCCTGAACACACAGTGTGTGGCTGTTCCAGCGTTGCTAAACCCAGATGATGGGTTTGTCCCATTGCCCCAGGCAGTGCAGCTCATGCATGAAACAGCCCTTCTCCCTAATGAAGACCTGCTTAAAAATGGGGACGTTAAATGACTTTTTATAACTTGCCTTTTGCCCTTTCTTTTTAAGCCTTCCAAGGATTCATGTTACATTTTTTAAATTTCTCTGAAACCCAGAATACTTGAAACATTTATATTAGAATTTAAGCCAAGATTCCCACCCAGTCAGTGTCTCTCAAGCGCTGAGGATGCCAAATATAAGTTACAAAAAACCCCAAACAACAAAAAAAAACCCAACAGAAACCACAACACCCAAGCAGCCACCCACCAAGCCCCAAAGCTAAACAGACAAAACAAAAGAGGGGAGGGAGAGACAGGCACTGAAATGAAGAGCCTAGTTCAGTCTTGCAGGTGGCCAGTAGCAGGAAAAAAGGAAGAAGTCTTCCCACTCTAGCATCCTACATGGGATTCTTCCACACACGGAGTAAACCAGAAGGTTTGTGAGTCTCTAGAAGTTTGTAGAATCAGAAGGAGGGATGGTATGTGGAACAGAAGGGCCCTATACGCCAACCAGACCCATCCCACAGGGAAGTCTGCTCCCTCCCTGGGGCCCGGGTTAAGGACATCCCTAGGAAACTCCCTGGTCTGGTACAGCCCCCGTGATTATCACCTGCTATTGATTGTGCAGGTTGGCAGTGAGGAGGTTGCAGAGGGAGGTCCCAAATCCATCAAAAGGGGCTTCAGGGCACTGGGGAAGTTGGTCGAAGGATCAGGAGCACAGGTAGTGTTTTCCTCAATCCCATCAGTGGGAAGCAAGAATACTTGAAAGGAACGGGAAAACTCAGCTGATGTGGCTCAGAGGCTGGTGCTGGTGCTGGAGTTTTGGGGGTTTTGGTCATGGGGAGGTTTACATGGCCCCGTGCCTGCTGGCAACTGATGGAACTCGGCTTTCTTGAAGGGGGAAAAGGATCCTTGCTCCAAAGTTGGCGGGGCTCATTGAGAAGGCTTTAAACTAGGCTTGAAGCGGGGAGGGGATATAACCAGGCTCACTAGAGAGGAGCCTGGGGGTGGCCTGCCGATGTT
>NW_009258262.1:96800-115476 GCF_000687185.1 Egretta garzetta
TAGGAAGGCTCTGCAGAGGCATCTGGACAGGCTGGATCAATGGGCCAAGGCCAACTGTATGAGGTTGAACAAGGTCAAGTGCTGGGTCCTGCACTTGTGTCACAACCCCATGCAATGCTACAGGCATGGGGCAGAGCGGCTGGAAAGCTGCCTGGCAGAAAAGGAGCTGGGGGTGCTGGTTGACAAGAGGCTGAATGTGAGCCAGCAGTGTGCCCAGGTGGCCAAGAAGGCCAACGGCATCCTGGCTTGTATCAGGAATAGTGTGTCCAGCAGGACAGTGTGCCCCTGTACTCAGCACTGGTGAGGCTGCACCTCGAATGCTGGGTTCAGTTTTGGTGAAGGGTTTGGAGCACAAGTCTTACGAGGAGCGGCTGAGGGAACTGGGGTTGTTCAGCCTGGAGAAGAGGAGGCTGAGGGGAGACCTTATCGCCCTCTACAACTGCCTGGCAGGAGGTTGTAATGAGGTGGGTGTTGGTCTCTTCTCCCAGGTAACAGGTGATAGGACAAGAGGAAATGGTCTGAAGTTGCACCAGGGGAGGTTTAGGTTGGACATTAGGAAAAATTTTTCAATGAAAGGATTGTTAAGCGTTGGAACGGGCTTCCCAGGGAAGTGGTCAAGTCCCCATCCCTGGAGGTGGATGGGTAGACGAGGCACTTAGAGATTTTTGTTCCCTCTTTTGTAAGTGAAGACCAAGGCCAGAAAGTTCCCCAAGTTAAATAGGTAGGTACAGTGATGATAATTTCTGTAACCTCCTACAAGATCTGAGGGCACATTAATGGTCTTATCAGCTGCGTATGCAGACACCCTGTGAAGCATAAGAGGGAGTTATGCATGTTTGAAACGTGTTTCATCCCAATTTATGGAAGAACTCTTAGAGGAATTATGAATGCTGTAATTTCCATGCTCCAGCTACTCCCTACCTACTACTCTGAGTGTCTGTTCTCTATCTGAGGGAACAAGAGCATTCCACTGTTACAGAGTACATACAGCCTCCATGTTATATTGATCTTGATCCTCATCCTTGTCAGCTAAAGATGGCCTTAGCTTTCCCATTAGGTCAATAAACTGTTTACACAGAAGCAGCCCTTCGTTGTGCTGTTACGCAGCCCATTCTTCAGGAGATGGCATCTTCTGAAAGGTAGGTCCAGTAGGTCTACTGGTCCCCAAACTAGAAGAGAACTGCAGCTGCTTAGCATATGGCAGTCTGTCTTTGTGTCTTTATCTTCTCTACCCCAGCCAGACAGCCAGGCTCATTTTTGTTGGCCACCTTTGCATCCATCACTTTGGTTCTGCTTTGCTTCCCTCCCTTGAGCTCTGCTGGGACACAAGTTCTCCGCCCAACTCCTCCTTTTAGTCTGATTGAGAAGGTAATGTGGATCCTGGTCATATCAGAAGTGACTTGGTGAAGAGGAGAAAGATTTTGTGGCCCTCAGAAGTCAAGGTGAGCAGGCCTGCAAACAAAACAATGGCAATTACTGAGGTTGCTAAATGAGCAATTACTACCATGTGGGGTTGGCAGAGATCGAGGGGGTGTCTCCACAGCCTGTTAATGTATTTCAGCTGGTACTGGGAGCCTTATACCTAGAGCCCCACTGATGGCACATTTCTTGGGAGGTGGGTCTCCGCCAGCGTTCTCTGAAGCTGGGTTTGACCTTTGAGTGAGAGGCTGGAGGGAATGATGTATATGCATGAGGTATGAACGCAGCACGGTGTCTCGTCCCGTTCTGAATTGCTGGTGTGCTTTCGCAGCAGACTTCTTAAATGAAAAGGCAGAAGGTGGCTAGAACAGACTGTCTAGCCTTTTTACGAGCTGCTTTGTTTTAAAGTTGGCTGAAGGAATGAGTGGAATATTAGCTGTGGTATGTTGAGGAAGACTGTGTCTTGACTAAAAAACTAAAAAAAGGAGCTCGGATACTCACTCAGTACAGTTCATGAAGAGAACATGGCAAGAGCAATGCTGAAATCAGATGTTACAGGTTTTTTTTTTTAAATTGTGTTTGTTCCCTTATAAAAATAGACCTTCTCATAGAGCAGAAACACTTTTACGTAGTCCACAAGTGTGTGCAGGAAGGTCGTGCATAAGCCTGTGGAGAATGCGGGAAATAAGTCCTGTAGTGTAGCGACCACTGGGAGCCAGTGGAACCATGGTCTTGTGTTAGGAAGCTCCCCTCCATGACCCCACTCTCTCTCCCCCGCCCCATCATGTGCTTTTTCTATTATTTGGATCACAGGGCAGCTAAGTCTCTTGCTTTTATTAACCAGAACCTCTAGAAGGGCAAACTTAGAGTATGCAAGTGCTTTCCTAAAATGAATGTAAAATAAATCCTAAGAGGGGGGTAGTGCTATATCTGAGAAATATTTGTTAACTGGTAGTCTTTTCTCTGATCTTTCAAAAGCTGGATCTGATACCTGCGTCTCAAACTAAGATCATAAGAGCCTCCTGAGCACATGCAGTACTGAGTGAGAGAAATATGTTTGTTTTTCTCGTTGATACCAGTCTATTGCTGCCAAGAGCGGGGTTTTTCATTACAACAGTGAAATGACTTTTAGATCCAGGACATCCTTGGTATGAAGTATTTTGCTAGTTTGACATATGGCATGCAGGTTTGCTCAACTACATCAACAATTCCTCAGATTTTTCTAATATGATAAGGTGAGGTATTTAATTGAATGGAACCACGTAGATCTGAAAAAAGGACGTCTTGATTAAATCTGTGATAATACTGCAGAGGTTCTTCTACTACTAAATGGTTCATCAGGTGTATGAAAAGATGGGGGACCATGAAGGGAAATAAGATTTCAAGAGTGGGTGTGTCATCTATTATGGAATTACTACTTCAAAATATGCTTACAAACACTGTCTAGAAAGATGCAGCTTCTGGCTACGTGTGGGGGACTTCACACCTATGGGATGGTAATAACCTATAGGTAGCAAAACCAAACAGAAATGATGTATTAGTAACAATGTGTAGGTTTTAAGCAATGCCTGGAAATATGTCTGAAATCTAAGTTTACCTTATAAAACTAGTTTTTAAAAGTTTGGGTTTTTTTAATCTAGAAGAAAAATTAAAAGTTCTGTACCTTAACTTACCAAGGTGCAGCTTTTTTTTTTCTTAATCTAATTAAATCAATCTAAAGAAAAAGAAAATGCAGAGAATTTTTTGTTGTTGTTGTTATTGTTATGTTTGCAGCTTATTAACATAATTGCACCAAAACTGGGATTGAAGTGTCTTGGTTTATAACAGCATTGCGGTTCTCAGTCGCCACCGCAGCTGGCTGATGGTCTGTCGCAATGCATTCCAGATGTGTTGGAGACCACAATGTGGAGGGATTTGCAGGGTACAAGATGGAGCGTGAATAATGGAGGTGGGAAGCGCTCATCTCTGCTTATTTTTTAGAATAAAAAGGCTTCACAAAAGAGCAGTCACACAGAATCACAAAATGGTTGAGGTGGGAAGGGATCTCTGGACGTCGTCATGTCTGGTCCCTGTGTTCAAGCAGGACCACCTAGAGCTCTGATTGCCCAGGACCAGGTGACTTTTGAATATCTCAAAGCATGGAGACTCCACAGCCTCCCTTGGCAACTTGTGCCAGTGCTTGGTCATCTTCCCAGTGAAAAAGTACTCCCTGCTATTCAGAGGGATAAACCTCCTGTGCTTCAGTCTGTGCCCCTTGTCTCTGGTCCTGTCACTGGGTACCACTGAAAAGAACCTGGCTACATCTTTTTTACACCCTTCGGGCAGTTACTTACATACAGTTGTGAGATTTCCCCCTGAGCCTTCTCTAGGTTAAACAGGCCCAGCTGTCTCAGCCTTTTCTCATGAGAGGCTCCAGTACCTTAATGATCTTTCTAGCCCTCTGCGAGACTCATACCAACATCTCCACATCTCTTTTGTGCTGAGGAGCAAAGAACTGGACACAGTACTCCAGGGGTACCTCACCAGTGCTGAGTAGAGGAGAAGGATCACCTCGCTCAACCTGCTGGCAACACTCCTCCTAACGCAGGCCAAAATACCATCAGCCACCTTTGCAGCCAGGACACGTTGCTGGCTCATATTCAACTTGGTGCCCACCTGGACACCCGGGTTCTTTTCTGCCAAGCTGCTTTCCAGCTTGGCAGTCCCCAGCATATATAGGTGCTATGAGGTGTTTCCTCCCCAGGTGCGGGACTTTGCAGTTTTCCTTGTTGAACTTTACAAGGTTCCTGGCAGCCCGATTCTCTGGCATTCATGTACAGCTGTCCAGGGTTTGGCTGGGGTAGACTTAATTTTCTTCCTAGTAGCTGGTGTAGCGCTGTGTTTTGGATTTAGTATGAGAAGAATGTTGATAACACACTGATGGTTTAGATGTTGCTGAGCAGGGTTTACACCAGTCAAGGACTTGTTCAGCTTCCCCTGCTCTGCCAGGTGCACAAGAAGCTGGGAGGGGGCACAGCCAGGACAGCTGACCCCAACTGGCCCAAGGGCTATTCCATACCATATGATGTCATGCTTAGTATAGAAGCTGGGAGGAGTTGGCCAGGGGGCAGCAATCACTGCTTGGGGGCGGGCTGGGCATCACTTAGCAGGTGGTGAGAAATTGCATTGTCCATCACTTGCTTTGTGTATTCTAATTACTATTATTATTGTTATTCTTTTCCGCTGCTGTTTCGTTAAACTGTCTTTATCTCAACCCATGGGTTTTACTTTTTTCCCCGATTCTCTCCCCCATCCCACTGGGGAGGCGGGGAATGAGCGAGCGGCTGCGTGGTGTTCAGCTGCCTGCAGGGTTAAACCACAACAGCAGCCTTTGAATGAACATCCAAACAATTTAATTTCAGCTAAGGGATCGCAGGATTGGCAGAAGGGGTTGAAGAAACTGTAGACATGTGTTGGTACATACTGTGTGGAATTGTGTTAAATGTAACACGGGGATTACCATGCCATTGACCTTACCGCAGAAAAGGCTAAATGAAAAAGTAGTATTATGTGTGCTTTCGAGTTCTACATGATGTTTTGTCCAAGGGTAATCAAGAAAAATATATTTATATGATGTAGAGTGCATTACACCCACAAAAGTAAACTAGTGGCCAATGTATGTACAGTTCTTTACCATATTTCTATCATTTTAAGCAGTTGACAATAACCAGTTGTTTTGGAAGGCTGAAACTGGAATGAAGGAGAAGTGTTGTTCTTGTGTCTCAGAGTGGCTCACTCTTAGGTTTCCTTGCTACCTACAGCTTTAAAGGGTTTCTTCAGTTGGACTGGAGTCACGCGGGCCACAGGTCGCCTGACGGCGTTCATCCTGGGTCAGGCAGGATGCTGTGTTGCTGATGCGCTGCCCGGAGTTCACAACACTGGTGTAAATTCCTTGCTATGGCAGCTGTGGGAAGACAGCACATGATGTGGTACAGAACTCACCGATACAAACCTAACCCTTTAGTGCTTTCTGAGTAAAACTGGTGGGAAAAAAATTCAGAAGAGCACTTTGGTGCCATGACATTTCAGGTGGCCATGGCATTTCTGATTTGGAGACAAAAGCCTTCAAGTCAGATTTACACCAAAGTGTTGAGATTGGTTTAAGTCATCACTATAGCTGAGGGAGGGCAGGCAAAGAAGTTAGTTTTACCCTGACTCAAATCCTTGGCCTAGGTGACCACACAGCCACAGAGATGCATATGCTGGCATAGAAGGAAACAAGAATGAGCTGCAAAGGCTGATATGTGGGAAAGGTTCTTGGACCATCTCTTCCAGTGGCTTAAAATGATCATGAAGTTGCAGGACTATTGTGTAATAAAATTAGAGCCTTAGCTTATGTTGAGCATATTAAACCTTTACCTCTGGCTTCAATTTTCTCAAGTTTGTGGAGCCAAGCATTTACCCGGGGGAAAAAAAGACTTAACCCTTCTCATGGATGCCTGTCAAACGACACTGGCTTTCGTAGCTCTTAATCCAAAGCAAGAGGAGAATCAGATTGAAGAATTTTTTCCTAGGAAGCATATCAAATAGTTCTGCACTGGTAGCAACGAGAGCCAAGAGAACCAGCTTCTTGCCTTCACATACCTCTGAAAGAAGCAAGCAAAGGGAATTGGAAATCATAATACACGTTTCTAGGGGTACTAACTTGAGAAAAAATAATACTGTTTGAATTATCGTACTTCAACTTTTCTCAGCTGGAAAACAGAATTTTTTTTTTTCTTTTTACACAAAAATATTTTCAGAAAACATTCTTTGATCGTGTAACTGTTTTCACAGAAGCAGCCTTTAGGTTCATTTTCCCGTAGAATGGGATTTCTTTTCTAGTACTAGATATCTGATTCCTAAATGGACTTCTGTGAATACACCTGCAACATCTTTCGGTTACGCCATTGACTTCTGAGCTGAGAATAGGCTTCTCTCTAATTCCGTGTTTAAAAAATGAAAAAAAGTATGCATTGCCTTCATTCTCCGTACCGAGATGAATTGCTGCTTCCTTTTCGAAGACTTAGCTCGGGCAAGGCTGACGTACGAGCTGTGTTGGAACCAAGCGCAGGAGAGGGGAATGCTTCTTCATCACTCAAGCAAGATGAGGAGTGATCCAGCCCTCCTCGTAGAATTACTTAAATTATAGTGTCCATCCCTCAGGACCAGACTAATAGTTTAGAATTGGAGGAACCAGGCTGGCAGTTAAATTAGCTGAGGGTTTCTATGAAATGTTGGTAAAGGCTGTAATTTCCAATTCAAGCTAAATCCCTAATAGCATTCGTGTTAATGGATGAGGCCAGAGAAAGAAGCTGAGTTGAAAATGGCCTCACGCTTTTTTGCCTTCTTCCAGTTTATAATTTTTGAGTATGTGAAATTTGACTATTTTAACAAGGTTAAAATAATTATTCGCAATGTTGAATAAATTGCCTTTAGGATTACATTAAATGAGTATATTTTGTTTGCAAATCTAAGTATTTGTGGCTCAAATCCTTGTTCAGAAGTAACCTTTTTTTGTCGACTGTTCACTTTTTTTGGTTCAAAATAAATGCTTGTTTCAGGAATTTCATGCAGAATTTTAGAATTTTTTTGGTGTATTTTCATAGGCAGCTTACCAGTGATTCCTTTAAGCTTTTTTTATTGTTGTCAGACATTCTAGCAGGTTTAAATAAAGCTTAAGCATATGCTTCTGATTCATTTATAAGCTTTCTGTAGGAATATTGGAAAGTAGACCAATAATATGACTGCAAATATTTTTGTTTACTTTAGAATACATGCTTTTATGTTGCTTTCAAAAAAAAAAAAGCAGTGTAATGTCATATATTCTTAAAGATACTCACACGAGCCAGTGCTTGTAGTAGGGTTATGCCTTTATGTTGCAGTAGCAGATAAAAGTTGCATCCGAGTTGAATGCTGTTGTGCCCGCTGCTGTGCATGCATACCATATTTGTCAGAGTTCCTCCAAAGCCTTTAATATAGTACAGTATTTGCATTTGTATTTGTCTCCCCAATTCTCCCTTCCTTTCCACCTCTTATTTCTCTTTCTACTGAAAGCATTCTGAACGAGAAATGTCACATGCGGTCTAGATGAAAACTCTGCCTGCTCCTCATGGGAGACATGGCTTCGGGTTGGCATTGATCACTTCCAACTCTCTCTGTTCTTGTACTTGAGAGCTGCATTGAGGCATTAATAAGACCTTGGCAAGGAGAAGTGGGTGCAGCTGCTTGTCTCCTGTGATACCTCTCTTTTATTTGAGGGAGTCAGTATGGCTAAAATCATGCTTGAGCTCAGGAGTGGGTTCTTATTTGGAGGTTCTTCCCCTCCTAATTAGGATCAGAAGGTAGGAAACACTTTGCTTAGATGATAATTTCCAGTCTTTCTAAGTCAGCTTTTACTTCTTGTTCCTTTCAGGACTTCCTATTACATTATTGAGTTAGAGCTTTAAAAAGGGCATCTGCGGTCAGGCCAAAGTCCATCTACTCCTAGTATCTGACTCAACAGTGAACCAAAACAGGTATCTACAGAAGAGGAAAAGCTGGGTATGCATACACTATTTACCTGAACGACTATCTCATCTTTCAAATATTTTTTAAGCTCAGGGGTTTTCCCTTGACATGGCAGGGCAATAACTGATCCATATAGTTTGGGTGCCTGGGAGCTAAGAATTTAGTGTTCAGCATTTCTGTCTTTGCCCTTTACTGGTATTAAAATGTACTGTTAGAGGAGTGTGTTTGTGGCTTACATTAAATGCTCTATTTTTTAATCTACTACTCCATCACTGTTCTAGCCTGGGCTGCCATGGTTGCAGTTGCTTGTATGTTACAGAAACAACTATTTTAGAAATAACCATCCTTCTAAAAACAAGTCCTTCAATCCAAAACCATAAAAATTACTGGTGTTTCATTGTCCTTTTCTTGTAAGTCCAGTCTCCTGTAATACCAGGTTTTCAGTTGTGGCAGCCATCAGAGAGGAAAATACTCTTGAGGGGAGGAGGGCTCTGCAGAGGGACCTGGCCAGGCTGGATCGATGGGCCAGGGCCAACTGTATGAGGTTCAGCAAGGCCAAGGGCCGGGTCCTGCACTTGGGTCACAACCACCCCATGCAACACTACAGGCCTGGGGAAGAGTGGCTGGAAAGCTGCCTGGTGGAAAAGGACCTTGGGGTGCTAGTTGACAGGAGGCTGAATATGAGCCAGCAGGGTGCCCACGTGGCCAAGAAGGCCAATGGCATCCTGGCTTATATCAGGAATGGTGTGGCCAGCAGGAGCAGGGCAGTGACCGTGCCCCTGTACTCGGTGCTGGTGAGACTGCACCTCGAATGCTGTGTTCAGTTTTGGGCCCCTCACTACAAGGAAGACGTTGCGTTGCTGGAACATGTCCAGAGGAGAGCCCCAAAGCTGGAGAGGGGTCTAGAGCACAAGGCTTACGAGGAGCGGCTGAGGGAGCTGGGGGTGTTCAGCCTGGAGCAGAGGAGGCTGAGGGGAACCCTTATCACCCTCTACAGCTGCCTAACAGGAGCCTGTAGTGAGGTGGATGTTGGTCTCTTCTCCCTGGTAATCAGCAATAGGATGAGGCAAAATGGCCTCAAGTTTTACCAGGGTTGGTTTAGGTTGGACATTATGAAAATTTTTTCAATGAAAGGGTTGTTAATTGTTAAGCATTGGAACGAGCTGCCCAGAGAAGTGGTTGAGTCCCCATCCCTGGCAGTGGACGGGTAGACGAGGTGCTTAGGGACATGGTTTAGTGGTGGGATGGCAGTGTTAGGGGAATAGTTGGACTTGATGATCTTAAAGGCCTTTTCCAACCTAAACGATTCTATGATTTTATGATTAATGAATTCTTTTAAAAAATTTGTAGTTAAAATTCACATAGATTTTCCTCCCTGCCCCTTTAAAATTGAATCCTAGTTTTCTGGTAGGAAAGATGATGTTTTTGCCCCGATCCAGTGTTAGCAAGGTCAAGGGAATACAGGGCAGAAAGATAAATCTTGGTGTGCAACGAGGTGGAATCCTCGCCTTCTCTGCAAGTTTAGGATGGAAAAGCTGTGCTCTTCTCCCCTGTCATCAGGCTCATCATCTTTCACAGACAGTAATTTGAAGGTTAACCTGGAGTTTTGGATTTTAGTTATTTTGGGAGAGAGTCATTAGTGGGCAGGTTACAAGTGAGGGGTGGTGTTGGGTCAGTTTTTGCTTGGCTTTGTAGACGTGCCCGGTGGGTGACTCAGTCACATGCTCAGATTGCCCCCTTTACCTGGGATTAAGTGTCTTCAAATCATCCTGGTTTCATATTAAATATGAGGTTTGGGGGCATCTGCATAGGAATAAGAGAGCACAAGGTTTATTATTTGTTTCTAATTAACTGTCAGCCCTCTAAGGTACAATTATCAAGAGATAAGTTTCAATTATTTAATGTACTTATTATTTTGGAATACATCCCCCAAATAATTTTTAGCAAATCACTCCTACTGTTTCAAAAGGTGTTTTATTTCGCTGAAGGTGGTGGTGTACAAGTTCTTGCAGGTGGTCCCTGCCCTCCCTCATGGTGTGCTCCTGCTCTGGTTTGGCTGGCATAGCAGTCTGTGCAGCCACGTGGAAAACCAGAGCAAGGAACTGATCCAACTGGAAAAATAACCAGCCCAAAAGGTTTCTATTTTTCAGCCTGATACGTTTTCTGCCACACAAGTAGTTGTGCTGACATGGCAAGAAGGTGTCAGTGTGAATAGGGGAATGAGGGGCCAGAGGCAAGGTGGCATCTGCTCAAATTGGCCTGAGCAACACTGCCTGCCAGATTTTAAGCTGTGCTCTGAAAGATATATTCGCTTGGCTCCTTTCTTTGGTATTGAGAAGCAGTCTGAACAGATAAGGCAGGGTTTGGAAAAGAAGAAGAAATTTTATCCATGTTGTGCACGTGGAGAAATAATGTTTGGAGAGATTTGGTGGCTTACTTGAGGTTACTTACTGGGATCCATCTGTGTCTAATATATGAGCCATAAAACCAAGGCATCCTCTTGATACCCAGGTTAACTGCTCAACTTTGAGTAGAAGGGATTTTTAGGTACTTTTCTTTTGGAGTGAAGTTCTTAATTGTGAGACCAGCCTGCTAAAGGCAGAGAAGCAGCTTGCAAGTTGCAGTTGACTGTAGCTAACTTTCTGAAGACGTCGTATATGTCTGCTCTTCTCCTATCAGTAGATGCTAAATACACCTCTTATTTGCTTGCATTGGGGTACAGGGAATCATGTCCTAAAAAAATGTCTTGTAAGCTAAAAGGACATCCTAAATTTCAGTTAAGCTCTTGACTCTACTGTTTCGTATTGGTTTGATCTACTCTCAGAAACCTTCTACACATCTTTCACTCTCTGCTGGTAAGACCTAGGGCCTTGGATTGAAAATAAGCTGCATGATACGGACTGAAGAATTTTGTACTCTCTTGAGTGAAACCAGCCCTGTATATGAACAGTGGGGAGGCTATTAATTTATGTATTTACTTTTCTCGCCCTGAGTGGAAATTATTGCACATTAACTGCACTTGAAAGGTTATCCCACCTGGCAAATGCTCTTATTTACTGCAGTGTGGTGAACCCAATGTTAGGTTGGCCCTCGAGTCTCTTGAGTTCTCAGTGTTGCTTGATGATTCAAGGCAACTTCTTTCCTATTCCTCCATTGTGCTGTCAGGAGAACAGGATGGTGTTATTTTTCTTTTTTGTTAAAGTACACCAAACTCATCTGGTGAAACAGCTGTTTAAGAACTGGGGTGGGACAGTTAGCTCATACAACTGTGAGATCTATGTGAAAAATGTAATATCCTGGGCAATTCAACTGATGGTCTCACCTCCAGAGAGGGCTGCTGAAGAGAGAGCAATGTAATGGAGCATCTTCCTGTGTTATGGTTACTCCACAAGAGAGTTTGAGTTTTGGCTGCAGAAGCAGTAGCACCCTCCATGTTCAACACCCCAAAACACATTCTGTATCCCAGTCATTGGAGACAGGGCCTTTAGCTGTGGTGAACCTAACAGACTGAGAGCTTCAGAACATCCTCTAAGGACCCTCTGTCCTGCCAGGCTTTGGCCTGAGAAGGAAAGGTGGCTTTATTTGAAAACAGATCAAGATTGTGCTGGCCAAAAGTTGTGGTTTGCCTATTTAACCACTACAGACTGCAGACCATCTGGTAACTACATTTTGTCAATGAACTCCCTGAATGCTACCTTGCATAACTTAACTAGTATTAATAGTGTCTCAAATAAGTGTGATTGATAGTATTGCTTATCCTGAGTGACAGTGGAGTGCAGGCATCTTATCGAGGCAGGAGGAGTCTTGCCATGATCTGTTCCTTCAGCAGATACATTTCAGCTGTGAGAGGGCTTGCACATGTCCGTTTGCTGTGCTGAGGGACCTGGCTTAGTTCTGCAGGAGCTAGCAATGTAGTTGTGTTAGCACAGTATCTTAGTCTGGGCTCTGTACAGCTGTCGATACTCCAGCCAACTGTGGACAACCTAGTTTAGGTTTCTGGGCAGAGCTTTTACTTGTGCTTTGTTGACATGCATGGTGGTATGTAAGACTGGATTTTTTTGATTAGTCTAATGCAGTGCTTCTATAAACGGTAAAAATAGGAGGGAGCCATGATCAGAATTTCTTGTTTACTTTGGCCGGGAGGCTTCATGAGATGTGGAACTGAATGGATATTTGCAGATGCATACATGAGTCCTTAGACTTCTATTGCGTCACTCCAAGGAGACATTGTATGCCCACTGCCTTTGGTTGTATTCGTATTGGATTAGTATTTCATCTGTCTCCCTCTGATAGAAATATTTGTTTAATGAGAGAACTTTGATTCCATTTCTGAGGAAAAACTAAGGGAGGTACAAGAGTCTTGCCTAATCCATTATTAAATGAGGATAAAAGCATCCATTCTTCAAGGTGCCATGAATAGATGGACATTTCAATTAATCTAGGATCTATTCTTTTAAATTTTGACTTCCACTGGAATTTCCATATGTGACACTCCTGGTGACGTAGAGCATAAAGGCTTCATCATTTGGGTTTCTGAAGCACCATATGTGCCTATCTCAGTATGAAGAGAATATGAAAAGCTACAAGGGGCTTCTGATAATTGCACTGTGGTGAAGTTAAGAACATGAAAATATTACGATTCTCCAAGGCAAGACTATGAAGCTGAGCAAAAGGTCCCACTATGCTGGCCAAAACACTTCTAGCTTACTCTTAATTTACTAAGTGGACAGAGGTTGAGTGTATGAGACCTAGCATTGTGTGTAAAACAGAGATGGAAATACCACAAGAAGGGGTCATGACTAGGCCACTGTTTCACAGTTGTTCACAGACCTCTCATTGTCCGTAAGATACAAGATGATTTAAAAAAAAAAAAAATTAAAAATCCATGTATATTTGGGTAAGCAAACAAAAAGGAGAAAAACGGGAGTAATAAATACTACATTTAACTTAATTTTTATTTCATTGCACGTTAACAGTAGCAAGGTAGCACTGGATGGGAGGCAAGTCTTTTCCTTTGAAAGGTTGACCAGCACTTGGTCCCACTTTCTACTTCAAGATCAAATGTAGCTGTTATTCTTCACATCCTTTTGACATTTTAAGGAATTTAGTTGGCTAGTGAAATTGCTGATTTGTTTTTTGGACTCAACAGTTTACCACAATTTTTTTTGTCCATATCAAGCTCGTTATTTTATTTGTTTGTCTGTCTTTCATGTGGTACCTATAGGTTATAAATGTGCTTGCAGTCCCAATTTCATCAGCAGCAGTACAACACAGTAAATATTTGTATGATGTGCTCTTTCCACAGACTTTTAGATGTCTATAGAGTTGGGAGGATGTTTGGATTTGGAAAGGAGAGGGTAAAGATCTTGGAGGACTGTTCAAATTCCTCTGAAGAAAAGGGAAATCAGGAGAGAATTGAGAAAAATTAAGATATGTCCGTTGTAAAAATATTATTGTAAGAAGTTTAAATTCTTCTCCACCTTTCCCAGACTAGTTAACTAGAAGTTGGAAAGGCATCTTGTTTTCATAATGAATGTTAGCTACATTTCAGAGTTGTTGCATGCCCCTTTAAATTTAACTCATGGTGGTCAATGTTGGAGAATGAAAAAGTGTTTACAGAAGGTAAAGTTTCCCTGAAATGTCTTAAATAAGCAACTTCTACCTAAAAATAAAACCAAAATACTAATTCAGTAGACCCTCAGTTCTTTTGGGGTCTAGCCACCAGTTGGCTTGAAATAAATTATTTTGAGAATGTTTGTGTTGAACTTTTTCCCCTTTTAAGGAGTTTCGAAGCATGCCGTTGTGTTCCTGCTTATCTGAGATAAGTTGCAGAATTGACCAGCTGCACCCTTAATCCTTTGATATCCTGTAAGTAGAACAAAGTTCTGGAAATGTCAGCCTGATGTAACTCAGATGGAGAACATTAGCTACTCCTAGATGAGGTTTATAAAAATACAAGCAGGTTCAAAATCCCATCATGTTAACACAACCTTTCCAACAAGAAGGAACTGATCCATCGATTGGTGTCTGCTAGAGCTTACTTATTACATGGGCTCACATTTTGAAAAGCCTGGCTGAAAATGCAAGACTCTCTCTGGAACTAATAAGATTTTGTGAAGTCCTAGGAGAAAATCAGGTGTGGTGGTGATTTGATATGGAAAAATTATGAACAGATCGACATGGTAAATAAATAACCACATGGTGATAATATGAGCACAAGGATAAGAATTTGTTTTGTTTGTGTTATTCCCAGAGAAAACAGGAGATAACTATAAACTACTGTTTTTCGTAACACAAATTTATGCTCTGTTGCATTTGGCATCTTTCTAGTGGTTCAGTTGGGGTTTTTTTAGCAAGTCACTGCTTAACTGTCCTACATTCATTTGTAAGTGTAGGTTTTAATTTATCTGAAACAGGCCAAACTGATAAAGAAAATGTGCTGGAGTCATTGCATTTGCAACAAACAGTCTTGGAGTATCCTGTCAAGAAGCCGACACTGCTAGATTGTCGCGATGTGTGTGTGTATAAGACAAATTATATTTTATAAACCTCATCTAGGAGTAGCTAATGTTCTCCATCTGAGTTACATCAGGCTGACATTTCCAGAACTTTGTTCTGCTTACAGGATATCAAAGGATTAAGGGTGCAGCTGGTCAATTCTGCAACTTATCTCAGATAAGCAGGAACACAACGGCATGCTTCGAAATTCCTTAAAAGGGGAAAAAGTTCAACACAAACATTCTCAGAATAATTTATGGCAACTGGTGGCTAGACCCTAAAAAACTGAGGGTCTACTGAATTAGTATTTTGGTTTTATTTTTAGGTAGAAGTTGCTTATTTAGTAATTGCTTAATAAATTAATATATTAGTTTAATAATAGATAATAACAAAAACTAACTAATAATATAATAGGTAATAATTTGATTTCAGCGAAGCCTCTGAGGTGAAGGGTTACACAGCGAAGGACTGCGTGGGGGACCCTTCCTAAAGTGGCAAAACTGTGGCCAAACGGTGAAGGCAAAAGCGCGGGGAGAGAGGGGGGGACCCCCCCACCCCCGAGGGCAGGAAGGAGCGGGCTCCTGACCGGCAGCAGCTCTGGCTCACCGTGGGTAGGGGCAGGAGCGATGGCGGCCAAACCCCTTCACGGTACAAGAGCAGTCCCCCCTCATGCCCCTGAAGGGTTACTTGATTAGTGGTCATTGCCCTCCTGGGAAAGGACCCAGCTATGGTTTCCACTCGCCCAAAAGCCAGCACTAGAAGGAATGTGGTGATCCAGACGGAGCCCCCACACGGACATGCAGCTGTCCCAGTCTCCGGGTGCAGGGAGCACCCGAGCCTGTCACCCGTACAGGTCACCCTTGCCTGAGGGCGGCAAGGACAGCAGCTGTCTCCAGTGTGACCGGGTGGACGATCTGCAGAGCTGACAGAGGGAGTGGAGAGGATAAGGAGCATCAGGGAGTGTGAGAGGGAGACAGACTGGTGGAGCCACAACCTGCCACCACTGAGGCCAAGGCAGCAGATGGAGGTTCCACAAGAAGCTGAGAATCCCCTGCCCTCTTGCCACCAAACAGAAGGAGGGGACCTAAGAGATGGCAGGGAATGGAAACAGGTCCCTGCTCGGGGCGGCAGGAGTATTGCCTCCCGGCCTCCCTCATCTCCCCAGTTGCTCTTACACCACAGATATGGGGCTCTGGACCTTGAGGGGCAGGCAAATGAGGATGTAGGTGAAGGCCCTTCCAGGGGTTTGCCTTGGGCAAGTCAGTCAGCCCCACACGTTGTGACTGCCTCTGTTCAGAAAAAAAGGATAATAGTCGTAGGCAATGCCCTTCTGAGGGGAACAGAAGGGCCCAATATGCTGACCTGACCCATCCCACAGGGAAGTCTGCTCCCTCCCTGGGGCCTGGGTTAAGGACATCCCTAGGAAACTCCCTGGTCTGGTACAGCCCCCGTGATTATCACCTGCTATTGATTGTGCAGGTTGGCAGTGAGGAGGTTGCAGCGGGAGGGCCCAAATCCATCAAAAGGGGCTTCAGGGATCTCAGGAGGTTAGTTGGTCGAAGGATCAGGAGCACAGGTAGTGTTTTCCTCAATCCCATCAGTGGGAAGCAAGAATACTTGAAAGGAACGGGAAAACTCAGCTGATGTGGCTCAGAGGCTGGTGCTGGTGCTGGAGTTTTGGGGGTTTTGGTCATGGGGAGGTTTACATGGCCCCGTGCCTGCTGGCAACTGATGGAACTCGGCTTTCTTGAAGGGGGAAAAGGATCCTTGCTCCAAAGTTGGCGGGGCTCATTGAGAAGGCTTTAAACTAGGTTTGAACCGGGGAGGGGATATAACCAGGCTCACTAGAGAGGAGCCTGGGGGTGGCCTGCCAATGTTGGGGGTGAAAGCATAGCCCAGCTCGAGTGCCTCTACACCAATGCACACAGCGTGGGCAACAAACAGGAGGAGCGGGAAGCCATCGTGCATCAGGATGGCTATGATGTAGTCGCCATCACAGAAACGTGGTGGGATGCCTCTCATGACTGGACTGCTGCAATGGATGGCTGAAAGCTCTTTGGAAGGGACAGGCAAGGAAGGAGAGGCGCAGTGGGGTGGCTGTGTAGGTTAGAAAGTGTTTTGATTGTACAGAGCTCAGTGATGGTGATGATGAGGCCGAGTGCTCATGGGTGAGGATGAGGGGGAAGGCGAACAAGGCCAATGTCCTGCTGGGAGTTTGTTATAGACCACCCAACCAGGATGAGGAGGTGGATGAAGTGTTCTACAAGCGGCTGGCAGAAGTCGCTCCATCGTGAGCTCTTGTTCTCAGGGGGACTTGAAGTTACCGGACGTCTGCTGGAAATGCAGTAGAGCAGAGAGGAAACAGTCTAGGAGGTTCCTGGAGTGTGTGGAAGATAACTTTGTGACGCAGCTGGTAAGCGAGCCTACCAGGGGAGGTGCCTTGCTTGACCTGCTGTTTCCTAACAGAGGAGGACTGGTGAGAGAGGTGGTGGTCGGAGGCTGTCTTGGCTGGAAGAAGCATCTTGGGAACTACAGGCCTCTCAGCCTGAGCTCGGTACCAGGGAAGGTTACGGAGCAGTTCATCCTGAGTGTGCTCACCAGGCATGTGCAGGACAACCAGGGGATCAGGCCCAGACAGCATGGGTTCATGAAAAGCAGGTCCTGCCTGGCCAACCTGATCTCCTTCTATGACCGGGTGACCTGCCTGATGGATGAGGATATTATCTACCTGGACTTCAGTAAAGCCTTTGACACTGTCTCCCATAGCATTCTCTAAGAGAAGGTGTCAGTTCATGGCTAAGACAGGCATACTCTTTGCTGGGTAAAAAGATGGCTGGATGGCCAAGCCGAGAGAGTTGTGGTGAGTTAAATCCAGTTGGTGGCCGGTAACAAGTGGTGTCCCCCAGGGCTCAGTTTTGGGCCAACTTCTGCTTAATATCTTTATCAGCAGTATGGGTGAGGGGATTGAGTGCACCCTCAGTAGGTTTGCGTATGACACCAAATTGGGCAGGAGTGTCGATCTGCTCAAGGATAGGAAGGCTCTGCAGAGGCATCTGGACAGGCTGGATCAATGGGCCAAGGCCAACTGTATGAGGTTGAACAAGGTCAAGTGCTGGGTCCTGCACTTAACCTGGCCACTGTTGTAAGAGATAACAAAAAATGTGTTTACAAATATATTAACAACAAAAAGAGACCCAAGGAGAATCTCCATCCTTTATTGGATATGGGGGGTAATATTGCCACCAAGGAAGAGGAAAAGGCTGAGGTACTTAATGCCTTCTTTGCCTCAGTCTTTAATAGTCAGACCAGTTATCCCCAGGATATTCAGCTCTCTGAGCTGGAAGACAGGAATGGAAAGTGGAATAATCCCCCTGTATTCCAGGAGGAAGCAGTTAATGGTCTGCTGTGCCACCTGAACACTCAGAAGTCTATGGGGCCAGATGGGATCCACCTGAGAGTACTGAAGGAGCTGGCAGAGGAGCTTGCCAAGCCACTCTCCATTATTTATCAGCAGTCCTGATTAACAAGGGAGGTCCCAGATGACTGGAGGCTTGCCAGTGTGGCACCCATTACCGAGAAGGGCTGGAAGGAGGATCCAGGGAACTACAGGCCTGTCAGCCTGACCTTGGTACCAGGGAAGATTATGGAGCAGTTAATCCTGAGTGCGCTCACCAGGCATGTGCAGGACAACCAGGGGATCAGGCCCAGACAGCATGGGTTCATGAAAGGCAGGTCCTGCCTGACCAACCTGATCTCCTTCTATGACCGGGTAACCTGCCTGGTGGATGAGGATATTATCTACCTGGACTTTAGTAAAGCCTTTGACACTGTCTCCCATAGCATTCTCCAAGAGAAGGTGGCAGTTCATGGCTTAGACAGGCATACTCTTTGCTGGGTAAAAAGATGGCTGGATGGCCAAGCCGAGAGAGTTGTGGTGAGTTAAATCCAGTTGGTGGCAAGCCACATGTGGTGTTCCCCAGCATTCAGTATCGGGGCCAGTTCTGTTTAATATAATAGTAATATATGATAATACTAAGATAATAATATCAGTGATCTGGATAAGGGGATTGAGTGCACCCTCAGTAAGTTTGCATATGACACCAAATTGGGCAGGAGTGTCGATCTCCTCAAGGTTAGGAAGGCTCTGCAGAGGCATCTGGACAGGCTGGATCGATGGGCCAAGGCCAATCGTACGAGGTTGAACAAGGTCAAGTGCTGGGTCCTGCACTTG
>NW_009258262.1:115536-125378 GCF_000687185.1 Egretta garzetta
GAGGCTGAAGGGAGGCCAGCAGTGTGCCCAGGTGGCCAAGAAGGCCAATGGCATGCTGGCTTGTATCAGGAATAGTGTGTCCAGCAGGAGTAGGAAAGTGATTGTGCCCCTGTACTTGGCACTGGCGAGGCTGCACCTCAAATACTGTGTTCAGTTTTGGTGAAGCTGGTGAGGGGTCTGGAGCACAAGTCTTTTGAGGAGCGGCTGAGGGAACTGGGGTTGTTCAGCCTAGAGAAGAGGAGACTGAGGGGAGACTTTATCGCTCTCTACAAATATGTGAAAGGAGGTCGTAGTGAGGTGGGTGTTGGTCTCTTCTCCCAGGCAACAGGCAATAGGACAAGAGGAAACAGTCTCAAGTTGTGTCAGGAGGGTTTTAGACGGGATATTAGGAAACATTTCTTTACTGAGAGATTAGTCAAACATTGAAAGAGGTTGCCCAGAGAGGAGGTGGAGTTTCCATCCCTGGGAGTGTTCAAAAAAGTGTAGATGTAGCACTTCAGGACATGGTTTTAGTAGGCATGGTGTTGTTGGGTTGACGGGTGGACTTCATGATCTTGGAGGTCTTCTCTAATCTTAATGATTCTATGATTCTAAGACTATCAGAAGAAGGTTGAGTGCAGGCTTTTTTACCGATGGCTTTAATTTGGTATTACACACCAGCTACTTGCTTTGCCTGTCTGTGGGACAGGCATGGCTGCCCCCCCAGCCATAGCATACCACCATAGCTGCAAGATAGAGCCTAGCATCAGGGGCGGTTTGCCATTATTTCCGTGCTTTAGCTGTAAGATTTTAGGCTGTAAGGGTACTTGTGAGGGAAGGCTGCCAAAAAAGAGTACTGGTATTCGGTAATCCTCCTTAGAATTCTCTTTACAAAAGCCACTTCAAGATGCTCAGTATTATGAGTGAAAATATGACAAACGTATAGCCATAGAGAAGTCATGCTGTATCCTCAACGGGCTAAAATGAGATGTTCTGCAGTGAGAAACAAGGGAATGTCTCTTAGAGAAAGGAAAAGAACGTGTAAGAAAAGGGTGGTGAGGTGTCACTACATTTTTGCAAATGTATTGTATTTGTATTTATATATATTTGTATTTGCAAATGGTGAATTGTTACCCACAGTTCAATAGGGGTGTTTCACTCGCAACATCGTATAGATTCGTTTTCCACATGCTCCACGTGTTCATAGCTTGTTCTAAATGTAGGTGGGTGCTCATAGTTTGCAATTGGCAAGCAACACAAACACCTAAGCAATGTGAGAGTTCAGAAAATAATAGTAAAAATATACATCAACATCAAAACTTCCCTGAAATGAGAATGATCTGAAAGAGCCACAACAGTACCTGTAGGATTAATCCATGAAATGTAATGGCAATAGAAACCTGATGAATTTTATTTATGAGGCAGCTTGTACCAGGTAGCCCAAATATTGTCAAGGCGGATGGAAATGATTGACAACAATGCGGATCTACTTTCTGAATTCTCAAGTCTTACTCAAGTGTTGGAGGCAGCAGATTTCTAAGGGGCTCAAGTAGTCTTTTTTTTTTTTTTTTTTTTTTTTTTTTTGTGGAAAATGGCCAGATATGTCTTTTGTCCATCCATGCCCACCCTTTTTTGATATACAGGTTCTGGTGCTGTTTGTTTTAATGTTACTCTCTTTTCTGCTTGCCAGTGTCTGCCAGTACATGCCTAGCACTAAGCCCATTCAGACCAAAAAAAAAAAGAGTTAGCTTTTATCCCAAAGCATTGCTGAAAGGTGGTTGTGTTTCAGCTGTTGGAAATGTTAACGAATGGCTTATACTCAGCTGAATATAGACTGTAGTACATACTGCTCACAGCTGCTTCACTCTTCTCTTTTGGGGGCAGGCTTCTTTATCCTCTGGAGTTTTCCATTTTTCTCCATTTTTCTTTGTCTTTTTCAAAAAACTTTCCCTATTAACTCCCAGCCACGTGATCGGTCTCACAAGTTCTTTCTCCAGCCAAAGACAACTGGGCATTCTTCACTTGAGATGCCTTTTTAGGTGCCTTTTTCCTGGTGAGAATTGTTAGAAGCCATTCACAGAATCCCAGGCTGGTTGAGGTTGGAAGGGACCTCTGGTCCAACCCCCATGTTCAAGCAGGGCCACCTAGAGACAGTTGCCCAGGACAGTGGCCAAATAGCTTTTGAATATCTCCAATGATGGAGACTCCACAACCTCCCTGGGCAACCTGTTCCAGTTCTCAGTCACTCTCACAGCAAAAGAAAGTGTTAGCTCTCCTCTTCCACAGGGGAAGAGGAGTAAGAGTCATAGACCCACAAGCCCACCACATGGGTCTCCTAATAAAATGGCAGTCATGTTGTCTTAGCCTTGCCAATCTGCTGTGTCTGCTTACTGCTCACACAGTGATTTAGCTCAGCCCAAGAATTGGTTTCCATTTGCCTACAGCTTTGTCTGCAGCAATTGAATACATTTTGGTTTATCGTAATGAATTAAATATAGGGGCAAGATGTCTGAGTTCTCTTTGTTGTTCTGTCAAAAGACGTCCTCTGTGTATGCTGAAGAGTTCTTTTTTTTCCACAGATGCACCTGAAATATAACTCGACTACATGAATCATGCTGACGTGTAGAATTTAATTGCATTGTTTTACTTTAATCTTCTTCAAAGAGCCAAGAGCTTTTGAGTGTTATATTTGGAAATATTTGTTAAATCATTTTGCAAACACTGCAGCAGCATCTAAAAAAAAAATAAAAATCACACCTTATCACCTTACTGTGTTTTTTGTGTAATATAGTTCATTAAGGTGTTTGATGTTGATTTTGTTTTGCCCACAACAGATTTTAGCTGAGCTTGGCGATGCCTCATTAGGAGATTTGTCATTGAAGTCTTAAGACTAATCAGGGGCTTTTAGTATGTGGCTCTGTTCAAGGGAGGCTTTCAGTGTTTTGTATGGAAAGCACAGCAGATTTAGTGTTGCATTTATCTTTTAACCCAAGTTGAGATCCGTTTATCGGTTATAGAAAGAGGATGAAAACCCTGAGCAGAAAAAAGCCTATTCTGGTTTCTTTGGGCTAAATGATAAGGAATGCACTTTAACAGGTTCCCTTTAGCTTCAGTCAGCAGGCTACACACCATTTCAGCTATTAAATGATGAGTTAATAGGGTATTTTATTAGCTGTGCCATTTCAGTGAAAAGAGTGGTGCTTTTGGCCATATTGGGAGGCCTGTTTGTAGATTTTTATTTTGCATCCTCATGGTTTCGGTTAATATGCTAGAGCAGAGGTGGATGGCATCAAATTTGAAGCTATATTGAACTGCACGCGGCAGCTCAACTGTTTGGACTTTGCCCTGGCTGCCACTGGAAGGTAGTCCAGTGGTTCATTCGCATTTCCCACCTGTTGCCATGAATTAGCTACCACTAAGGAGGCTCGACGGAACACAGCACGAAAAAATCCTCCAAGTCAAGAGCTGCCCTTGTGCATGCAAGGGAAGCCAGCTTGGATTCATAGGTGTTCTGCCCACAGGATTGGGAGGGGTGTTCGGGAGAGAGAGAGCAAACACTTATTCCATCACCTTAGCCAAAATACAAGCTATTAAGCATTTTATTGCTGTCTGATTCCACATTTTGGATCTCCATTCCCACTATGTTTGAACAGCCCAATAATGTAGCAATGCCGCAATAAGGTCTCCCTGGAGCCTTCTCTTCTCCAGCCTGAACAACCCGAACTCTCAGCCTTTCTTCACGGGAGAAGTGTTCCAGCTCTCTGATCATTTTTGTGGCCTTCTTCTGCACCCGCTTTAACAGGTCCATGTCTGTCTTGTACTGGGAACTCCAGAGCTGGATGCAGTACTCCAGGTGCAATCTCACAAGAGGGGGAGAATCTCTTCCCTTGACTGCTGGCCACACTGCTTCTTATGCAGCCCAGGACTTGATTCGTTTTCTGAGCCACAAGCGCACATTGCCAGCTCATGTCCAGTTTTTCATCCACCAGTATTCCCAAGTCCTTCTCAGCAGGGCTGCTCAATCCATTCATCCCCCAGCCTGTTTTGATACTGGGGATTGCCCTGACCTTGCACTCAGCCTTGTTGAACTTCATGAGGTTCGTGAAGTTCAACAGCTTAGTGTCATCTGTAACATCTACAAATGCACGTGGGTTTAAATAATGCGTGTTTCTGCATCCTTGGATCCAATCTTCATCTGGTGTATTTTAGTCAGTAGCTCTAATATTGAATTATACTTTTACTGTCCGTATCTGTAAAAGTAGTTGGAAATGTGGTAGTTTGATCATCATCCTGCTGATGCTTGTTGCAAAGGAAATAGTGTCTTGTTCACTTAGTGTGGCACCAGTTTGGTTCCAGCACCTGAGTATGCATGATGAACTTTTGAACCCGCACTATTGCCTGTGGGATTGATACTGTTTTAAATAAGTGAGCATTTGGGGTTTGCCTGGACATGATGTAATGAGATAATTGCAGAACCATTTGCCTTTTAACCACAGATATAGCCTTTTTTTTTTTTTTAATGTGCTCTATTTAGCTTAACAAAATAAAAAGGCATTAATTTTCAGTCTCTGCTACTTCATCAAGTAGTAGAAGAATCGTAGTTCGATGGGCTGACACAAAACTCCCCTGAAATCTAGTTTTCAGGAAATGTTATTTTTAACTGTCTCCAGCAGGAGGCTTTTTGTCTGGAAGGAGTCCAGAGGTTTGCATTGTAGGATGTGTTCAAATTCACACAAGCTGCTAGAAAATCTTAAAGTTCTCATGAAGTTATTTTCCTCTGCAGTCAAAGACGTCTGCACTCTAGCATTGCTGGTTTATCGTGATGGGTTTTGTGTATAACATAGGTAAATAGGATGCAGTAGTTGACTGGTCACCTCCGCTGTTTGGCTGGTGGTGGCTGGGAGATCCAGTGCGTGTCCCATGTGTGCGGTGGGTTGACCTTGGCTGGACTCCAGGTGCCCACCAAGCTGCTCTATCACTCCTCCTCCTCAGCTGGACAGGGGAGAGAAAATATAATGAAAGGCTCATGGGTCGAGATAAGGACAGGGAGAGATCCCTCACCGATTACTGTCACGGGCAAAACAGACTCAACTCGAAGAAATTAATTTAATTTATTGTCAATCAAATCAGAGTAGGGTAATGATCTTAATGAAAAATCTTAAAACACTTTCTCCCCCACTCCTCCCTTCTTCCTGGACTCAACTTCACTCCCAGTTTTCTCTACCTCCTCCCCCTACAGCGGCACAGGGGGACTGGGAATAAGGGTTGCGGTCGGTTCATCATACGTTGCCTCTGCTGCTCTTTCCTCCTCAGGGGGAGGACTCCTCACACTCTAACCCTGCTCCAGCCTGGGGTCCCTCCCACAGGAGACAGTCCTCCACTAATTTCTCCAACATGAGTCCTTCCCACGGGCTGCAGTTCTTCATTAACTGCTCCAGTGTGGGTCCTTTCCACAGGGTGCAGTCCTTCAGGAATAGACTGCTTCAGTTTGGTTTCCCCATGGGGTCACAAGCCCTGCCAGCAAACCTGCTCCATCCTGGGCTTCTCTCTTCACAGGGTCACAGGTCCTGCCAGCATGAGCACTCCATGGGGTCACAGCCTCCTTTGGGCACATCCACCTGCTCCAATGTGGGGTTTTCCCTGGGCTGCAGGTGGATATCTGCTCCACCATTAACCTCCGCAGGCTACAGGGGAATCTCTGCTCCAGTGCCGGGAGCACCTCTTCCCCCTCCTTCTTCACCAACTTTGGTGTTCGCAGAGTTGTTTCTCCCATATATTGTCACTCCTCTCTCCAGCTGCTGCTGCCCAGCAGTTTCTCTTTTTCCCCTTCTTAAATATATTAACGCAGAGGCACAACCACTGTCGCTCAATGGCTCAATGTCGTCGTCCCCCACGCCAACCTTGCCATGCAAACCCAATACAGTGTGATAGCACTTAACAGGCTTTTTCAGATAAAATTCATATAGTAAAATTGGTGGCCACATCTTATTTATGTTTCTCTAAAGGGGAAATGTGCCCGAATTAGCTGTGTCACAGAAGAAACACATGTTGTTTTCACGAGTTGTAAAGTATTATAAGGTTTCAAAGTGGAGATTTCGTTCTTTAATTTAGTTGGATATCTACCATGGGTGTGTGTGAACATCCTGAGATTCACATGCTAATTTAGTAAGATATGGTGATTGTCACTGGTCATGTTAAAAAAATAAATTGTAGGTGCTTCTGCTGCTTACCATTTATGGACAGAGCCTTACAACTTACTGTTTTATAATATCTGTATTAAATTGTGATTAAACTGATGGTTGATTTTTGACTGCCCACAATATCGCTAGGCATTTAATGGTTTAATATTACATTGCATATAAGTTACAGACAGTTTTAAATAAGAAATAAATATTGCTTAAACACGTAGCAATTTAAAATTTGGGGGAATAAAACATTGAAATGACCATAGCTGTCTTTAAATCACAAAAGAGAAGTGTTGCATGGTGAAGACAACTTAATCACCTGCAAGGTACAGGTTTAGTATTTTGAGACTGAATAAAACAAAAGTAATAGTAAAGAGGAGACTAAAACCTCAATCATGAGCCATGGTAGCCTAAATTAAAGAACAGCAGTTGTCCACCTGCGAAGCATTTCTAGCAACAAATGGAGATTTGATTGAATCGCATTGGAAAATAAATTGTCTTAAATTGTGGTCTTTTGGTTTCAATATGATACTGAACTTATGCTGCTTACAGTATAAATTTTCAAGTAGCACCTTAAAAATGTTGTAGTTACATTGCAGCTACCAATTGTAAGAAGTAGCATGAGGAAGAATCTGGGGATTTGTCGGATAAGTATTTTGCCTGGGTCTTCTAAACATACGCTCTTGGCCATGGGTAATAGATGTCTGGATGATTGAAAAGATTATTGTAGCTTGCGTGGTAGATGGAGGTGTGTGGGCATTTTAATTTCCTATCTTGCCCAGTGATTATTGATCGGGGTCAAACTATATGAATCCCTTCCCTTATGTCAAGCAAATGGGGTAGCGTGAGATCATTGTAGTAATTGGTTATGAAATAATTAACCAATAGCATATATATATATATATATATATATGTATCTGTGGGGCTTATCTCATCTCCAATGCTTTTGCTTTCTCTGCAGTTTTAGGAATACAATTTTATATAAGTTCGTACTTATTCCGCATATTGAAGATCTTGCTTATCGCAAGAGTGAGAAAAACTTCATTCTTTCATGGTAAAAAAATGAAATTTCTGAACGTGCAGATTCTACATGGCCTTGTTCTGCCCTGAAAGAATTCTGATGGCCTCTGTTCCCTGTGATTGAGTGCTGAAGGTCACTCTAGCAATTCCTTGTTTCTGGGGAGAGAGTCCAGTAGTGAGACCAAGACACGAGCAGAGATTAAAAATCTCCCGAACCTCACTTCCATCCCCAAAACCACTCCTTTTGTGGTGGTCTTTGCAGGTTCGAACTGACGCGAGTTAAATTAATGTTGCTTAGGTTTGTCAATGGAGAAGGGGTGCAATAAGCCACTTTCAGTCTTGTCATTCCAATATATTTCTCTTTCAACAAACCTAGAGGTAGTTCTTTTGAAAGAAGCATGCTGTGAATTTCAGGAAGTTCTTGTGTAAAAACAGAGGAGTTGTCAAAATATGATTGATATTGCCATTTTAATTGGATCCACATTAGAGAAGATGATTGTTTCCTTTTTTTTCTTGTGCATCACACAGGTCATAAATGTTGATGGAACAATGAGGAAAACCCTCCTAGAAGATAAGCTTCCACATATATTTGGGTTCACGCTGCTGGGAGATTACATCTACTGGACTGACTGGCAGAGACGAAGCATTGAAAGAGTTCACAAGATAAAGGCTAGCAGAGACATCATTATTGATCAGCTGCCAGATTTAATGGGCCTTAAAGCAACAAGTGTTACCAAAGTGTTTGGTAAGCATGAGCAACCATAGGATGGATCTATAGTAGTTTCTAGATGGGCTTGCTTTCATTAAGCAACTGTTGATCACATGTAATGAGAATTACTGTGGTCTCATACATTTGACTGATTTTAAAGGAAAACTGCACCTGTTGTTTGTAAAGTTGGGAAAATACGGTGTTGCAAAATACGTACGGGCTTCCAGTTTTCAGTGGCATTTGACATAAGTCTTCCACAGCTTCCACTACATTCCTTGAATTTTTGTGAGGAGAATTTTATTCCTGCCTCCACAGTCTATTGGGATCGTTACTTCTGGTGCTCACAGAATGTCCAGTGATGTTCAGCTGGCAGAATACTTTTTACTATGCCAGGTGGAACGTTGCCTCAAAGCACATGGCACTTAACTATTAACTTTAACACCTAAATTGTGCTTAAATCTTAACAATTAAATCTTGCCCTTAGCATGGGATCAGTAGCTGGAGCTCCATATTCTTCCACTGCATCTGCTGAAAAGTGCAGCCAGTGTTTTAGGTCCATTGCTAGCATTCCACAGAGGAGTATGTTGCAAGACCTCCTGGCTTCAGTAGTATCTCATGAGAGGTGCGTGTTCACCGCAGGTCTGTCTACTACCTGGAACACTAGAGCCTGGGCATAGCAGTAAACAGATTTGTTGGTCAGCTATTAGAATTACTGAGAATAGTCGCAACAGAATCACGTGAAGTAGGTTGTCAGATTACACCCTGCCAGTACATGGATTTCCAGCCTTTCAGGAAGCAGGATAATCAAGTCCTCAAGCTGCAAGTTCCAGCATCAGTCTGAAATATGTATGCCCTAAAAGGGAAAATGAAAAGAAACTTGGTTGACACTGGCCTTGGAGATTTTTTTTTTTGTGGTAACAGTCTTTCAATACCTTAATCCTCGGTTCCAGCAGATGGAGAAAGTCACTCATTTTATCTTTTGGTTCTTACTTTCCACATTCCCTCCCCGTATGGTCATGGCTGTTCACACGAAAAAATAAGTGTGAAACTGTGGTGATCTTGTTGGAACTGCTTCTGCTAATGAGTCTTCTCAGCGTTGAATTGCACAGCTGGGAAAGAACTGCAGTTATCCAGCTCTTTTCTCATTGTTTTGTATCATGGAACATTTGTAGAACTGGTGGTTTCAAAGACATACGAGGATGGGGGACGTGGCCAAAAATAACCAAGCTGAACATGTATGTGGTTACCTGCCTTCAGTGAAGGAATTTAATCTTTGAGGAAACTAGAAGGATATGTTTGTAGCTGTTATTTGTACTATAGGAGGGATAGGACCAGCTTCCTAATAGGACTAGCCTCCTAGAAGAAAGGAGACAGTTTCAAATGGGTTTTTTGTAGAATTCCCTGTTGACAACCCGTAATTATGCTGTGTTTCTGTTCAGCTCCCCCATCCCCTTTCCCCCCTACCTCCACAATGCACCAATACCTGTTTTGTTTTCGTTTTTTTTAAGGAACTAATTCATGTGCAGAGAACAACGGAGGCTGCAGCCATCTGTGTTTCTTTACACCCCAGGAGACCAGGTGTGCCTGTCCCATTGGCCTTGAGCTGTTGAGTGACATGAAGACTTGCATCATTCCTGAAGCCTTCTTAGTTTTCACAGCACCTGAGTATGCATGATGAACTTTTGAACCCGCACTATTGCCTGTGGGATTGATACTGTTTTAAATAAGTGAGCATTTGGGGTTTGCCTGGACATGATGTAATGAGATAATTGCAGAACCATTTGCCTTTTAACCACAGATATAGCCTTTTTTTTTTTTTTAATGTGCTCTATTTAGCTTAACAAAATAAAAAGGCATTAATTTTCAGTCTCTGCTACTTCATCAAGTAGTAGAAGAATCGTAGTTCGATGGGCTGACACAAAACTCCCCTGAAACCTAGTTTTCAGGAA
>NW_009258262.1:125418-159962 GCF_000687185.1 Egretta garzetta
TTTTTGTCTGGAAGGAGTCCAGAGGTTTGCATTGTAGGATGTGTTCAAATTCACACAAGCTGCTAGAAAATCTTAAAGTTCTCATGAAGTTATTTTCCTCTGCAGTCAAAGACGTCTGCACTCTAGCATTGCTGGTTTATCGTGATGGGTTTTGTGTATAACATAGGTAAATAGGATGCAGTAGTTGACTGGTCACCTCCGCTGTTTGGCTGGTGGTGGCTGGGAGATCCAGTGCGTGTCCCATGTGTGCGGTGGGTTGACCTTGGCTGGACTCCAGGTGCCCACCAAGCTGCTCTATCACTCCTCCTCCTCAGCTGGACAGGGGAGAGAAAATATAATGAAAGGCTCATGGGTCGAGATAAGGACAGGGAGAGATCCCTCACCGATTACTGTCACGGGCAAAACAGACTCAACTCGAAGAAATTAATTTAATTTATTGTCAATCAAATCAGAGTAGGGTAATGATCTTAATGAAAAATCTTAAAACACTTTCTCCCCCACTCCTCCCTTCTTCCTGGACTCAACTTCACTCCCAGTTTTCTCTACCTCCTCCCCCTACAGCGGCACAGGGGGACTGGGAATAAGGGTTGCGGTCGGTTCATCATACGTTGCCTCTGCTGCTCTTTCCTCCTCAGGGGGAGGACTCCTCACACTCTAACCCTGCTCCAGCCTGGGGTCCCTCCCACAGGAGACAGTCCTCCACTAATTTCTCCAACATGAGTCCTTCCCACGGGCTGCAGTTCTTCATTAACTGCTCCAGTGTGGGTCCTTTCCACAGGATGCAGTCCTTCGGGAATAGACTGCTTCAGTTTGGTTTCCCCATGGGGTCACAAGCCCTGCCAGCAAACCTGCTCCATCCTGGGCTTCTCTCTTCACAGGGTCACAGGTCCTGCCAGCATGAGCACTCCATGGGGTCACAGCCTCCTTTGGGCACATCCACCTGCTCCAATGTGGGGTTTTCCCTGGGCTGCAGGTGGATATCTGCTCCACCATTAACCTCCGCAGGCTACAGGGGAATCTCTGCTCCAGTGCCGGGAGCACCTCTTCCCCCTCCTTCTTCACCAACTTTGGTGTTCGCAGAGTTGTTTCTCCCATATATTGTCACTCCTCTCTCCAGCTGCTGCTGCCCAGCAGTTTCTCTTTTTCCCCTTCTTAAATATATTAACGCAGAGGCACAACCACTGTCGCTCAATGGCTCAATGTCGTCGTCCCCCACGCCAACCTTGCCATGCAAACCCAATACAGTGTGATAGCACTTAACAGGCTTTTTCAGATAAAATTCATATAGTAAAATTGGTGGCCACATCTTATTTATGTTTCTCTAAAGGGGAAATGTGCCCGAATTAGCTGTGTCACAGAAGAAACACATGTTGTTTTCACGAGTTGTAAAGTATTATAAGGTTTCAAAGTGGAGATTTCGTTCTTTAATTTAGTTGGATATCTACCATGGGTGTGTGTGAACATCCTGAGATTCACATGCTAATTTAGTAAGATATGGTGATTGTCACTGGTCATGTTAAAAAAATAAATTGTAGGTGCTTCTGCTGCTTACCATTTATGGACAGAGCCTTACAACTTACTGTTTTATAATATCTGTATTAAATTGTGATTAAACTGATGGTTGATTTTTGACTGCCCACAATATCGCTAGGCATTTAATGGTTTAATATTACATTGCATATAAGTTACAGACAGTTTTAAATAAGAAATAAATATTGCTTAAACACGTAGCAATTTAAAATTTGGGGGAATAAAACATTGAAATGACCATAGCTGTCTTTAAATCACAAAAGAGAAGTGTTGCATGGTGAAGACAACTTAATCACCTGCAAGGTACAGGTTTAGTATTTTGAGACTGAATAAAACAAAAGTAATAGTAAAGAGGAGACTAAAACCTCAATCATGAGCCATGGTAGCCTAAATTAAAGAACAGCAGTTGTCCACCTGCGAAGCATTTCTAGCAACAAATGGAGATTTGATTGAATCGCATTGGAAAATAAATTGTCTTAAATTGTGGTCTTTTGGTTTCAATATGATACTGAACTTATGCTGCTTACAGTATAAATTTTCAAGTAGCACCTTAAAAATGTTGTAGTTACATTGCAGCTACCAATTGTAAGAAGTAGCATGAGGAAGAATCTGGGGATTTGTCGGATAAGTATTTTGCCTGGGTCTTCTAAACATACGCTCTTGGCCATGGGTAATAGATGTCTGGATGATTGAAAAGATTATTGTAGCTTGCGTGGTAGATGGAGGTGTGTGGGCATTTTAATTTCCTATCTTGCCCAGTGATTATTGATCGGGGTCAAACTATATGAATCCCTTCCCTTATGTCAAGCAAATGGGGTAGCGTGAGATCATTGTAGTAATTGGTTATGAAATAATTAACCAATAGCATATATATATATATATATATATATGTATCTGTGGGGCTTATCTCATCTCCAATGCTTTTGCTTTCTCTGCAGTTTTAGGAATACAATTTTATATAAGTTCGTACTTATTCCGCATATTGAAGATCTTGCTTATCGCAAGAGTGAGAAAAACTTCATTCTTTCATGGTAAAAAAATGAAATTTCTGAACGTGCAGATTCTACATGGCCTTGTTCTGCCCTGAAAGAATTCTGATGGCCTCTGTTCCCTGTGATTGAGTGCTGAAGGTCACTCTAGCAATTCCTTGTTTCTGGGGAGAGAGTCCAGTAGTGAGACCAAGACACGAGCAGAGATTAAAAATCTCCCGAACCTCACTTCCATCCCCAAAACCACTCCTTTTGTGGTGGTCTTTGCAGGTTCGAACTGACGCGAGTTAAATTAATGTTGCTTAGGTTTGTCAATGGAGAAGGGGTGCAATAAGCCACTTTCAGTCTTGTCATTCCAATATATTTCTCTTTCAACAAACCTAGAGGTAGTTCTTTTGAAAGAAGCATGCTGTGAATTTCAGGAAGTTCTTGTGTAAAAACAGAGGAGTTGTCAAAATATGATTGATATTGCCATTTTAATTGGATCCACATTAGAGAAGATGATTGTTTCCTTTTTTTTCTTGTGCATCACACAGGTCATAAATGTTGATGGAACAATGAGGAAAACCCTCCTAGAAGATAAGCTTCCACATATATTTGGGTTCACGCTGCTGGGAGATTACATCTACTGGACTGACTGGCAGAGACGAAGCATTGAAAGAGTTCACAAGATAAAGGCTAGCAGAGACATCATTATTGATCAGCTGCCAGATTTAATGGGCCTTAAAGCAACAAGTGTTACCAAAGTGTTTGGTAAGCATGAGCAACCATAGGATGGATCTATAGTAGTTTCTAGATGGGCTTGCTTTCATTAAGCAACTGTTGATCACATGTAATGAGAATTACTGTGGTCTCATACATTTGACTGATTTTAAAGGAAAACTGCACCTGTTGTTTGTAAAGTTGGGAAAATACGGTGTTGCAAAATACGTACGGGCTTCCAGTTTTCAGTGGCATTTGACATAAGTCTTCCACAGCTTCCACTACATTCCTTGAATTTTTGTGAGGAGAATTTTATTCCTGCCTCCACAGTCTATTGGGATCGTTACTTCTGGTGCTCACAGAATGTCCAGTGATGTTCAGCTGGCAGAATACTTTTTACTATGCCAGGTGGAACGTTGCCTCAAAGCACATGGCACTTAACTATTAACTTTAACACCTAAATTGTGCTTAAATCTTAACAATTAAATCTTGCCCTTAGCATGGGATCAGTAGCTGGAGCTCCATATTCTTCCACTGCATCTGCTGAAAAGTGCAGCCAGTGTTTTAGGTCCATTGCTAGCATTCCACAGAGGAGTATGTTGCAAGACCTCCTGGCTTCAGTAGTATCTCATGAGAGGTGCGTGTTCACCGCAGGTCTGTCTACTACCTGGAACACTAGAGCCTGGGCATAGCAGTAAACAGATTTGTTGGTCAGCTATTAGAATTACTGAGAATAGTCGCAACAGAATCACGTGAAGTAGGTTGTCAGATTACACCCTGCCAGTACATGGATTTCCAGCCTTTCAGGAAGCAGGATAATCAAGTCCTCAAGCTGCAAGTTCCAGCATCAGTCTGAAATATGTATGCCCTAAAAGGGAAAATGAAAAGAAACTTGGTTGACACTGGCCTTGGAGATTTTTTTTTTTGTGGTAACAGTCTTTCAATACCTTAATCCTCGGTTCCAGCAGATGGAGAAAGTCACTCATTTTATCTTTTGGTTCTTACTTTCCACATTCCCTCCCCGTATGGTCATGGCTGTTCACACGAAAAAATAAGTGTGAAACTGTGGTGATCTTGTTGGAACTGCTTCTGCTAATGAGTCTTCTCAGCGTTGAATTGCACAGCTGGGAAAGAACTGCAGTTATCCAGCTCTTTTCTCATTGTTTTGTATCATGGAACATTTGTAGAACTGGTGGTTTCAAAGACATACGAGGATGGGGGACGTGGCCAAAAATAACCAAGCTGAACATGTATGTGGTTACCTGCCTTCAGTGAAGGAATTTAATCTTTGAGGAAACTAGAAGGATATGTTTGTAGCTGTTATTTGTACTATAGGAGGGATAGGACCAGCTTCCTAATAGGACTAGCCTCCTAGAAGAAAGGAGACAGTTTCAAATGGGTTTTTTGTAGAATTCCCTGTTGACAACCCGTAATTATGCTGTGTTTCTGTTCAGCTCCCCCATCCCCTTTCCCCCCTACCTCCACAATGCACCAATACCTGTTTTGTTTTCGTTTTTTTTAAGGAACTAATTCATGTGCAGAGAACAACGGAGGCTGCAGCCATCTGTGTTTCTTTACACCCCAGGAGACCAGGTGTGCCTGTCCCATTGGCCTTGAGCTGTTGAGTGACATGAAGACTTGCATCATTCCTGAAGCCTTCTTAGTTTTCACAAGCAGAGCAGCAATTCATAGGATTTCCCTTGAAACCAATAATAATGATGTTGCTATTCCTCTTACTGGAGTCAAGGAAGCATCCGCTCTGGATTTTGATGTCTCTGATAACAGAATCTATTGGACTGATGTTAGTTTAAAGGTATTACTGACATGTGAATTCCCCAAATATAAAGCCACAGAGCAGTTACTTTGATCTTACAAAGGCCTCTGTTACATGATCTGTCATGCAGTTGTTAATGTTGCCGTTGAATTGCATCCAGGGAGACTCTTGGAGATGAAGACAGTTGCATTGTTGAATGCACAGCTGGGTGACAGGCATCTTCCTGCTTCAAATAAAAATCCAAAGTAGGGCCTGCTCATACCAAATGCCTAAGTCCTGGATGCTGCATGTGTTGCATCCATATATGTGTCTATTGTAGAAAAACTGTTTTCATGTCACATAATAGAGTACTTTAAACATCGAACTTGGCAACCCCGAGCTTTCTATCTTCTTCCAGTTTTGACTTGGAAGGCAATCTTACTCAACATTAACATTTGGCAACTGAACTTTGGATTGTCTGTGGCTCCAGCTTGGCACAGAAAGGCCAGGGAACTTGTCCAGTCCCCTCCACACTGTGTTAAGTCCCCACCTGCCCCCAGTTCTATCTCAGTGTGTTTCCCGGGAGTTTGACATTTCCCGTGACATGTTTGGTTCACATCCAGGTACATGCTAAAGTGAGTATTGTGCTGTTGCTCAGTGTTACTTTGCTTTTTGAAGTGAATTAAGTAATGGTAGAAAATGACAGATAGACTTTGCTGGAACTGAATTCCTCTGTTTAGCCTCTTAATAGGTCTTCCAAGAGCAATCAAAGTTTCCTTGCCAATGTGCCTAAGCCGTAATAGGGAAAAGCTCGCTTTTAGTGACTGCAGGGCACGTGCAGTTTCCATAGCCTCTGTGTGAAGATTATGGAGGGTTGTGCTTCAGCGTTAACAGTGCTGCTTGTGGCGTGGATACCTTTCTGTCAGGAATGGTGCCAATGTAATAAATTAGCATACTGCAGACACAGTTACTAAATAAATCTCACAGAAGCACGTGGAGAGCTGGAGCTATGGCCGTCTTACCCATTTGTGGTGGAAAATACATTACTTCAACTGTGTCCATGCATAGGTCCCAGTCCCAGTCTACACAGAACTGGAAAACCTTTTACGTGTTAGTGGCCTCCTGAATTATCCAGCACACTGTATTTTCACATACATACCAGCGTATGTTTCGGCATGTCTGGGTTTTCATCCCCCTTGTCACCCCACCTCCTGCAGCGTAGCAGCAGGTAGCGTACCTTCAGAGCCCATAGTCATCTCCCTGTCCTTTGGTGACCACCACTTCCCTGATCTCCTCCTGCCTCTGGTTAGATGAGGACTCACTTTCAAAAAGGGATTATACTTCTTCTGAGATGTGGGTTATACCTGTAAAAACACACCTTTAAAAATAGAAAATGTCTCTTACCCTGATACGTTCATTTATCAAATTATAAAGAAATTAATAGCTGAAATATTAGCAGGCATGTAGAATGATTGCTTAGTGTTGATAACAAGGGTGGGTAATTGTACATTGGTCCTGGAAGTTACCAGTGATTTACCTGGGGGTTGTTTCAGTGCTTCTTCTTAGGAGTGGTTTATTTATATGTGCGCAGTCCTTGCCCTATGACTTGGTTTGTTGAGTGTGCATCGCTAAAATGTAGATGGAATTAGCAAACTTGCTGATCATGAGAAACAATTTAATTTGCATTTCTCTGAATTGAGATGTGCTTCTGAGACTTAAAACATTACAGTGAATTAAGTAATTAAAAAAAAAATTTTTGTGTGTGCAAATAGAAGAGAAGAGGAAGGGGCAAGGAAGAATCTGCAGATACATAGTGCTTTCTGAGAACCATAACCTCTTAAGACTGAAAAGACCTTTTAAGACTGAAAAAACCTTTTAAGACTGAAAACCATAACCTCCTGGACTGGTCATCAGAAACCACTAGCTTTCTGAAAATTCAGGTCTTATCCCGTGAATTGCTACATCTCTTTTGACAACAGAAACTGATTTTTAAAAACGTAACGCTGGCTGATTTTTTTTTTTTACTGATTTCTTTTTGTATATTAACTTCATAATAATTACTTCTTTTTATATCAGTGGGGTATCCGTAAAGGCTGTAATATTTTCACACAATTGTTTTCCAGACCATAAGCCGAGCTTTCATGAATGGGAGCTCTGTTGAACATGTGGTTGAGTTTGGGCTAGATTATCCTGAGGGAATGGCTGTAGACTGGATGGGGAAGAACCTCTACTGGGCTGATACTGGAACCAATCGCATTGAAGTAGCCCGCCTGGATGGACAGTATAGGCAGGTCCTTGTGTGGAAGGACTTGGACAACCCAAGGTCTCTGGCTCTTGATCCTACAAAAGGGTAAGAGACAGTGTTGTTTTTCAAAGCTTTTTGTGCATATTCTTGTACATGAGAAGTTAATTGAAAAGACAATAAATGCTCCACAACCCGATGGGTTACAGTGAAATATTAAGAACTGTCAATCATATTTTTCTGCCTTTGTCTAAAAAGGGAGTACTGTAATACTGCACAAAACCACACAGGTTATTCCTTTTTTTTTTAAAGAGCTGAAAATAAATTTAGAAAAATCAAAGCGTACAGCTAAACATAATCTTACCTAGCTGATGTTCTCTTTTTGTTCCATTTTGCATCGCAGATACATGTACTGGACTGAATGGGGAGGTAAACCTAGGATTGTTCGAGCATATATGGACGGAACAAACAGCATCACTTTGGTGGATAAAGTGGGTCGTGCCAATGACCTCACTATTGATTACGCTGACCAAAGGCTATATTGGACTGACTTAGACACAAGCATGATTGAATCATCAAATATGCTAGGTAATCTCGTGTTATGTTACACCAGCGATACAGAAATAGGCGCTGACCATAGTAAAGCAATTGAATAATATGAAATTGTAATAATATAATTCATATTAAATCTGTGTGTATATTTTTCTTATGAGAGGAAACGGAGAGTTAAATGTTTAAGGACATTAAAAAAAAGCTTCCTAAATTAATAACCATACAATGATTTATAGTGATGGTGAGATATGATGTCATTTCTCTGTATTGATATGAACCTGCCTGTGTTTTAGCAAAGCAGAGATGACCCCTGAGTTTCTGAAAGTGAGGACAACTTACAGGTTCACTGTAAGCCACCCCTGACTTTTCAGTCTGGATACTAATTTTCTGTTGAAGCATTACCTCTGTTTCCAGCTTCAGTCGAGTTGCATTAGTTCAAAACCAAAATACTGCCGCATTTCCTACAGTCTGAAAGGTTACGCAGCTGCTTCACATTTTTATATCTTCCATTGGAATTTCATTTATATATGTAAAGGGTGTGCTAAGATTTACTTAAACTTTCACATTGGTATCGACATGATAACTACTGGATAAAAGAAGGGAGTTTTATTTTCTGCAGCTGACATAGAGCTTTTGTATGGTCCAGATGTTTTGTAATGTAAGTAAAAGGTCTTCAAGGTTTTAGCCGAGGCAGATATGAATTCCTTTTTGAGAAAACAGTTTATGTAAGTTTCCAAATGCACACAGTGAATCAATGATAGAATCCAAAATGGAATCCAGAAGCTCCTGACCTGACATCCTATCCCTGTTCCATTTCCAAGGAGAGGCTTTTGTGAGATGGGAATTAATTCCTCTGGGATTCCAATATAGAAATCAAAGTTTATGTCGCAGAACATATGGTATTTAAGCAAACTCATACAGGATTGTTACAGCAGTGCTCTGATTTATAACATACATAATTTCCCTGCAACTCTTTTTTGTATGTTTGTTTTAATCTGTGAAAAGCTACCATTAGAGTGAGGTGGGTTGGGGGTTTTTTTTGAGGTGGAATTGTGTGTGCATATCTTCAGAGTATAGAGAATCTACTAAGGCCAGGAAAACAGAGAGAGAGATGCAGTTTTGGGTTCCAAGGCTATCCACTGATTTTGCATTTCTTGTATTTGTTGCTTTGGGATGACAACGGCTGAACAGATGTTACTGTTCAGAAATTGCAGTAGGATTGATTCTTTAGCTAGAGTGGGTTTTTTTCCATCCAGAGTGCATGATCTATCAAAACTCTCGCTAAGTTTCGGCATTATTCTTAGAGAAACAAAATAGCCAGAGGCAAGCTTGAGCTAGAAACTGATTGTGGCATTGAGAAGAAATACTGAAATAATTTGTGGTAAATTAAGCTGGTTCTAAAGCTGAACCTACTGTTAACATTTATTCATGGTACGAAGGTTGAAGGATGAGTGCTGAAGCTAACAATGTTGTATGATGTCTTTTCTCTTTTTAGTTAGCAGATTCTAAAGACTCGGGTAGACTTCTAGCAAGTGGGCTCATCGGTTAAGGAAATGCTATTAGACTTGGCCTGCGTTATGCAGTGCTGGTCTCCTTGCCAGGAGAGGTCTGAATGAGTGTTGCTGATAGAAACGTCTATCCCACCATAAATAATAAAGCACTCTTAAGTGGGTGAATTAATGCTGTCCCAGCTTAATTTTGGGCATTATAAACGTTGCCCAGCAGGAAAAAAATCACTCTCTTGGGAGATTTTCCTCCATCTATCAACTATCAAAATTCATTTAGCTTATCTGCTTCCTTCAAAAGAGCCTATCCCCTGAATTCATAACTGTGGACCAGAATTGCTCTAAGTTAAAGTACCTGAGAGTATGCAGCGTATCTGTGCCCCTGACTTGGACACTTTAGATAGACGTCTAAAAGAAGTTGGGAAAGATTGGACTCGATGATCTCAAAGGTCTTTTCCAACCAAAGTGATTCTATGATTCTAAGGTTGCCTCTGTATTTAGTTTTGGTGGTTTATAGGGAAATGGCTGCATGTTCTAGTTTTGGGGTTTTTCATTCTTTCTCCAGTCTTGGCCAAATGGGAGAGGGCATGATGGAAAGTAGGGCAGGGAAAGAATAATTAGGTGTCCTGTAGCATCTAACGTTGGACGTTTGTTTGAGGCAGGAGGAGATGATGCTAATGAAGGCTACATCTTCATTTGGTGTAAAGTGGCAGACGTTCATAGAGGTTTATGCTTGAAAATGTTTAGGAAGGTGATGTACGATAAGACTTTATCTACTTTAGTAGTGCCTCTCTGGCAGAGGCCATCTAATGCTCTAGAAGGTGTTAAATGTCTTGTGAATGTTGCTAACTGAGCCACTGAGTGTGGGAGTATTGGGATTTCTGCCAAACAAATGGTTTCCTAATCTCTTGGGGTAACTGTGTGTTAAACTGCACTGCAAAAGATTTGTGCTTCTTGACTGAAACACCGTAATTTCTCATAGATGTTTCTCTATGAATCTCAAGTTTGTTGTATGTTGTTGCATTTGTGCATATTAACTGGTGTTTTTATTGGCCTAAGTGCTTCCTGGAGCTGATAGCATTCTTGAATACGTTTTCCAATACCTATTTGGGATGATAAGCATGAGACGCCTAGAGTAGTATTGATTTAAATGACAATACACTAGCACAGTTTCAAATTGCTCTATAGGCAAGAGGGTATCAGGATAAGGTTTTTGAATGCAAGTGTTTAGGTTACCTCTCGAGCCTAATACTGAACCCCATGATGCTGACTTGGGAAACAAGGTTTTATTTTAAAAAGGGAAGAAAAAACTTTTTCCTGATGCCAGTTACACTCTTAATTTCATGATTTGAGAATTGTCCTTTACTTGATTGTCCTTATTTTTGCAGGACAAGAACGGGAAATCATAGCAGATGATCTACCTCATCCATTCGGATTAACCCAATACAGTGACTACATCTACTGGACAGACTGGAATCTTCACAGCATAGAAAGAGCAGACAAGACCAGTGGGAAGAACAGGACGCTTATTCAGGGCCATCTGGATTTTGTGATGGATATATTGGTCTTCCATTCTTCACGTCAGGATGGCTTGAACGATTGTGTGCAAAATAATGGCCATTGTGGTCACTTGTGCCTTGCCATACCAAATGGATTTAGGTGTGGCTGTGCTGCTCATTATACCTTGGATCCTAACAGCAGGAACTGTAGTTGTAAGCCTTTTTGTTTCCTACTATATTCTTCAGGGCTTGTGGCTCCCAGGTCCTTGTGGTCCCTTTCAGTGTAGAAAGGGAAAGGATATCACAAGTGCATTTCAAAGGTTTTAAAGGTGATTTTAAAATATGAGGACAAAGTATGGAGTTTTATGTCCATTTTTGTGACATGAATTAGGGCTAAAGATTTATATTTCAAATCTTAGAAATAACAGCACTGTCAAGTCTGTTCTTTCTTGTTTTACTAAAAGTGCTTTCTGGGTAATTCTAGCTTTCTAGTGAAGCTTTCCCAGACCTTACCTAAGTGTGTAGGTGGGTGGAAGAAAAATTCTGAACAAAAAATGTCTTTTTCTCTCAAGTGTTTAATAAAGTCAGCAAAAATAACATCCAGTAAAATGGACTCCTAAGTAGTCTGCGCAACGTGCAAATGCACTTGAAGTTCAAATGTTTGGCTTCCCCCTGCATGCGATGAGCCTGCCAGTTCACTGGTTGTCCAATAAGAATTTAAGTTTCTAGTAAAAATATCAGATGAATAGAAAATGGACTGTTGACTTAAAAAAAATAAACCAACAAAGCTTCGGGCTTCCCGGCACAGTAGCATGTAAGGAAATTTTAACTGGATGAAAGGATTGGTTTATGAAAGGCAGGTCCTGCTTCACTAACCTGATCTCCTTCTATGACAAGATGACCCACCTAGTGGACGAGGGAAAGGCTGTGGATGTTATCTATCTGCACTTTAGTAAAGCCTTTGATGCTGTTTCCCACAGCATTCTCCTGGAGAAACTGGTTTCTCATGGCTTGGACAGGCGTGCTCTTTGCTGGGTGAAAATCTGGCTGGATGGCTGGGCTCAAACTATTGTGGTGAATGGAGTTAAATCCAGGTGGCAGCTGGTCACAAGTGGTGTTCCCCAGAGCTCAGTGTTGGGGCCAGTTCTCTTTAATATATTTATCAATGATCTGGACAAGGGGATCAAGTGCACCCTCAATAAGCTTGCAGACCACACCAAGCTGGGCAAGAGTCCCGATCTGCTGGAGGGTAGAAAGGCTCTTCAGAGGGACCTGGACAGGCTGGCTTGATGGGCTAAGGCCAATTTTATGAGATTCTATAAGGCTCAGTGCTGAGTCCTGCACTTGGGTCACAACAACCCTATGCAATGCTATAGGCTTGGGGATGACTTGCTGGAAGGCTGCCCAGTGGAAAAGGACCTGAGGTGTTGGTTGACAGTTGGCTAAATGTGAGCTGGCAGGGTGCCTAAGTGGCCAAGAAGGCCAAAATCATCCTGGCTTGTATCAGAAACAGCATGGCCAGTGGGACTAGGGAAGTGATGGTCCCTTTGTACTCGGCACTGGTGAGGCTGCACCTCAAATACTGTGTGCAGTTTTGGGCCCCTCACTACAGGAAAGACACTGATGTGCTGGAGCGTGTCCAGAAAAGGGCAATGAAGCCGGTGAAGGGTCTGGAGCACAAGTCTGATGGGGAGCAGCTGAGGAAACTGGGGTTGTTTAGTCTAGAGAAGAGAAGGCTGAGGGGAGAGCTTATCGCCCTCTACAACTACCTGAAGGGAGGTTGTAGCCAGGTGGGTGTTGGTCTCTTCTTCCAAGTACTACCAATAGGACAAGAGGAAACAGCCTCAAGTTGTGTCAAGGAGGGTTTAGATTGGATATTAGAAAAATTCTCAAAATTTCAAAACATTGTCAAGCATCGGTTGAGTCCCCATCCCTGGAGGTATTTAAAAGATGTGTACTTAGTGGCACTTAGGTGTGTGGTTTAGTGGTGGATTTGGCAGTGTTAGGTTAACAGTTGGGCTTAATGATCTTAAAGGTCTTTTCCAACCTGAACGATTTGATGATTCTATGATAATGTAGGAAAACCTGTGACTGTGTATTGCCCGCTGTCACTGGAGTTACTTAAATTCCACATGGGGAACATAGTTATTTTATAATATGAAAATAAAAGACTTTCTGGGTGCGGTTGTGCACATTTACCCTCCAGAAGTACACAAAACGTTTTCAACTTAATAGTAAAAATCTCCAATTATTAATTACCTTACTTTTCGTTGTGAATATAATTGTGTCTCTGTGATTTTGTCCTAACTATTCTTTGTCTTCTGTGGGGGTGTATTTTTGACAGGGTGAGTTGCATTTTCTTACGCATTCTGGTTTGCCTTGTTCCAGCCCCTGCCAGCTTCCTGTTGTTTAGCCAGAAATCTGCAATCAGCCGGATGATACCAGATGATCAGCAAAGTCCAGATATCATCCTGCCTATGCATGGTCTAAGGAATGTCAAGGCTATTGATTATGATCCCTTAGATAAATTGATCTACTGGGTGGATGGACGTCAGAATATTATAAAAAGAGCCAAGGATGATGGCACTCAGGCAAGTTTACATGGTGTATGTGGTTTTGTGTCAGGCTTTTTTTGTGCTTTGTACCTTTGTGCTTTGACCTTCCCCTTCCGTCCCCTGCATCAAGGAATCATTAGTTTAAATTTTACTCTTGCCAGCACTTGTTCATGTTTATTCTGTTTATATGTGAAAATTACTGAAGGCTTTTAGGATCGTGATTTTAATTTATACACAAAAGAAGTGTTATAGAATATAGTACATCATATGTATCTGAAACTATAAGCCTTGAATTGCAATCTTTAGTTAAGGATGGGCACTGAAGTAGGGCAGACTCACTATTTATACTCAGGACAGATAAATCGTATCCTGAAATCAATATTGCGCATGCTAATTGTGTGATACTATTGGCATCATTGTAAAGCTCTCTCAGAATGAAAACTCTCGGCTATTCAAGCTGTAGTTAAACCCTGAGTGAATCCTGGTGAGACCCCACCTGGAGCACTGTGTCCAGTTCTGGGCTCCCCGGTTCAAGAAAGATGAGGAACTCCTAGAGGAGAGCAACTAGGATGATAAAGGGACTGGAGCATCTCTCCTATGAGGAAAGGCTGAGGGAGCTGGGCTTGTTCAGCCTGGAGAAGAGAATGAGAGGGGACCTCATCAATGTGTCAGTGGGGCCCAGCGGCAGGACAAGGGCCAATGGGCACAAACCGAAACATAAGAGGTTTCAGTTGAATATGAGGAAGAACTTCTTTACTTTGAGGGTGCCCGAGCCCTGGCCCAGGCTGCCCAGGGGGGCTGTGGAGTCTCCTTCTCTGGAGATATTTAAAGCCCTCCTGGACGATGTCCTGTGCACCCTGCTCTGGGTGAGCCTGCTCAAGCAGGGGGGGTGGACTGGATGATCTCCTGAGGTCCCTTCCAACCCTTGCCATCCTGTGCTTCTGTGGTTCTGTGAATGTAGAGTTGATTGCTGTGACAAATAGGGATAGGCTAATCCATGTGCTTGATTATTTTGCACTGGTTACTCACACAACCACAGAAAGAAGTGTACTGCTCTTCCAGGCAGTGTTACGTGTTAACATAGCTTCACTCCCAGGTCAAGGTAACAGATTCTTTAAAAACTGTGTTTTGAATAAGAATATAAAATAAAATGGAGAATGGCCAAGTTACATTTCCCTAGTTCTTGGGCAGTTGTATCTAAACAATATGACATGATATCAGTTGAAATGCACTGGTCTCTTCATGCATCTAAGGACTCAGAGGTTTTACGGTTTCCTTTAAAGGAAGAGATGACAATTTTATTTTTTGGCCATTTCTTTTAAGATTGGGAGGAGGTATGTTGGGATGAGATGCTAGCTGGGTTGTGGATGAATTTTGAAGAAGTTTTGCTCTTGCTTCCTGGGATTGTGCTAGGTGCTAATTGTTGTAGTCTAGCTTCTCTTTGGCACTTGCCAGGTGCAAATTGCAATGGAGATTCATTTGCTCTGTGTATTCCTCTATCTTGGTCACACAGCTTTGAAGATGCAAATCCCCTGCAAATTTTGATTTTTCCAATTTTCACTAACCATATTTACTTAATTTTGCTAAATCATGCTGTTTGCAGATGATGCATATGAATTTCATACCTGGGTAATGTTACCTTTGATTTTGGGAAAATAATTATTTTTTTGTTTCTAGTCAAGACAAAATAGGGATAAAGCTTTACATAAAAAGAAAAAAGCCTGTATATGACTATGCAGAACTTGGAGGCTTAAAACCAAATTGTGGAAATATGACCTTCACGAGTAATGCAGTGTTGGGTAATTCATTTGACTTAAGCTGAGCATGGAATGGTGTCTTCAGCTTTCTTGACCCATATGAATTTTTTCTGGTACCGTTTTTGCGTTTGGATTGGGAGCGCCACATTAGGATACTTAAGGAAGCCACTGCTTTCCCCTCACCGTTATCATGTCACCAGAAGCAGTCACCTTTGAAGGCTACTTTGATGTTGGGAGTCCTGCCAGCAGTATTACTATCCCAATGGCACTGGCATTGGCTGTACGCTAGTGGAACCTGTGTGACATTAAACAAACAACAGAAAGGTTATTTTCCTTTACAGATTTTTTTTTTATATCATAGAATCATAGAATATTTTGGGTTGGAAGGGACTCCTAGAGGTCATCTAGTCCAACCCCATATATGCTCTAGTGCTCTTTGTAGAAATAAAGTATTGTAGTCTACGTTAGTATTCACCATGGAGTTAAAAAGTATGTTAGTTAGATTGGGAGGGCTTGAGGGTTATGATTCCAGCAACTTGGCAATAATGTCAAGTTTTGTAAGGTCCATCATAAAGGCATGAGGGTGAAAGCAAGGTAAGGTTGTTAGTATGGGTGTGAGACAGAGCTGTAGCCGTTCGACATGTAAGCAAACAGAACCAAGCTTCATTAAAAGATTTTAGTTTTTAAGAGAAGCCAGCACTTAAAGAAAATCAATATCTACTACACCGCAAATAATAAAGTAAGGAGACTTTGACAAGAGAGAGAGGTTTGTTCAGCTGACTGTATAACTGTGCAGGTCTGGCCAGAAGGCTGCCTTGGTTCTTGCATGGTTTCATTCAAGAGTGTTCCATGCATAAACATTCACTAGTGTTTTCTTCCATCTCCTGCTAATTAACTCTACTTATAGGAGGCTCCGCAAGTGCTTTCGGGGGGGTTTTGCATGATCTTACAGGTTTTGTCCAGATGTTTTTCCTCTAATCTGCAGTTTGAATCAAATCTTTTTTTGATAAGCTTTATTCCATTTCTTGTATTTGTTGCTTCCTTGTGGGTGGTTTTAGGTGTTTCTGGACAGTCAGGTAGGTAAATTGTACTTTCTGTGCAACCAGTGTTCTTCAATCAATAATCAGAATAATTACTGGAAATTGTTCCTCATACGTTGTCTCGCAGCCTTTCACTGTCATGAGTACTCCAAACCAAAGCCAGAACCCAGAGAAGCAGCCCCATGACCTCAGCATCGATATATACAGCCATACCTTGTACTGGACCTGTGAGGCCACAAATTCCGTCAATGTCCACAGGCTGAATGGCGAGTCCATTGGGATGGTGCTGCGAGGGGATCACGACAAGCCCAGAGCCATTGTAGTGAACGCGGAGCGAGGGTGAGGTTCCTTTCTGTACCTTGTGCATAGCACTGTGCGTGCGTGAATCTTGTGTTGCATCTGTGTATTTTAAAAAGGAGAATTTTTTGCATGTTCGATTGCTCAGGATGACTGCTTGTCCCATTCTGGCTTTTAAAGGTATCCGGCTTTCTCTTCATGTTCTCTCCTTTGCTGCCTCCTCTAGTGTGCCGACTTAGATGTTCACCCACCCATACGGTTGATCATAGTAGAGGGACTAACCCAGGTGGGGAAAGCCCAGCAAACCCACCTTACGCTGTTTGCTGCTATCGTGGTTTAACTCGGCTGGCAACTCAGCGCCACACAGCCGCTCGCTCACTCCCCCCTCCTTCAGTGGGATGGGGGAGAGAATCAGGAAGAAAAAAAAAGATTAGAACCGCGGGCTGAGATAGGGAGAGTTTAATAAGAGAAAATAATAATAGCAGTAACGAGAATGGTAAGAGAATATACAGAATATACAAAACGAATGATGCACAATGCCATTGTCACCCCCCGCCGACCGATGCGCCCGGAGCCGTGATCAGTCCCCGAGCAGCGATCAGTCCCCGAGCAGCGATCACTCTCCCCCCAACCGACCGACTAACCCCCCCGAGCATGATGTTCTATGGTATGGAATAGCTCTTTGGTCAGTTTGGGTTGGCTGTCCTAGCTGTGCTGTACTCCCAGCTTGTTATGCACCTGGCCGAGCAGGAGAAGCTCAAAAAGTCCTTGAGTAGTCTCAGCACTACTTGGCAAAAACTAAAAACATCAGTGTGTTATCAACATTCTTCTAGTACTGAATCCAAACCACAGCATTATGCCAGCTCCTATGAAGAAAATTAACTCTATCCCAGCCGAAACCAGGACAGCTGCATGAGTGCGCAACCCTGCCACCTAAGACAAAAACCAGGAGGGTTTACACTCTCTTTATATCAGCTGGGGATCTGGTTCATAAAATGTTTGGTCATAGAATCATAGAATCATAGAATGTTTTGGGTTGGAAGGGACCCCTAGAGGTCACCCAGCCCAACCCCCCTGCAGGAGCAGGGACACCGCTAACCACATCAGGTTGCTCACAGCCCTGTCCAACCTGGCCTTGAATGTTTCCAGGGATGGAGCCTCCACCCCCTCTCTGGGCAACCCCTGCCAGGGTTTCACCACCCTCATTGTAAAGAATTTCTTCCTTATATCTAGTCTAAACCTACCCTGGTTTAGTTTAAAACCATTACCCCTTGTCTCATCATCATAAAATAAATGTTTCCATAAAAAAAAGAGGGCTCTCGTGCATGATACAGCTATTCCTGCTAATGTAACAGTATAAAGTTAAACAAACAAACACACCCCCTATGTTCTGTACATTTTTAAGTTAGTTCTGCCTTGATGTGTATCTCAAAAACTTCTGAAATGAATGAAAACAGGTAGGATGCACTCGAGTGATTTCCCACAGGGAGAAAATACGTTGGTTTGCTGCAAAGCTGTTTTGGTTAGATTCGGCAGACCCCATCTCCACTTCATGTGGTTAGTAGCTAAATTCTTAGAGGTCAGAGATGGTACTTTACTGTTCTCTTTAATAAGTTAGAGGCTTAAATCCCAATTTACTGCTAAATTGCTTACCATGTGCTTGACAGATGTCGAATGACAATATTTCACGTAACTGTGTGGATGCAGTAGTACCCAGCGACTCTATCTGAAGCATTTATAGGATTGGTATTTTATACAGTACTCGGTGTACTCTGCACAGTTCAAAAGCTGGTGTGGGGAGAGGGGGATTAGAGGAAAGATGATAATCTTATTGGGACTAAGTCACTTGGACATAGTTTGTATTCATAAAAGCTTATCTGCTTTCTCCGTTAAAATGGGAGTTTGGGTTTGTTGAGCTCTCAAACTCTCAACTTCTCTAGTCAGGTTTTCAAATGATTTAGCGATAAGGTTTTTAAATCAAAAGAGGAAAAGATAGGGGAGAGACTATGCTGAACACTGACTACCTGGGCGAGCTGAATGAGTGATCTGTGTACGGAACTTCTTCTGCCTTAGTTCCAGAAATCCTTCCCTCCACCTCTCGCTTGGCTCCACGTTCCGACTGCTGCCTCTCCTCCTTGTGCCGTCACGAAAGGCCATGCAGCAACGTAGCCTACTGCGTTAGGAGGTTTGCCCGTGTTATCCACCAACTGAGAAAATGGTGGCCTTTTCCCTGAGGGAGTTCTCAGTTCATCACCTGTGTGCAGAGGTGCCTCCCTCCCTTCTGAAGCTCTCAGCTAAGCAGCCGGTGGCTTTGTCCGCAGGTACATGTACTTCACCAACATGCAAGAGCGAGCTCCCAAGATTGAGCGTGCAGCCCTTGACGGCACAGAGAGAGAAGTGCTTTTTACAACTGGGTTGATCCGACCAGTAGCACTGGTGATTGACAACAAACTTGGAAAGCTTTTCTGGGTGGATGCAGATCTGAAGCGCATCGAAAGCTGTGACTTGTCAGGTATGTGTTAAACATTTGGAGCAGAGCGCGTGCATGTATAGGGCATCATTCCCTCTTTGATGCTGACCCCAGTAACTTCTGTCTCCACTGTTGCCAGCTCTGTGTAGGCAGTCACAGACAACAATTGCTGGTGGGCTCCCGTCTTTGATGTGATTGGAGTAAACATGTCTGTCATGATTGCCACCCTCCAAGAGAGTCATTTGACCTTTGATATGTTCTGAAAGTAACTCTTGCAAGATCAGGTTTAAATAGGTGTTGCCAGTCATGGAACCCCTAAATCACCTCCCCCATGCCCCTGGTTTGTTCCTTATGGTTTGAAAAGTTTGCATAACTCTTCAGTTTGTCTTTCTCTGGAGTTTACAGTTTAGTAAATAAAGGTAGCTTGAAAAACAAACGGAAGGGGAATGGCTTTCTTCTAAGACAGATGATAAGACAGCTCATCTGGAATATCAGTGTTGCAAAACAGTGGAGAGATGTCAACTCATTGCAGTTTTCCCATATTAGTAAAATAAAACATTGCTCCTTGTCCATAGCAATAGCACCAGATAAAGCGCCATTCATCATTGACTTTTAAAAGCACTTGATAGTGCTGAAGAAGTGGAGAAATGGGCTCGCTCATCTAGTGAGCAGTGTGGCACAGAGGATCCAACAGCCCTGCTTTCTGACTGTCGTGGCTTAACCCTGCAGGCAGCTGGACACCATGCAGCCACTCGCTCACTCCCCGCCTCCCTCAGTGGGATGGGGGAGAGAATCAGGAAAAAAATAAAACCCATGGGGTGAGGTAAGGACAGTTTAATGAAACAGCAGTGGAAAAGAATAACAACAATAGTAATAATGGTGATAGAATATACAGAATACACAAAACAAGTGATGCGCAGTCCAGTTGCTCACCACCCGCTGACCAATGCCCAACCTGTCCCAAGCAGCAGTCGCTCTCCCCCCACACTAACTCTGTCTGACCATGACATTAGATGGTATGGAATAGCCCTTGGGCCAGTTTGGGTCAGCTGTCCTGGCTGTGCCTCCTCCCAGCTTCTTGTGCACCTGGCAGAGCATGGGAAGCTGAAAAGTCCTTGACTGGTGTAAGCCCTGCTCAGCAACATCTAAACCACCAGTGTGTTACCAACATTCTTTTAGTACTAAATCCAAAAAACAGCACTGTACCAGCTATTAGGAAGAAAATTAACTCTATCCTAGCTGAAACCAGGACACTGGCTTGTGATTTGTTCTCTCATCATTATCCATGTACCAAGAAATGAAACTCCTAAAGAAAGTGCAGAGAGAAGTGAACTAGCGTGAGGGAGTAGAAGCCGGGCTGTTCTAGTAATTGGCATCTGCCATAGAAGGCTGATTCTCCACTTTTTGGTGGCTCTTCCCTTCTTGCCATGTAGTCACATCCTTCCCTTGTGTTGCAGTGAGGCAATGAACTAAAACAGGAGAAAATTATTCACTGTTTTACAAGGACAGTTCCCTTTTCAGCACCTAAAACTGACTCAAGGTCAGACCCAGGTCTGTTCTGCCAGAGAGGGGATAAAAACACAAAGCTGGAGCTGGGAAAGTAAAGCAGCCCATGTCTTTCATCAGTTATCAAGCTGGATAGGGGGGTGTTGTCAAACTGCCTATGTAGCCACAAAATGTCGAATCCAGGATAGGCATCAGAGAACCTACAAAAATTCGTGGGAGCAAAGAAGATAGGAGGGAGACAAGACCTGACCTATCAAAATCAAAGATATCCAGTATACATAGGCATACACAGCCTCAAAATGGTTTCTATGAATTAATAGAATAATTTGGAATCTCTTCTTCACATAGAAGAGATTCTTCTTCCTGGTAGACGACAAGCTGACCATGAGCCAGCAATGTGCCCTTGTTGCCAAGAAGGCCAATGGTATCCTGGGGTGTATTAAGAGGAGTGTGGCCAGCAGGTCAAGGGAGGTTAGCCTTCCCCTCTACTCTGCCCTGGTGAGACCCCACCTGGAGCACTGGGTCCAGTTCTGGGCTCCCCAGTTCAAGAAAGATGAGGAACTCCTAGAAAGAGTCCAGAGGAGGGCAACTAGGATGATAAAGGGACTGGAGCACCTCCCCTACGAGGAAAGGCTGAGAGAGTTGGGCTTGTTCAGCCTGAAGAAGAGAAGGCTGAGAGGGGATCTCATCAACACATACAAATATCTTAAGGGCGGAAGTCACAAGGATGGAAGCAGTCTGTTTGCAGTGGTGTCCAGCGACAGGACTAGGGGCAATGGGTGCAAACTGAAACATAAGAGGTTTCAGTTGAATATGAGGAAAAACTTCTTTACTCTAAGGGTGACAGAGCACTGGAACAGGCTGCCCAGGGAGGTTGTGGAGTCTCCTTCTCTGGAGATATTCAAAGCCCGCCTGGATGAAGTCCTGTGTAGAATGCTCTAGGAGAACCTGCTTTAGCAGGGGGGTTGGACTAGATGATCTCCCGAGGTCCCTTCCAACCCTTGCGATTCTGTGATTCTGTGATAGACAAGCATAACAAAAGCAACAATTAAACACCACTAAGCGTAGGGCAGCACACAGTAGAAGCCTGCAAGCAATTAAGGTTAAAAGCAGTCATAAATGCATTTTTACTTAACTTGATTTTTACACATTTCTGTAGAGCAGAAGACCTGAGCATTTCATGGTGTTGCTTGGAGTTTGGGTTTTCTGGTTGGTTACTGAAGAAAAAAGAGGTGAAGACAAGTGTGGCTGTTAGAATATGAGCTTTTCTTCTGTGAACATATCTCTGTGGTTGTGATATAGCATGTGACAGGGGTTGTGGATGTGTTTTATGTGAGTAGTGGCAGTGAAGCTCATTGGGTTTATTTCGCTCTTGCTCGTAGACTCCAACATAGTGTACCGCTCGGCGTGCGTATTGTAAAAATTTTGGCCCGAGAGCTGAGCCTGTATCGGTGGCACAGGCTTTTAGGGACTGCACACAGTTACACCAAACAGAGCACGTCAGGCTTGAGGCTGATCACGGCTGCCAGTGTATGCAAGGATGAGCTGTGCGTCATACTCTATCTGCTTGCCCTCATGACATGGCAAGTGGTTGCATTCACCTGGGATGAGGCTGAACAAGCAGAGCCCTGCATAGGCAAATAAAGCCAATGACCGTATAGGTGTTTCCAGGGTTGGGTAGGGTTTGGGTTGGTTTTGATAATTTTCTTCTTTTTTTTAAGAAATGAGTTAAAAGTTGACTGGTGTAAAACTAGTCTTTGTTTTTGTTGATCTCAGGTGCTAACCGTGTAACCCTGGAGGACTCCAACATCCTTCAGCCGATGGGACTCACTGTGCTGGGGAATCACTTGTATTGGATTGATCGTCAGCAGCAGATGATTGAGAGAGTGGAGAAAATGAACGGATACAAAAGGACTAGAATTCAAGGCAGAATTGCTCACCTAACAGGCATTCATGCCGTAGAAGAGATCGATATGGAGGAATTCTGTGAGTTTATTTCAATATCTGATGTCTCTCACTCTTGGCCACTGTCTCCCAAAGTCCACATCCAGATGAATATTGTAATAAGTTGCCCAGTGGGCTTCAAGTAAGCCATGGAGTGCTTTCAGCTTGGCCAGTTGGAATCCTAGAAGAGGAGGAGAAACAAGTTCCTCATTCTTGTCCAGAAGACTAATTTTGTATAGCTAGAATATGTGATTTCGTGGCACTTAGTTACCTGCTTTGTACAAGCTGATGTAGTATTGAATTCATTCTAAAAGCTACTTATAATTATGGTTGTTAATTTTTTAAGTACAACCATGTAATAAAGCTTGGAAAAAAAACCTTTAAAAAGGAAAAGATTGCATTTGCCTTCTCACTCCTTTTCACCTGAGCTCCCAAATTCTTTTTAGAAGTCCTTTAAAGGTCTCCACATCACTGTGACTGGGAGAAATGTAGTCCTCATGAAGCAGTAAGTCAGCTTTTGAGCACTGAACTGAAAAATCCTGCATTTATCTTCTAATTAATTTGTATGAAATCTTGATTACTCAAACAGAAATAGTTTGCGAGTGGTTTTGTGAGTTTGCCCTATCTAGGAGTAGTTATGATTTCTGTATGCTAATACTCTTTTCTATGTGTTTCTCCAGCTGTGCACCCGTGCTCCCGTAACAATGGTGGGTGTTCGCACATCTGCATCGCCAAAGGGGATGGGACTCCAAGATGTTCATGCCCCGAGCACCTTGTGCTTCTACAGAATCTCTTAACCTGTGGAGGTGAGTTATGTTTAACAGTACTGCTAAGCAGCTTATAGCAAAAAAGATGGGGGTTGAGGTTGCATTCCAATCCAAAATGTGGATTTACACACAGTGTTTTCCTACACATGGTGTGTTGCATCATGTGTTAAATTGACATTTAATTCTTCTACCGGCTGTTTTCTGCTTCAGTTTTTGGGCACATGTGACTTTTCGTTGTGAGCAGAATATGCCTGTTTGACCTTAAAATACTTGCATATTCTACTGAGGTTTTTATAACTGTATGATGTGACAGGTTTGTGCTTTAAACAAATGCTTGTAAGATGATGTTGCATCAAGCCATGATAGCAGCAGAAATTGTGTATATGATTCCTACAGTCTGATACAATGATTCAGATGAATTTGGCCTCATAACATGAAACACTGTACTGTCTAGTTATGAAATGTAGGCCAAAAGCTCCACTGCAATCCTTTTTAATTTAGGTAGCTGTCCTCTTTCCACATGGTAGACTTTCCTTTCACAATCCCAGGATTTTTGAAAATTCTTACATTACATTTGCAGAGGGCATTAAAAACAAAACAAAAAAAAAACATTGGTTCTTTTGGGGAGGCATCATATCTTAAATTATTTGGCTCTGTTAGTCCTCTTGACTTCTTTTTATGTATTCATTTTGCTGTGGATTTCATTTTCTGGCTGAACTCTATCTCTGACTATCCCATGGGACAGTCATTTCCATTATAAACTGTTTTCTTTCCCATGACCACAACACTCTATGTGGTTTTAGAGTAGTGGTGGTTACATCGGGGCCAGGGGGGCAGCAGGGAATCAGTCTGCTTATATTTCTTGCTGTACCGTTGTTGCACAACACGGCCAACACAAGATTCTTACATCCCACTCCTTTGTTGTCTTCAGCTATAAATTTAAAAATTAAGGGGCCTCCGTTTCAGTGTCTGATTTATTTTATTCTAATCCTTCACTAAGCCTGCAACAACTTCTTAACCTACCTTGTCTGCCGTGGCAGCAGCCAATAGCCAGTGTTTCAAAATAGATTAATGGCTGTTTCAGCTGGAGAACACTTGTCCATGTACCCTCATGAATGCTCTTGACAAGTTTTTAAATGAAAGCTTGTACCTGTCAAGTGCAACCATCATGCAGCATTAAATGTGGCTCTAAATGCAGAAGTAGTAATCTGTTGAATTATCTAAGCAGCACACTCATATCAAAATTCAGTTCAAGAATTATCTTAATATGTGTATCTGGCACCTTTATCTTACCTACAGCTGTCAGGTCACTGGCTACATTTGTAATTCTCATTGCTACACCAAATAATCATAAATCAGAAACTTAAAAATCATAAAATTTTCAAAAATCAAATGCATTTGGATTGTTATTTGCATTTTGTATTTCAAGCTCTTGATTATACTTGAGTCTCATTCTTGAACATTACTCCCTAATGAAGGAAGGACAGCAGCTCTTTAAAAATGGTTTGCACGTAGTTGCTTAGCTCTGGGATCTGTAACACTACCCTCAGGAGAAAAATACTCGTACAAAAGTCTTGTCATTGGTTACAGCTGAGAAGCTTTCCTTATGCTGGGTTCTTTGTGAGGTCAATTCCTGAGCCTGAACGTTAATAAAAGCTCACTGGGTTTCCAGAGGAGTGTTACTTTCCAGTGTCAGAGCATACCTCCAGCTTGCTCCATCTCATTGTCATAGACAGGGTATGAGGTGGTACTCTGTTAATCCAAGCGGCAGAGCATCTTCATAGAGCGTTAGCTGGCAACAGCAGCTGTGGGCACTAGCGATTGCCTCTGTTAACTGATTTAATTGAGTCACGGAGATTTGAGCCAGCAACTTTTGAAATCAGTGGAAATGTATCTGCTTGCTGCAGCGGTGTTTTGAGATGGCCCCCTCATTTTGAACATAACTAACCACTACTGATAGCAACTGAAGAGACTTACACGTTGACTGTTCCTTTCATTGATACTAATGGTGAAAAAGTTTGTGCTAATTTGCTGTAAGTAAGAATTGGGAGCGCTTTTTGCAATAGGTTCTTGATCTGGATTGTCCTTGTCTTTCGAGATTCTGGAGAAAGCAACTATGAATGCCTTATTACAGCAAAACAGTTGCATCTCTACGTGAAGTTGTAGCTGCTGCTTAATGCTATCAGCATGTGACTGCAACCTGAGCAACGGTATGGATGTGGAATGGATTGATGCCAGGATCTTGGGATCCATGAAAAGTCAAATTTGAAGGAAGTCCCAGCTTTCTTAGGTCCAACAAACATAAAAATGGCTGTGTACAAGGTCCAGTGTTCTGTCTCTGACCATAGCGAAAGAATGAAAGTTCAGGGCCGACCTACAGTGCTCCTCGGACTACTCTCTGAACCTCCACTGACCTGTAGCCCAGAGGCTTTCCAGGACTTAAGCTAATGTTTAACAGGCCTACAGATATTTTTTCTCCATTCATATCTTTCAATTCATACCTGACTCAGAAATTTGTTTGTGAAGAAACCACTGGAAAAATAGAGAAAAAGATGTTGTAGAAGCAGATGTTATGTGTTTTATGTGTATTCATTGCCAATTAACCCAATGTGCCAGGTTTTTTAATGAAGATCCAGGCTAATCTAATTGCAGGGATTAAAACTGTGTAGAATGTGGTTTGCAATCAGAAATTGAGTATTCATTTGAATGTATGTGTATGACGGTGTCTTCCAAAAGTTGGCTGTTAGAGCCAAAGTAAGTATTTGTAGTTCCTGTCCTTCGCTGCTGCAGCAAGCTTCTTCACTCAGCATGCATCCAGTTTTTGTTATGAAATTGGCAAAATTTCATTCCCTATGCAAAATCATGTTTTCGTCTTTGCTGGAATCTTAATATTTTCACAGAAGAACTTCAGTCCAGGCATAAATGTGTTTTTCTTGAAAAAGTCCGTCACGTTTTTACTCTGTTGTAAGGCCTAAATTTGAATATACAAATGTGATTGGTTTTCTCTTTCTCCAGAACCTCCAACTTGTTCCCCAGACCAGTTTACCTGTGCAACTGGAGAGATTGACTGTATCCCAATGGCATGGCGGTGCGACGGATTTCCAGAGTGTGATGACCAGAGTGATGAAGATAGCTGCCCTATATGCTCTGCATCCCAGTTCCAGTGTGAGAAAGGACAGTGTATCGATGCACACTTGCGGTGTAATGGAGAAATTGACTGCCAAGATAAATCTGATGAAGTGGATTGTGACAGTAAGATTGATTTTCCTGAACTCATGGTTCTAACACAAGCATCCATTTGGGATTCTAACTATTCTTGATGTATGTATATGATTTTTAGTTTCGGATGGGGAAAACTAGCCCTAATCATAAGCCTAACTAAACTATCCACTGATTCTGTTTTTCTTTCCCTCTTTCTTACTCTGTTGCTCAAATTAAACTTCTCTGTAGCTGCATAAATTGCTGACCACGTAACTATAGATGTGAGGGAGGTTGGGGAGAGTATCTTTAATCCATATTCAGAATGAAAACAGGAAAGAAACCAGCAGAACTTACCACATGCTTTTTTTTTCCTGCATAATTAACATTTTGGCTTGCACTGTTTCCACGGTGTCCACTTCACCTTCAGACAGTGGTTGCTGCAAGGTGCTACAGGGAGGAAGAGATGGACTAAATCCTGTGGCTGAATTGGCTACTCTGAGAGTTCACTCTTAGCAAGCTGATTCTTATAATCCTGGATGTAACCTTCTATAAGAGTCTGTGGAATGACTTCCCAGGAATGCTTGCTGCTGCAGCTGCTTTGTAGCATCTGGGTCCAAGAGAGAAGCATGGATGGGTGCATTTGCTCCATCCTTTGGTTGATGGGCAAACTTGCATATTCTGTGTCTAGTATCAAGGCACAGCTGAAACAGACACTTGACTATGAACTAGCACCACGGCTTCTTATTGCTGTACAATAGTTTAGGAGCCCATTCAGTAGCGTGGCTCTTGCCCTGTGAAGCCTCAGGACCCTTGGCTCTACCCACTCAGTGGCTAACCATTGCCACTGGGCCAGCAGGACAGATTTTCATGGACATTTCAATGAGCAATTCTGTGCATTTGCAGTGTAACTCTGAGCCTGGACACCAGAACACCAGTACCTTCTTTACAAACAAGAAGAGGATCAGCCATGTCCAAGTTCCTGTCTTTCTTGTTGGAGGTGGTACTTACTACCTGTACTGCTTCATCAAGAGGCTCTGCTTTGTCCACCATGGAGCCCATATGCAGTGTAACAGTGCCATTACCCACACACAGAGTCAAAGCGGAACGTGCATTTGGTCATCTCCCTGTGAAGCGGTGTGCACTGCTAAGCAAACTTAATGACAATGTTCCTGGCACCATATGAACTGTAGGCACCTGCCTTGCCATGCACAGCCCCTTTGAGGGCACAGATGAGCCTTACCATCTGGTCTAGAATAGTTGAAGACCCATTTCTTCAGCAGTTGAGTGCTCTGTGGTTGTACGCCTAGTCCACTGCAAGCACTTGGGCCAACCAAGACTAGACTTTTGTCCAGGATGTTGTCTGACACTTCCCTAGAAGGCCTATGAATATACTCAGTGTCCAAGGCTAGACTGAGGGAGATGTGGCAAATGTGGCCTCTGCAGTCCTCAGGAATCTTTACAGGCCAAGGCCTGCATGGGTTCCTAACTAAAATAAAACCGATATGCCTTTCTCATCCCTTAGTGTGTGTCAGCCTATAACCTACTGTGGTTGAGGAATGGAAGGTGGCCTAAACTACATTCTTGTTCTTTATATGAGGTTTATTAAGGTGGTAAGGCTAACTGGACTTAACACAACTTTTGTACCATACCTCATGCATCAGTGGAATTGCCTTCTGGTGATAATCACTGCCTTTTCATAGGTCCGAGTTCAATGCCTTTATTCTATCAGAAGCCGCCTCTCCTGTCCCCTGGTTTCCCAAGGCATGCTTTTGGAGAGTTGAATCTGAAGCACTGGCACAGGGGTTGCAGACTATGACTGGAAGTGGCCAAAGAAATGTCCCTGGGTGTGTTTGTGGTTCTTGTCCCACATCTTCAAGATGGTGGCTTTCATCTTCTTGAATGAATTGTGGCACTGCTAGCTAGTCCTCTTATACCCAGTGGAAGTCACAAGGTTAACAGTCTTTTGATACTGCAGCTGGATTACCATGCCACTGAAGAAACTTCATCTCCTGTACAACACAGGTTCAGTGATCCATTGTTGGATCAAGAAGAAACAAGGAGTCCAACAAAGCAGGACAGCAACAGAAGATAGAGAACATAAGAAGGGAAAGGATAGTAGGAGCAGCAGACAGCTGCAACAATAAGTAGAGGCCTGGCAGTCGTTGGCAAATGGGAAGGTGCACACAGAATTTGGCCCTTCTCATAGTGCAGGCACCTAAGTGGTGTGGTGGGAGCTCTAGATGCTTTAGAGCCTTCTATCAACACCTATCTGCTTTATATACACTGTAGGACCTTGCAGAGCTGCATCCAACTTACTGGGGGCATAACAGTCCAAATCAGGAGCTGATGCATTTGGAGCTTCTAGCTAAGTTTTTTTCTCCATAGATAATTTAGTTCTCTTACACAAGAACTGCTCTGCAAACTGGGCCACAGCAAAGTAAGTATGGCTATTCAGGAGGTCCAACTCACACCACCACCAGTGCTATGATCCAAAACATGAATGTGGATCTTCTCCTCCAGAATAAAAGAACCTTTCTTCTTTTTGCATGGAACAACCTATGCTGTGACCCTTCCAGGATTGCTGGTTACTAGCCCTCATAAGACAGTCTCTTTACTGATCATTTAATATGCTTTGACTTGGCAGAGATTCCAAAGTTAATTAACCAGTCCTTTTTGCTGAAACAGAGGCTTCTTAATACAGAAAAGAAATTTTGTAGTTATTTAGCAAGGTTATATTATACAGGGCTACATACAGTAGTATAGACTTTCTAAGGGTTTATAATATGCTGAGTTACTACATTTTGTTAACATGTCAGGTGATCAGCTACATTTTGTTAGTTATTGTAAGAGATTCTTGCTGATTCGATCCCAGTTTTTCCCCACCGGGACTGATTTGACAAAGGATGGGGAGTTACTGGGATCAGAATTTTATTTTAGCCCCACCGAGTAGGATGTGTAACAACAAGAAGGAAGAATCAGAGAAATGCAGACTTGCATTTTACCCACAGCAGCAAAGCAGGTGTTCTGGTGCCTACCTGGTCATAATATGCAATGCACTGTGGCTTCATGTCTCACTTCTTTTGGTTTTCTTAAGGTGCTCAGATGCTCCCATGCAAGTAGTACTTAACGTTTTCTTTCTTTCTGTGCAGCAATTTGTCTACCCAATCAGTTCCGATGTGCAAGCGGCCAGTGCATCCTCCTGAAGCAACAGTGTGACTCCTTTCCAGATTGCATTGATGGTTCCGATGAGCTTATGTGTGGTGAGATGTCTTCCCTTGAGATTCTAGTGCTGTGTTCAGGTGTAATGTCCTACATCCCTATGCAGAGCCGCAGTCTTTGCACAGTAATGTTCTCTCAGGAAAGTCCAGTGCATCTTGGCCAAGTACTCCCATGGTTGTATTTGGCTGCTAAATACAGTCACACGCTCTTCCATTGGTTTGTGTGGCAAAAGAGTCTGACCTTGTGTCGTGGTGCAGCAAGTCTAATGCAGGAACATCAGTAGTGAAGATGGACTGAAATCCCAATGTTGCTTCAAGCTAGTTCTAAAATGCTGTATGGGATACAACGCTGCCTTCTTTAGATGGCCCATCAGATCTATATGCAGGGGGACCTGATTCTGCTGTGCTCAGTGTATTGGAACTTGCAGAACTGCTGCTAAGCTTGGCGTGGCTTTTGAGAATGCACAGCCCTATTCACTGCAATTACAGGATCAAGCCGGAGGCTAGTTGTGTGGAGGAACTAGCATGCAATGAGCGAGTGTCCACAAGAGACCATAAGCTGGTATCTCACAGTGCAGGTAGGAAAAGAATATAAGGAGAGACCTTGATTTTTCTGGGAAAATGTTACTTTGAATTGCCGTGGCAGTAGGTATATGCAAGTTACAGGCACACTGGTGGCAGTTGCTGCGTTAGTCCTTAGTGGGGTCTGGTTTTATGCAGTCCAAAGTGGACAGTAAAATTCACTTACTTGTGGTCTGCTTGCAATTTTCTTCTTTTTTGCACCACTGGGGTGACTAGTGCATGATTGTTTTGAGCAATGGAGCCAGGTAAAGGGAGCATTTAGCAGCTCACAAGTGGTTTAGCAAATAGTTGGAGCGTCGGGGTGACTAGTGCGTGATTGTTTTGAGCAAGGGAGCATTTAGTAGCTCACAAGTGGTTTAGCAAATAGTTGGAGCGTAGCATTTGTAGAACAAAAGAGATGTGCTGATCTGTCAGTAATTCATTCGGAACAAATACCTGGTGTTGGGTTTGTGTAGACATTGCTGCGCATTGCTTAATAATGTTGCCTATAGGATATGGGCTAATTGCAAGGCTTTTAATATCTTAGTCTTGTGAAGCACCAGTTGTCAGAAGCTGTGCCACTGCTGGGATGAGAGGAGGGGTCACCAGGTCTGGTCAGGGTAACCTTGTTTCTTCCTTCCATCCTCATGGGAGGTACAGCAAAGAAAAACGTAAGCAAGAGTGGTGAAAGGAGCCAGGCTAAAAGAATGGTGACAAAAACCATTTTGCTCTCCTGTTGGAAATTTCAGACCAAACATGCTTTTCGTGCTTCTCCCACATCTTCCCTTTATCTCTCAGCTCTCGCCCAGTTCCCCCCAGTTCCCTGGTAATGTAAAGCCACTTCTTCCTTTTTTTTAGTTTATTTTCTTTGTGCACTTAGCAAACTTTTGTGCTGCCAAGTTAATGCAGCTGTTTCCTGTTTGCACTTTGGGTCCAGTCCTGCAATGAGGTCTTAACTGATTTAAATGTGTCTCTATGTCGACATAAGACAGCGTCCTCTGGAGTTTCTTTGTGCAACGGAGCAGTCCGTGTTTTCTTGCTTGACCGAGGGAAAGAACTCAAGTAGGAAATAAAAATGATGGTCACTTTCTAAATAAGGATCTTGCGTTCAAAAGAAGCTAGGTTTAACCAAAATGAGAATTTTGTGGTTTAAATTAGCTAGTTTGGGAACATGATTTAATTTTGGCTTTGCTTTTTTCTGGTATCGTATCTGAACTAATCAGACTACTTGAACGTTAGGGCCTTAGCTGACATAAAAGCTGTCATGCACTAAGAAGTGTGAAAAGTAGATAAAGACTTTAAGACAGAGTTTATTGGTAAATCTTTGTATTTCCTGTATCTTCCTTCTCAAATTCCAGTTGGTTTTCATTTGCTTCCACTGAAGGCAATGAAACCAGAACCACTAGAGAAAAATTTCATGAATCGAAGGCTTGAGTCTTACATGAGCCATTTCACTTCTAGAACTTCATTAAGGGCTCTATCGTTTGAGCTGAACATGTAACATTGATAGGCTTTGGCCAAGCTTATTTTTATTTTTTTCACTTTATGAATATATATGTTTGTGTGTGTAAAAACATAAAATGACAAATGTGTGAATCACATGGAAGAAATTGCTCTCACTGAAGAATGTCACATATGCAAAAAACATAGAGGTGTCAGGTATATTTGGCAAGAATTTTGAATGCGTTACCCGTAATCGGGGGCGATATGATACGTAGTTCATCTCAAATACTGCAGCACTTTTTATTATTTAACATTGGTCTATATAGGGGGAAAAGAAGTAAGAAGTAGAAAGTATTTGAGATATTCTGGATTGTGTTTTCTTTCCGATTTGTAAGGGTTTTTTTAGAAAGCAAGTCATATTTTGGGAAGGAAAAGTACTCTATTTTAAGGCCTATATTATCTAGGAAGACATCCACTGCTTAATACATATGGTAGCTTCCCTACTAGTAAAATCTTTTAATTTTTTAACGGTTTTGCTAGCCCAAACAGCTTTTGAGAGAGCAGATTCCTCTCTGATTAAGGACTTCATAAGTGTCCTATATCTTTAACGTGGAGACCTGGGGGGAGGGGGAAGAAAAGGAAACTTTCTAGGCTGTTGTTATATCAAGGTGTTAAGTAATCCTGTTAGGAGATGAATTGCTAGAGAGGAAGGAGAGCACTTTGCTAATACTATGTTATGTACATGGAGGGGGAGAGGAAGCATGAAGTCGTCTGCATTGAATCGCAATATATGGCATTACAGATGCCTGAGTTTGATGCAGATACTTTCAAAGAGACTGTGAATGACTCTGAGCTGACTGATTTGTTGCACAAGCTCCAGGACAGCAACAGATATATCTCCCCATGTTTAACGAACTACTTTTTTTTTCTCCTCTCTTTCCAGAAAAAGCAAAGCCAGCCTCAGATGAGTCGCAGCCACACAGTAGCGCCATCGGTCCTGTCATCGGTATAATACTGTCACTTTTTGTCATGGGAGGAATGTACTTTGTTTGCCAGCGAGTGGTTTGCCAGCGTTACGCCGGGCCCAATAGTCCTTTTCCACATGAGTATGTCAGCGGCACCCCTCATGTCCCTCTTAATTTTATTGCTCCAGGAAGTTCTCAACATGGCACTTTTACTGGTAAGGATGGTAAGGGCCATCAATCAGTACCATTATATTGTCTGGATTTGAAGTGCTAGATCTGGAGTTTTCAAAGAGCAGAAATTAGATGTTGTTGATCTGCTCCGTGGTTTTGATATAAAACTGTCACTTGGATCAGATCTGCAAAAACTATTATATGCATTTCATAGGCATCTTGCCAGATTTCCAAATGCAGTTTTCGTGCTAGGCTGCATCTGCACAGTTTTCTATCCTTTTGATAGAATATTTACAGTATTTTGCCAGCGAAGACCTCCTCTTTCAATAGTTCACACTGGTGTACGTAATAAAGCCTGGGGTTTGCATAGTGCGTCCTACCTAAGGCCTGCAAAACACTATGAAGAGTAGTGAACCCCATGCGATACTGGAAACTAAGAACGCATGTGCCATTCGGTGTCCTAGTGAGAGCTCTGCTGAGTTGGTCTTTGTGTCTTGTACTCAGATGTCCTTGTTTCTGTTCTGGCTGTCAAAGGTCTTTACACAGTTTTGTCCTGCCTGCTCAGCATGGGTAAGTTATTCCACAGTGGAAGGAAGCAGAGTAAAGAAGTGAAGCAGCTTACCTTACTGTAATACAAAAAAGCAGGGGATAAAACTCCTTCCCCAAAGTTAAAACAGCAAACGTGGAAGAACACCAGCAGACTGGGTGTGGGTTTTGTAGTCTGGCTGCTCGTTGCCTGAAGCTTAATGAAAACATCCCCTTTAGTTTAGCCCATCTCTGAGACAGCTTTCCTGTTTGCTTTTTGACAAGCTATGTGTTCTCCCTGTGTCTCAGACCTTCACCTGTAAAACAGCAAAGCTTCTCCACCTTGCAAAGACTCAAAGCATCCATTTGGAGAAGTGCATGCAGGTACAGTGCTGAGATTGAAGGAGGACTTGGAGTATACGTAAATGCTCAGGATAATCACCTAATAGATAAGAATCCAAAAACCTCATCTAGTCATCAAAGTAAACACTTAAATCACAGAATGTTTTGGGTTGGAAGGGACCCCTAGAGGTCACCCAGCCCAACCCCCCTGCAGGAGCAGGGACACCGCTAATCAGATCAGGTTGCTCACAGCCCCGTCCAACCTGGCCTTGAATGTTCCCAGGGATGGGGCCTCCACCCCCTCTCTGGGCAACCCCTGCCAGGGTTTCACCACCCTCACTGTAAAGAATTTCTTCCTTAGATCCAGTCTAAACCTACCCTGTTTTAGTTTAAAGCCACCCCCCCTTGTCCTGTCACAGCTGGCCCTACTAAAAAGATTGTCCCCATCTTTCCTATGGGCCCCCTTTAAGCCCTGAACGGCCGCACTCAGCTCTGCCCGCAGCCTTCTCTTCTCCAGGCTGAACAAGCCCAACTCTCCCAGCCTGGCCTCCTAGGAGAGGGGCTCCAGCCCTCGGATCATTTTAGTAGCCCTCCTCTGGCCCCACTCCAACAGGTCACAGAATCACAGAATCATAAGGGTTGGAAGCGACCTTGGGAGATCATCCAGTCCAACCCCGCTGCTAAAGCAGGTTCTCCTAGAGCATGTTACACAGAACTTCGTCCAGGCGGGGGTTGAATATCTCCAGAGAAGGAGACTCCACAGCCCCCCTGGGCAGCCTGGGCCAGGGCTCCACCCTCGAAGTCAAGAAGTTCTTCCTCATATTCAACTGAAACCTCTCCTGCTTCAGTTTGTGCCCATTGCCCCTTGTCCTGTCGCTGGACACCACTGAGAAGAGTCTGGCTCCGTCCTCGTGACATCCACCCTTGAGATATTTGTATGTGTTGATGAGGTCCCCTCTCAGTCTTCTCTTCTCCAGGCTGAACAAGCCCAGCTCCCTCAGCCTTTCCTC
>NW_009258262.1:160198-173420 GCF_000687185.1 Egretta garzetta
TGTGCTGAGGGCTCCAGAGCTGGACGCAGTACTCCAGGTGAGGTCTCACTAGAGCAGAGCAGAGGGGCAAAATCACCTCCCTCGCCCTGCTGGCCACACTTCCCCTGATGCAGCCCAGGGTAATGTTGTACCTCAAATTATTTTACAAATGTAAAATATACTTTTCACAGAGGAAATAGCAAATTCTTAACTACAAAACCCTGAGAAGAAAGACTATCTCTTCATATTGTTCAGGAAGCTGAAAAGTCAATGTTTACCTGCAAACCTGCCAGACAGGGTCAGAATACAAGAAATCCATACTTCGGAGGGCTTGGAGTCTGCTTCTCATGTCAGCTGAAAATCAGATAGATGATAAACTTAACGACAAATGAAAAGATTTGGCACTTCTTCAAATTAAACAAGTTTTTGAGATGTGCTAATTGTTTTCTTCTAGCCATGGCTTTGAAGATAGCCAGATGCAACTTAGGTTTAGCCTTTCTCACACTTCAATGACTGTGGTCAGCTGTTCCTGCTTGAATTATGGGTTTATGGTTATCAAGAGGTTTTTGTGGTAGGAAATAAAATTTTAGCATGAAATCTTTGTAGTGGTGTTTTAAATTGGGCTTCACACTAAAGCTGTTTTAATGAAAGCAAGTATCAGTGGTTTCTGTCTGTACCTCTGTAGGAGCCAAACTAAGCTGTCATTCTGGTTCTCCTTTGTATTTGCTAGTTTTTTCTAATCCATGTTGATGTGACAAGTTACAACAGCTGAAAATATTACCATTAATGTTAATTCTAAAGAAAATACATAGGTTCCTAATTCCATGGGATTTCCAAAAATTATCAATAGTCATGAGTGATGATCACAGGTAGAGTCACTCTGCTTGTAATAAATATTTCCTGCATCTGAAAAATTTCTGAAAGCTTCCCAGACTAAACTCTTCCATTAACACTGACTAGTCTGACAGGAAGAAGCTGAAAATGTGTTGTCTGATTTAAGTGTATATTGGAGTAAAACAGATTGGAGAATGTTGTCTTCCTTTTTCCTGTCACCCAGATTTCCTTCCATTTGTGTCTGCTGATTTTCAGTTTAAGCAATGATTTTTTTCAATAAAAATAATTACTTTTTGCTGTTGTTCATGTACTTGCAATTGAATTTCTTTGGATGAAAATGAAAACTTCGGAGGTCTCTGGCTTGTTTTTCTTGGGCAATGTATAATGGTTTTTTGCAAATGCCTGAGTTTGTTTAATTGGAACATTTCGTAATTAACGATTTGGGTGAAAAGTTTGGATCAAGTGTTCCCGAGTTTCCTTTCTCAGCAGAGTGTGAGAGCAGGTTGTGAGGAGTTCAGTGCTGGAGTGAGGCAATAGGTGGTCTGGGGGTGAGATGTTTTCTTTACAGAATATGTTGTTCCTTGTAATGCCAAAGTTTTTACATAAAACACTGTTCCTAAAGTGACACCCAGTAGCGTTGCACGGGTTTGCCAAGCTGTGGATTTGTTTTCTGGTTTGCATTGGTAGATAAAATTGTGGTTTACTTAACCTTGTTTTCCTCCCTGTCTCACTGCAGGCATCTCTTGTGGAAAGTCCATGATTAGCTCCATGAGTCTCATGGGAGGAAGCAGTGGTGCCCCCTTGTATGACAGAAACCATGTTACTGGAGCCTCTTCAAGTAGCTCATCCAGCACAAAAGCCACTTTTTACCCACAGGTATGTCTTGAAAATATACCTGTAAGTTAGATATCTCACACTTCTGAAGGAAAAGAAGATGAAAATTTGTGCTACTAAGCAGAATGTTAATAACAGTTGTTCTTGGGTGTTACTGTTTAGGATATACAGGCCCGGTTCAACACCCACTGAACTTCACAAAAGGGCTTTGTTCATCAGGATTACACAATGCTATGCAGGGTCTAAAATGTTTTGATATTAGAGCGATACTCAGCTGGGTTGTTCCTGGGCACTTCTGTCCTTCTGTCTTGACTCCTTTGAAGATGCCACCTCCTTTGTTCTTTGTAAATTCTGATGTAAGTGGCCCGATGACATTTCGCACTCCGTAATGTTGCAGGCACACATGGAATAAAAAGACAAACAAGATGCGACAGGACTGGAATGCAAATGCATAAGAAATAAGCTTGGCTGGCCTTTTAGATAGCGTCAGTTGTTGATTCAGAAAACAAAGTGCATGCACTGGGAAAAAACATTGGTACCAGCAGAGGTTACTTTGCTTGGGTTTTTTCAGCTGTAATTTAGCTCCATTGCTGGCTTTTAACTGTTGGAAGTGACGGAATTTTAGTCCCCATATCAAGGTTTCATGAATTCAAAGACATATAGTATGAATGGAAATGGTTCTCTAAGAATATCTAGGAGAGACATGCAAAGGTTACTGTTTGCCAATATTTTACATACATTCGCTCTTCTGTTCACACAAGCCTGCAGAATCAATCTGCTTGCTATTGAGGTGATTTTTCAGTAGTATTTAATCAGGAATCCACATACTGTGTGGGTATATGTGCATTTGTGCTTACATATAAACTGTTATACTAAGCATGGGCATTTTGATCAATAGTGTTTTGACCAGTGGCAAATGTGCTCTCTCTCCTCTTTAAGAAGGACAGAGAAGGAAAAGAGAGACTTGTGAGCTTATCTATTGATAAGGTAAAATTGGTTAATTATTTGTTTTCATTACCTTCTCCATGAAGCCATCAAGAAGTTAGTCACAGCTAGCAGATGTTTGGAACTCAGCTTGTCTCATGCTTCACCAGTGTCTCTGTAATGCTGAGCAATTTCATGCATCACCTGATTGATGCGTCAGTGCTACACTAAAAAGGATGAACAGAAAAAAACTTAGCTGAATTTGTATTAAAAAAAAAAACCTACTTAAATAAATCTTGAAAGAGGAAAGAAGCCCAAGAGCTGATCTGCCTGTGCCATTCTGTGGGATCTGTGTTGACCAAAAGATCATCCTGCAGGCATGATATCAGCCTTTCCTTCAGGAAGGGCATGCTGGATTCTTAGAAGAAAGCTGTCACAAGGGCTTTGTTACATTTGAAGTTACTGCTTAATCCCAATACTTTGATCAGTTCTACCTGGTAGCTAATTACCCAGCTTTAGGTTAATAGTAAAAAGGAGAGGTCTGAGCATCTAATTGTCTTGGCTTGGTTTGTTTTGTTTTGTTTTGTTTTGTTTAACACATCTTAGTGGTACTGAGAGATGGTCCAGTCAATAGAGACTAGGAAAGGATTTATGTCAATGCCATTATGCCAGTTTATATAGCAGAGAACCTGGCCACAGGCATCCTGGCTGACAAGCTGTTTGCTGTATTTAATCTGAACATGAAGTGGTCGATGCAGCTCAAAGTTCAAGTAGGAGTGAATCCAGAAGTAGCACGCAGTGCTCCTCCAAGGAAGAGGATTTCTGGAAGATACTCTTGGGGCAATTACTCATCATTCCCCACAGCTGGTAACGGGTGGTATTCAAGCTTGTCTCCCCTCACATGAATCTGGATGCCGGGCTTGTCAGTATTAGTAACAATAACCTCAACTCAATGGCCAGGAGTCATCTTGCTAGATGCTGCACAGTGAAGACAAAAACAATGATCTCCACTCCAGTAATTTTACAGTATTTTTCTGAGAGAAGAGCAGAGGCAGAGGAAGGATGCTATCATGGTCACTGTGGCAGGCTTGGCAGAATGCTCACAGAATGCCCCAAGGTGGTCACATCAGTAGTAAGGCCCTACAATCAACAGCAATGTTGTAATTTTCCACATTGGAAGGGATGAAGCGCTCTCCTTGGTTTTAGGCCAATGTCTTGCTGGCCACGTCAGGGGTTCTGCTTCCTGCTAAGGGAAGAATCCTAAAGGATTCTGAAGCATAATAAACTGTTTTCCTAGGGTGAAGGTTACCATCAACCATGTATATACACACACAGGCCCATCAACCGTGTATATACACACACAGGCTAGGGCAGGCTATAGCTACTTTTTAGCTCTTTGCATTGTGAACCATGCCAAAATGATAACGTTTACAGAATGGCAGTAAAAAGGAAGTATTCAGGAAAGGATGGAGTTGTATTCGTTATAGTAAAGGAGCTTGGCCTCCTGGCCCTACTATTGACTGGGGGTATGTTTAGGGCTGGAACAGACTTTGTTTCCCACTAGCATCTGCTGAGGGTAATATAAAGTCCTTATGTCCAAGGAAGTGCACTGAGATTCAGCAAAACTGGGTCTAATTTCCAGGTTTACCCCAGCCTTCCAGCATAATAACGGATGCGGCAAGGAAGAAAATTCCCAGTACTGCAAGAACTTTGAAGACCTGCAGTGTACCTAAGCCCAGAGTAAAGTCTCGTATTGAACTTCCGTGATCTTTAAAGAAACTAACCCTAATCCACCCAAGCAGCAAGGAGAGGAAACTAAAATAAGGATGAGTGACAGAGTGAAGGCATAAATAATATTTTCAAAATAAGTAAACTTGTATAATTAACCCAAACTTTCACGCTGCTTTTTCCTGTTCTTCCTAGATCTTGAACCCACCTCCTTCCCCAGCTACCGATCGCTCCCTGTATAATGCAGAGATGTTTTATTCCTCAAACATTCCTTCAACCACAAGATCTTACAGGTACAGCCCAGATAAAAAAGCTTTGATAAATCTTCTATTGATCTGTCCTTTCGGTTTGGATTTTAAGCACAATGTTCTTGTTCAGACTTTACCTTGTTTAAAAATACCTTTCCCTCTCTTAATAAATCACCGTTCAAACGGAGGTTATGCCAGTTTTGATGTTAAACGTTGACTTTGTATTATTTTCATAGAATCGTCTAGGTTGGAAAAGACCTTTAAGATCATCAAGTCCAACCATTAACATAACCCTGCCATCCCACCACCTGTTTGACACAACAGGGTTTAGCACCTTTCAATGCAGTGTTGCTGAGTAATAATGCAATCTATATAGGTTATATTGCTATGTAACAGTCACTTAGCATCCTGTACGGGGAAGGTTCGTGTTTTCTGTTCAGTTCCTCAAGCTTATCTTAAAACTCATTTGGATGAGTCAACCTATTTGTTAGTGATTGGGCTAAATGGTCCTGGGCTAAGTGGTCCTGGTGGTCTCCTCTGGCTGGTCAGGGGCTGGAAGAATGCACTGCTGGCTGAGGTTAATTGTGCCGTTCAGATTTAACACAGTTCGGGTACCTCTTGTTGGGTTCCTATGAAAACCTGAACTAAGGCTCACATAGTATAACGAGCAGGCATCTTGACTGAGGACACGGAGCTGTTTGTTTTCAATCTTTTTTCCCCAGACTGCAACTAATGTATGTGCTTGCTTTTTTTTTTTGCAGGCCATACCTTATACGAGGGATAGCTCCACCCACAACCCCATGCAGCACAGATGTTTGTGACAGTGACTATACTACTAGTCGATGGAAGGCCAACAAATACTATATAGATTTAAATTCAGACTCAGACCCTTATCCCCCTCCACCCACACCTCGCAGCCAGTATATGTCGGCAGAAGAAAGTTGCCCTCCATCTCCTGCCACGGAACGAAGCTATTTTCACCTCTATCCCCCTCCACCCTCTCCTTGTACAGACTCTTCATGACCTCAACAGAAGGAACTTTTCCTGTAAATATTTTAAAATATGAACAGATTTAAAATATATATTTTATGATTTAAAAATAAATCGGGGTGGGAATTAAAAAAAAGAAATGTGAATAAAAATGGGCGGGAGGGATGGGGCTGTGAAAAATTGTACAGAGGAAGAATATTTATAAAATTGATTTTTTTAACTTAATTTCCATTCTTTTGTGCCATATTTGCCTTTCTGAAGTCATGAAAATGACTCAGTCTCCAAAGGATTTGGGGGGGGAATGTTGAACCTTTTTTAAGTCACCTTTTTACATGCAAAGTGTATGTAATTCTTTTTATTAATGTGAGACAAGAAAGCAAAGTGGCTGGTGGTAGGAGGAGGAGTCTAAAGAAAAATGCAAGTTTGTTCGCAGAGAAGAAAAACACATTTAAATAAAATTGTCCATATCTCATCCCTTCACCACCACTGGGAGAAAACTTGCAAAGATCACAACCCTCAGATGCTCCTGTTTGCAAGTGAGCTGAATGCTTCCCATTAGAACTCGTATGATGAGATCTGGATTTCAAACCTCCCTCTCCATTTGCTTAGTATTGAACTGGAAGAACGCTTCTTTTGCCAAACCTTAACTAGGCCCACAGGCATCATGCCCTACCTTATGTCACGGCCAATTCTGGAACTAATTCAAACTAAAAAAGGTAACCAGCCCTAAAAAACTTGGTTTAGCTCCAATCAGTTCCCCACTTCACTGGGCAAATAGTAACAGAAGCGGTTGTATTGAGCTTTGGGTGTGAGCAAGGGGCAAGTTTAATGTTGTATTTAAGCTAAGAGAAATGCCTGACAAACTGGAACGGGTTGCCCAGAGAGGTGGTGGAGGCCCCATCCCTGGGAACATTCAAGGCCAGGTTGGACGGGGCTGTGAGCAACCTGATCTGGTTCAAGGTGTCCCTGCTCCCTGCAGGGGGGTTGGGCTGGGTGACCTCTAGGGGTCCCTTCCATCCCAAAACATTCTATGATTCTAACTGCAGATTTGGTCAGACTCACCATTTTAATTGTGATGAAACGCAAGCTCCTTCATCCTTCCTGGTGAGGCTTTGATGACTGTCTGGGAAGAGGCTGTAATGTTCATCTGCTTCTCAAAATACAGTGCTAGCTCTTTTTCCCCTAAGTCCAGTAATTCACTGTGCGAGGAAAGTTGGTTGGTTTTTAATCGGTGTTTGTAGAAAATGGTACCTGCATAGCTCAAAACAAAATCATCTGCCATTAAAACAGTTTAGTCATATCTCACAAAAATTTGCCACAAAAATAGTTCAGGTTTAGAAATAGGCAGAAAAAGCACGGGGGAGGAAGGAGAGGAGACAAATACTTCTTTCTAATTGTGTTGAAATAAAAAAGATAAACTCTCATACAAACTGCTTTAACCTAAGGACATCAGAATTGGCAAAGTTCCCACCTCCTACCAAAAAAACCCCTTTGGGAATGGGAGGCTAGGATCAGTCCCTTTCAAAATACAGAAGATAAATTTTTGCTTTGATTGCTCTCGCTGTAACAAAGCAGATTGGGTATTGTTTGGCACTTTATAAATTCAGCTCTGGTCACGATAATGTGGTCCATACTCAGGACATCTGAGGGGAGTTCTGAATATGCAGACTCGCACCTGTTTCTGCAGCTGCTGAATAACAGATGTGCTGGGCCTTTGACAGCTTTAATATTGTTGGCAACAATGAAAACTTTTCTTATTTGAACTTCAAGTGCACTTGGTTTGGGGTCTTTTTAGCAAGTTATTTGAGAGCACATCACAGGAACCCTACAACTCCGGGACAGGGGGCTTTGTTGTGGTCGTGGAGGGGCTGGGACCACAGTGTTCTGATCCAGTTTGTGTTTTCAGATTTGTTAGTCCAGATCCGTTCTTCCTATCTACGTTGTTCAAGGACAGGATTTGTGCTCTCACTGGTGTGTTACTAAAACTCTTAAAGTAGCTTTTACTACCTTCGTGTCTAAATTTTCACTTGAGAGATTGAGCATAAAGAAGATGCCCACCATTTTTCATGGAGAAAAATACACAGTTGGAGAACACAGCACTGGAGTTTACGAATGGGTCCTTCCCCCATCCCCTGTCAACATCAGTAATTCTGTAGTACGCCAAGGGGTACAAGGCCCATAGTTTGTTACTCTTAGAGTGACTTGGCAGATCTCGGAACAAGCGTTCATGACTCGGTGAAACAAAGCAATTCTCATGCAATCATGTTGCAGCAAACTAAATTAGGAATACAGATCCACAGGATATTTTATGTACAACATCAATCATATAAAGGAGTACTTGTTCTGCATTAAAGCAGTTGGTAGCACAATTTCATATCATATATAATTTTTTGCATTATAACTATTCACCATGTATAATTAATGCATTAGTTGGTTTGTGTTACAGTTCTAGCTTGGAGACATACTACATTAATCTTCCTGTATTCTCGTGATGACACTGGATGCAAAAATTACATTGATTTTTTTTTTTTCATTAAACCCCTGATCTTTGTAAAGAGCCAGAAGTGTAACAATCCTCACCACTGCATCTGAAGACTCGTATCCTATTACAAAGTTTGGAGTTGAGTCCAAGAAAATTAGCGTTCTTGCTGAGAGCTAAGCTGTCTTAAGAGTCAAATTCTTTTGGAGCTTAGGTATTCTGAAGGAAGGAAGCACTTTTTTTATTTCAGTTGGACATTCATAGCCTCTTGCTGCTGATGTTTGCTGAGAAATTGCCTCCTCTGAAGCACTTGAAGTTTGGTGATCAGAATCTAAGCCCCACACTGCTGACTTTATGAGACTCGTATTTGTATACAGATTCTGCATCTTAAATTTAAATATTTAAAATACGAAATATTATTTTTCATTGCTGTAGACTATATACTTTAAAAGGATTACTGCATTCCTGGTGCTAGAAAAGACCAGAAATAAAATTTGAGTGACAGGAGCTACTTCTCTCCAGAAATATCCTCAGTGTGCTCTTAGTGGTTTCCATCCCGTGAACTTTCAGGCTAAAATGTAGAAATGAGGTACTATTTTCTTCTGGATCAGAATGAGAAAAAGAGTTGTAGGGAATTAGAGAACGCATATGACAAGTTGTGGCAATTCAGGGCTGAATAGGAAATAAGTGGGCAGGAATTGTATTTTGGTGAGGTTTAGGCATAGTTTTAATAGCACAAAAGTTTTCTGTGAGAAAGCTGACTGAAATTTTCGGAGTTCTCCTCTGAGGACCTGCAGGTTCTACGTTTGATTGGACTATCCGTGAGAGCTTGTGAGGACTTGACTGAGTGTTTCCAGCCACTGTTTTCCAAGCCCATTATGGCTGCCTATTCGCACCTGAAACAGCTCTGGCTGTAATATAGAGCTGGGTCTGGAGAGCAGCTCGTGATGGGCAAATAATCTGGTTGATTCTGTGTTACACTGAAAGGACCGATGTCCTAGCAGAGAGCAGCTTACCTGCCTTCCGGAGCAGTCACAGGAGCAGCTACTCAGGTCATCTTCTCTTCTGTACAATCTGCAGGACAGACGTAGCAGCAGTGTGAAGCTGTACGGTACATGGGTGTCAAGATCTCCGACAGTGAAGTAGTCTTTAATTTGAAGCAAAAGTGTTGTGTAAATTATAGCGTGACTTCAGCTAGACTGTTCAACAGCCTGAAATTTGCAATTGAGGTAATTAATTGGTTCATTATTGCTGGGTGATTTTGAGGAAACTTTGTTAGCACCGTTCCAGCTGCCTTACTGGCTCAGTTTTTCTTCTGTCTGGACAGATCGCTAAAGAGCACTTAGACTATGATTAAGCTAAATCCGAATGGATGACAAATAATGTTTTATTTAGGATAGCGTCATAGTACAAAATGCCCCTCATCTGAAAATGAGCCTGTGCCGTTACCAGCATGTTCTTAGGACAAAGGCGGAAATGAGTGGGAACAAGTTTCTTCTTTGGAATAATGGGTTTGATTCTCAGTAAGAAACCTCAATCTCTCTGCTTTGCAAAGGGTGCAAGTACTTCCCTAAAAGTTCTTATGCTTTTCAAAGTAACGACAAAATGGTCTCTTCCCTTAGCACCTGCTCTACACACCTAGAATGGGCCTTCTGGAAATTTGCAGGCCCATTTATCCAAGGTCTATTTTCCGTCTGATATCTGGAAGTCCATATGCTAGATCTAGGACTCGTCGTGTTCTCCCCATTTGTATACCAACTGGTGCCTTTTGGGATTCTGGGGCTTTTGAAATTCCAAAGCTCTGTGCACAGTGGTGAAAAAGGGTTCGGAAGCAGGCGTGCTCAGTAAGGGCTGGTCACACTGGGCTGATGTGCCAGTGACGGGGACGTTTCTCCATTGCCTGCAGGCTCAGATCCCTTTGCTAGGGAGAGCTCCTGTGCCACCCTTCCTCAGATCCTCTGGAGCACGTTGTCCTACCTTACGAGTGTGGTCAGTCAAACTTCACGGAAGTCCTGTGTCCTCTTGGCTTCAAGCATTTTTGGAAGCAGATCTTGTCTGATGACAGTCATTCTGTTGGGGCATATGCTGAGTCCGTCCAAACGAGTAGCTGTGCTTATAAGTACTACAAGTGTTATCCATTAATGTCAGGAAATGAAAACAGAAGGCAAGCATGTTCCCAATAATTAATAACACAGAAGAGTGCCTGGCACGGAGCCCTGAATTAGAAGTCACATATTTGCTGTTACAGTGCTGAAGGACATTTTATAAATGTCCATGTTTGGACAGAGCCTTAGACAAGCCACAGTCAAAGATGATAGTCATTTCCCGAGCAGTTATTCAGTTGTTTCTGGTTTTGTTATGACTCCGTTACGAACTATGAGTGCAGCCCTCACCCTAAATTTGGCTCATCTGTAAGAAGATTCAGGGAAGGCTGAATCCTAAATTCTGAGAGGTGTCTGCTCATTCTGCTGCTGTTCCCTTAGGTATTGCAACGCTTTCTGTTTATCATTAAATGTAAAAAACCCTTTTTTCAGCTATTGTAAATTTAGCTAAACAGCTTAAGGTATTTGCCTCATGTTAAAAGAAATATTAATATATGTAGATATTTTCAATCCTGACATGTCTTCTAGCTCTCCTTCCGAAGGACACTTCCTCTAGTTTTTGTAAGGGATATTTTTCTCCAACTTGTTTATTTTGAGGTTGGCCAACTATGCTGTGGGCCTGTTCACATAAGATCATACTACCTGGAGGAAATAAAGGAAAAATTGGTTTTAAATCAATGTTAAGCCTGCTGATAGGAATGATGGAAACCAGTCTGATACAGATGGCTCCTGCATTCCACAACAAAATCCTTCAAAATGCCTTATCCTGACATACCCACGGTGTTCCCAGCCACCTGTGACATCAAGCTGCCACATCCTGGCTGTCCCCAGCATGAACCGCGGCCCTTGTTGCAGCCCACCTCTGGAGCCAGGGCTGGGTTCTCTCCAGCCAACACAGAATCCTGGTGGATGGACGACCACAATGGCAATTCTTAAATGGGTCGGTTTATATTGACAAAATACATGCAGAGAACGTGCTTAGAAGGACTTATCAGAGGAGAAAAGCAAGTTTGACAGCTACAGTAAGCGGCAGACCAATTTACTGGCATTCACATCTTTGAAAAGCAAGTACTCCCACGGGTAAGGACGCACCTTTCTCTAAATAAACATGACGCTACTCCTGTGACAGCATTCCTGGAGTAGCTGTGCTTGACCAAGGGAGTGATGTTCCAATGTGATTTGTACAGAGAGCATGCAGTGTGTAAAGAAGTACAAAAATATTTTGGTTGCAACTACAAACACGGTAGCTGTGAATGGAATTCATCAGCCTACGGAGATGAAACAAAAGCCATTGAAAACCGGAGGACTGCTTTGCTGGTTTATGTGAAATTTGGAGGGCAACACAAACAAAACTCAAACCCAGCCTGCTTGCTTTCTTACTCAATTGTATTGGAATTGCTGCTATTGTAAATGTACCTGAATATACAAAGACTACCAAGAATTATGATAAAACCCCCAACCAACCTTTTTTATATTTATATTAAAATGTGTATTCTGCAAACAGCCTAATAATTACAGCTTTATACGTGTAGCATTTGTTACTACAGAAGAAACATTTAAGGCCAGGTTGGACGGGGCTCTGAGCAACCTGATCTGGTTCAAGGTGACCCTGGTCCCTGCAGGGGGGTTGGACTGGGTGACCTCTAGGGGTCCCTTCCCACCCAAAACATTCTATGATTCTATGATTCTAAGCCAACCAAACCCAACACTTCAGTGCCTTGCGTGTTTTAAATAGTTCCGCATATTAACTGAGGAAAAAAGTAAAGCCTTAGCTCACAAGTGCCCCAAGAATCCTATGTAGATCGTACGCCACTGGTTTGACCAAACCTCCATATCATTGCTAGGGTTCTCTTCAGTTAAAATACATACGCCTACAAGTTGTGGAACTAAGGGAAAGCTGACAACTCCTGAATTTTTTTAGGGCATGCATGTCTTGAATTTGTAATATATCGGGATTTCTCTCAAATGCATTATTTCAAGTGAACATTGATTTATGTTTTCATATTTACTTCAGCAAAAAAATACCTGTCAAAAATACATAACATTAAAGGAAAAAATGCCAGTAACTGACACGTATGTATTTGGGGATTAAATTGACACTATTTTCAGATTGTCACTACAGTACTTTTCATTAGAGCCATAAAGTCTTTCTTGTGTTACAGAAAGTCTTTACCAATTATTTTTCTAAGCATGGCCTTCTAGCATACAAATGAACTTGGCAATACTGTCTTAAAAACTTCTTTAGGGCTTTCACCACTTTAGACCATTATACATTAACAATTTCCTGGTCATGAAACTGCAACGTTTATTTATGTTAACAAAACCAAAGGCTTGTTTGAAGTAACTGGTATTTTGTATAGATATCTGTACAGATAACAGACTCTGCATTTGTACTGTAGACTGCGTGGATTTTGTTTTATAATAAATACTTTTAAAAGATTTGATTAGCAGCCCTTTTTATGAGTGAAGCTGTTCATCACCTGCAGTAGAGACTAGTAGAGCTAATACCAGAATTGGTTTAGATACTATTTAAGTAAATTAAGATACTATATGATACTTTTTAAGATAGTGTTGCTGTCTCCTTGCCCAGGCGTCTTGCAGAGGCGCTCACCAGAGCTCACCAGAGCTGTAAACGAACTCCCAGAGAAGTCAGCTCAAGGTGAGGTCCCTTACAGGTAACCGTGGCCACGTGCGGCCAAAAAAAACCCAAACCACCCCATGTAGTTATGGGGACAAGAAGATTCTTCATGCAGAACTTTTTAGGACAGGTATTCCCAGGTATGCTTGTGTTTCACCCACCCATGAGGGGTTGTATGCATGTTGTCCTGTTAAGTGAGAGGCCGGGGCCTGGTGGTGCAGCTTTTTAGGGCAGCGCAGGCTGCTGCGAAGGGGGGAGGGAAGCTGATGGAACATACCGTACTCTGGGCTGCATCAGGAGAAGCGTGGCCAGCGTCGAGGGGGGGGATTCTGCCCCTCTGCTCTGCTCTGGGGAGACCTCACCTGGAGCCCTGCGGCCAGCTCTGGAGCCCTCAGCACAAGAAGGACATGGACCTGTTGGAGCAGGGCCAGGGGAGGGCTACTAAAATGATCCGAGGGCTGGAGCC
>NW_009258262.1:173497-176696 GCF_000687185.1 Egretta garzetta
TCCCTGGGAACATTCCAGGCCAGGTTGGACGGGGCTGTGAGCAACCTGATCTGGTTAGCGGTGTCCCTGCTCCCTGCAGGGGGGTTGGGCTGGGTGACCTCTAGGGGTCCCTTCCAACCCAAACCATCTTATGATTCTATGATACCCATGTGCTCTGTGGTTTCCACAAGAGCAACTGCCCCCATCCCTGCTAACAGCGCTGCATCCCTCAGCAAAAAGCCCAGGTAGTTGCTGGAATCTGCTCAGGCAGCACAGGTAGGAAGAGGGTTGGTCTGCACAGAAGCCAGTGCTGTTGTGGTTTTAGGCAGTGCTAAAGGGGCCCTGCCTATAATTAAGACTGGAAACAAAGCTAGCTTTTGGGAAATGAAGGCTTGATAAGTCAGGCTAATTGCTGGACTCCACATATATTGCAGAAATTAGATGAGGCCAGTAACTGCAAGGGGTATTGCCAGATCAGTTAGCTAAGAGCATAGCTACAGCAGAGATCGGGACAAGCAATTTGCTTGGGTCTGCCCAGTTTGAGTTTTTCATGGGTTCTTCATGGAACACAAGAATTGGAAGAGGCATGGCAGGGGCAGGATAAGGTCTTGAATTTCCTCTTACAATTAGTGATTGGTCTACTGCCAGTAATTAGTATGAATAGTAGGCTTGAGGCTAGTAGTTGGCTTTTGGGATAGGAAGATGCCAACAGCTTACATATATTCTGGGTGGCCCACAAAAACAGGATCTGGGCTTGCCCTAATTGAGGCTAATGCCTCTGTTACAATTTCCTGAAGGAAGAGCTATTTTGGCGATAAATCAGATTTAAGGGATAGCAACAGCTTTAACAATCTATTACTTATGGAGCAATGCTTGTTACTGAACTTTGCATGGCCTAGAAGGGTAGGAGAGGGACTCATGAGAACAGGGCCAATGCTTTCTCTTGTGTTTTAATTTAGCCCATTAGGCTACCATTACAGGTTTGATTAGGGCTTAATTCTTAGTCAATCTCTCCCTCTCTCATAGACATCTGAATTCCTCCTAGGTTGTGGGGAAATAGATTTAGTGCCTATGTTCCTTTTACTGTAGGCATTGTACTATACATAGGCAGTCACTAAAACTGAGAAGCATTCCAAATAGACTTTGGAAATCTTAGGCTCCAAAAGTTACAGTCAGTTCCCATGTTATACATAACGCACAACATTAGGAAGGCTTGTAGGTTTTGTAGTTTATAGTATAAAAGTCAATGTATTGGGAACAACAGTGTGGCAGAAGTTCAGGTGCTAGATTCCCTGGAGCTAGAGTTGGGAGAAATGCTCACGTAGGTGAGGCTGTGCCCTCAGCTTCTCTTGCATAGCAGGTGTCTATCCTTTGCCTGCAATTACAGGGAAGTGAGCAGGTGTAGGGATTAAAATAATAAATCTGTTGTTTGAGTCAGCAGGATCCTGGAGCCAGGAAGGGTACTCATTGATAGTGGCAAGCAACTGGGCTCTCCAAGCTTTAGGTTCCCTACCCCTACACTAACCTAAATGTTGACAACTGATCATAACACCAAAAAACCCCAAACCAAACCAACCAAACAAAAAAAACCGTCCTCCCATCCAGTTCAATCCTTCTTTTTAACTCCTGACATGCTACAGGAGCCAGCAATAAACTGAAGCCCAGGTGTTTTACATTTCTCAACCTCAATACTAATCCCATCCCTTACGGGAAGGCTGATAAGGGATCCTGGCAGAGAGGGGAGCATCTCATGGGCTCTAGACCTTACCCCTTTACTCTGCAGTTCTGGCAGGTGTATCTAGGAAATACTGAAGTATAAAGTTAGCGGAGAGTTATGCAAGCGTTCAGAGGACCTGTTTGTCACACAGTTCTACCCAGTTCCTGGAGAATAATATTTCCAATGTTTGCTCACATACAGCATTCATCCCCCACATAGAATTAAACAGGGTTAGGGAAAGTTTAAAGTTTGGGAATCCAAAATGTAGAAAGCAGACTGCTATGTCTAAAGCAGCACACGTAAAACGAAAGCTGGCCTGAATGGGAACCCCCTTTTCTTTACTAGTAGACCTGCCTGGAAGATCAGATCTGAAAAAATCAGGAATTGGTGATGAGAGATTGCAGAATATGTGCTTTCTGGAGCCCTCTGTCCTAACTTGGGCCTTGTGAGAGGTAAGTGTTCACTGGGACAAGTATTTTGCTTTTCTATAAGTTGGTCTCTCTTTTCTACCTCCAATTAAGGCTAGGTTTTGTGAACTGAGCACTTGAAGAGTCCAGTTTATTTCCAGATCCTGCTGGATTTCTAGAGGTGCAGCCAACAAGGAAATGCTTAGAGTCACTGTCTTCGATCTCGCCCCAGAAGTGCTTCTCAGAGGCCAGGCGTTGTAAAGGCGGCAGCAGATGTAGGGACAAAAGCTTCTCAGTCTTCCAACAGAAGATTGGTTTTCATTGCCATAACCTCAGTAACACTGAAGTATTGGGGCTGGGGAAAGAGGACTTGAAAAGACATAGGGTGGCTTTCCAGATCACTTGCAAGACAAGGGAGAGGGAAGGGGTCAAAGGGGCAGCATCTTTTCCTTCCAATTTTGCTAAAAGGTTATTTTTCCTCTGGCTGAAGAAAAGTAAGTGACAGTCATTTTAAAAGGAATTTTCACTTCCTTCGTATGTTCTGTGGCATTCAAAGTTGTTTCAAAGGATTTGAATTACTTCTTTTGAAGATGGTTTAGTGATTTTATTTTTTTTTTTAATTGGAGTAGCGTGTTCTCTCCCACATTCTTATGTCAACACTTTTGGTTTTAGGAATCTGTTAAGTTCTGTTTCTTAAGATTTACAACCTGACAGGATTATTCTGCGGTATTTTCTCTGCAGAGGTGATACCCTGTGGCCTTTAATGTAAGCGATCAGACAATTCATACTTCCCTACCACATGCGTGAACAGAAACACCCATCTTCCAAAAATCAATCTTGGGTGTCTAGAAAGGCTGAAATCCTCAGCATTGCCAACAATTTGTCTCATTTAAGTGAAACAGTTTAGATACAACCAGCTTAAATTTTATCCAATAACTGGCCTCTTGCCTTACTGGTCCCCTTCCTGTCTTTGTTACAAAGCCAGTGTCTATCGGTGATGTTTCCATAAGTGTAAGTGAAGTGGCATTGAAACTCAGTGCATCTGGTAAGCTTTGACAGGGTAACACTGAGTTCTCAGTATTAAACATCGCCTGTT
>NW_009258262.1:176718-177793 GCF_000687185.1 Egretta garzetta
CCCCCCAGTGGGACGAGGGATAGAATCAGAAGAGTTAAAGTGAGAAAACTCCCAGGTTGAGATGAAGACAGTTTAATAGGGAAAGCAAGAGCCACTCGTGTGAGCAAAGCAAGGAATTCATTCACTGCTTCCCATGGGCAGGCGGGTGCTCAGCCATCTCCAGGACAGCAGGGCTCCATCACGCATAATGATGACTTGGGAAGACAAACACCATCGCTCCCAACGTCCCCCCCGCCCCCCTTGCTTCTTCTTCCCCCAGCTTTATATATGGAGCATGACATTAGATGGTATGGAATAGCCCTTGGGCCAGTTGGGGTCAGCTGTCCTGGCTGTGCCCCCTCCCAGCTTCTTGTTCACCTGGCAGAGCTGAGAGCTTAGTCCTTGACTCAAACCCTGCTCAGCAACAACTAAAACATCAGGGTGTTATCAACATTCTTCTTGTACTAAATCCAGAACACAGCACTATGCCAGCTACTAGGAAGAAAATTAACTCTGTCCCAGCCAAAACCAGGGCAAACATCTATCTGAGATCAAAGCCTGCAGTTATGGCAGAATTGTTCTGCTAAAACAGATGTAACTTTTCCCATTCCAAAGACTGGGATCACACAGCCTTAAATCTTCCTTAAATCTGCTTATAAGCATTTAACACTTTAGGTAACAATGTCAGCAAGTTGCACGTATTTAGACAGCGAGCTGCTTAGTAGCGTGATTTCTTCTTCCTCTTCATCTCTGAAAGAACGCTCACAAATTAACATTATTCTGTAGGAAAAGTATCTTGTATCCTCTTACAAGTTAATAGTTCTAACAGCAAATGACATATTTGTAGAGAAGCTGGCTGTCAGCAATATTTGGAGTTACAGAGATGAGAATTTGGATTTAAAAAATTCCCTAACATCACAGTATATGAAGCCCGTGCTTGGAGATAGAGAAGTTATTCAAAAGGCTGAGGAGGAGCTGAAACAGGTGAGTAGGAAAGAACAAGGATTTTTTTGTAACAAAAATCAAGCTACAGAGATCAAAATGGCAAAAACTATCTAGGCCAGAAATCTTCAACCAACTGCCTGTGGACCAAATG
>NW_009258262.1:177836-179265 GCF_000687185.1 Egretta garzetta
GATTCAGTGATGTGCCCAAAATCAGGTGACAGAGGAAGACCAGGAACAGAATCCAGCCTCCAGGGTCCTGATGCAGAAACAAGATTGTTTCTCCTTTTGCTTAAAAGGCTGCATCAGCCTTGTGAGGAGGACAATTTCCTATTGGCACAAGCAGCAGGTGTAAACTTGGGATCACCATAGAGGGTGCCCACTGTTGGGATTTAAATCCCAAAAGTGGTTCCAAAGTAATCTTTGATGAAACTTCCAGTGTGGCTTTCAGTCTGGAGAAGGACAGTGGGAGGAAACCAGTTGTGTGAAGCTCCTAGGACATGTCAACGTGCGTCAGTAGGAGTCTTACTTGAAAGTAGAAATTCTATCAGTAAATTCTGTAAATCTTTAAACATCAGAAGACATGGGAGGCTCAGAATACATCACCCTTTAAAGCCTCAGCTGCAGTGGGATAGATACATTCAAAGGTCCGTGCACAGCTTCTCTCCTGACTGGCTGTGACATCTGTTGATGCTGTGGGGTTTTTTTCTTCCTAAAGTTAGCTAATTAGGAGAGGTTCTTCCTCCTTTTAGGGAAGCGTAGGAGTAATTTTTGTTTGTTTGTTTTCATTTCAGCTTTTCCTTTTTGCTGCTCCCTCAGCAAAAGCAAAGCTGCCGAGGGCAGCCAAGCCCTCTGCTCACTCTCTGGCTGCTTAGCTACCTAAACAACACCACAAGGAGTTAATGGCAGTTTAATTCCTCCTGCCAGCCTTATGTGTGTCAATACTACTTAGGACAAGCCAGTGGCATGTTTCAGAGAGGAGAGACTGGTCTTGGAGCGTTCAGTACCATTTGGTACGACCGCAAGCCGAGAGACCTTGTGGCTTTTCTTAATTTTGTCATCCAGATCTGTGACCTTCCTTCACAGGTTGCATCACTCCTGTGTTTCTGCTGGCCTCTCCTCCCTTCCTCTGACCCGGAGATAGGGCAGACTGCCTCTATCCACGCACCGAGTCTGGTCCCAGGGACCCTCCACTTTAAGCTCAAGGCCACCAAAACAGATGCTGGCCTTTTCCTTACAGAGCTCTCCATCTATGCCCTCCTCAGCTGCAGCAGGATCCAGCAGCTGCAGGGAGGTTGGGCATCAAGGATGCACCTGCTAGAGCAAAAGCAGCATAGAGATGATCTGTGATGGTGCCTCTCCTGTCAGGGTGCTAGAGTTTCAGGTGATTTCTGTTAAAGAACAACTGCAGTGAGCAAAGATTATCTGACCTTGAAGATTTCAGGTTAAGAAGTACCAAGAATAAACTGCCCTGCCTTCAATGTAGCAGACAACTACTCAAGCGTTTGCCTCTCCCTTTAGGCTGGAGGTTGAGTTGGGCATATGGGCAGACTAGTATGGGACGGTAGGAACAACAAATGTCAAGTTATTAGAGCTGGCTCTTGATTCCTGCGTCCTTTCT
>NW_009258262.1:179275-194221 GCF_000687185.1 Egretta garzetta
CACTGGGCAATTTTTCTTGCTGTTTCACTAGATCTGGCGTTTGAAGGGACACATCCATGTCAAAAAAATATAAGCAAATACTTTAGAGCTTAGCACTAACCACAGTCACAAGGTGGCACAGTTATCTGCTGTGAAGGACTGCTCACCAAACTTCCTTTCCCAAAGGAAACACAGCTCCAGAGCTGCCCTTTTCCATGCGGAATTACCCTGTCTGTCCCCTCCCCTTGTGCTAGGTTTCATAGGGTAAACACTGATGGTGGGCGTAGCTTTTCCTGGAGTGAGATTTTTATTATAGAATAAAGCCCTACCATGGAAATAACTACATGGCAATAAACATTTTGCTGCTATTGCTAATTTTCCTCAGCCCTAGAACATCTGTAACAGTAAAGCCCTCTTTTTTTTTTGCTGGTGGAAGCAGCATCTCTGCCAGGCAGCTTTACCTGTGTAGCTATAGCAGCAGTTTGTTTGGTGCCTGACTTTGGCTTTAACATCATGAGACCAATGCAGGTTTTTAGAACTAAGTTAATCCATCTATTTCATGAATTTTCTTCTCTGGAGGGAAAAAAAGGAACATGTGGAAATCCAGAGATGAGAATCAGGAAAAGACAACTGCCCAGAAGGATCAAAGCATCTTCTGGAAAACAAAGAGGCTGTCCTCATATCCCTTGTTTGCAGACACACCTGCATGGGGCAGGGGCATGGGGAGGTTTTAGCCTCACTAGGAAGAAGCAACGCAGTAAAGGGAATCATGTCATGAGGACGGAGCCAGACTCTTCTCAGTGGTGCCCAGCGCCAGGAGAAGGGGCAATGGGTACAAACTGAAACATAAGAGGTTTCAGTTGAATATGAGGAAGAACTTCTTGACAGGACAAGGGGTAATGGTTTTAAACTAAAAGGGGGTAGATTCAGACCAGATCTAAGGAAGAAATTCTTTACAATGAGAGTGGTGAAATACTGGAACGGGTTGCCCATGGAGGTGATGGAGACCCCATCCCTGGAAACATTCAAGACCAGCTTGGGTGGGGCTCTAAGCAGCCTGATCTAGTTATCGGTGTCCCTGCTCACTGCAGGGGAGTTGGACTAGATGACCTCTAGGGGTCCCTTCCAACCCAAAACATTCTATGATTCTATGACTTTGAGGGTGCCCGAGCCCTGGCCCAGGCTGCCCAGGGGGGCTGTGGAGTCTCCTTCTCTGGAGATATTCAAAGCCCACCCAGACAATGTCCTGTGCACCCTGCTCTGGGTGAGTCTGCTTGAGCAGGAGGGTTGGACTTGGGTGATCTCCCAAGGTCCCTTCCAACCCCTGCCATTCTGGGATCAGCATGTCTGTCTGTCCCTCTATTCTTCTCACCAACCGTAGTGTAAGTGCAGACACTTGGAGTGACTTTTGTTTGCAGGCTGTGTGCTGCTTGACAGGAGGTGGAGATAACTTCTCTCTTGTAGACTGTTTGTTTTGCCGGTCTCTTAACAGGACACATGCCAGTGCCTGACCTGCCCATGGACAGCCTGGCCCTTTGGCTTGGGGCACCCCATGCTTTGCTGTTCACTTCTAACAGAGAGATGCCCAGCAGTGATTTATCTCTTGACTAGCGCTTGGTGTTTAAACAGTTCTGACAACTGATGCTTGGGTGGTGTTGAAAATAGATATCTATCTGTCTATGCACATATATACACATATTTGCTTCCCCGTCCCTCACTTCTGCACTGTTCTTTTTTTTGAGGTGTTATATGAGATATCTCTACATATAATACATCTTTCTAGATAGATATTTATAATTTCTACGTATGCTTAGGTGTGAGTGCTTGGGAATCCTGGGGAATTAACTAACTCTCCTTGATTCTGTCCAACTGAAATCAAATCTTGCATATGCCCCAAGCCAGATTCCCAGGAAGAAAATGTACATTTATTCCCCTACCCATCACTTCTGTACTGTCCCTTTTTTGAGCTTTGCTTCATGCCACAGGCTTAAATGGCTGCGCTGAGCCTCCTGTCCTTTGTGAAGGCTTCATGCGTGGGGCAGAGCAGGCCTGAGGGACACAAGTATGATTCTGGCTGCTGGACTCAGGGCTGGATGCTTGCAAATAGTCTGTCCAAGCAACGCCTGCACTAGATTGTCTTGTTTATCATGCAGTTGCATAAACCCAGAGTTTATTTCAACAAGAATGAGATAAAATTCTGGAGCTGCTTTGCTTCTCCTGTCCAGAGGGCAGGGATTCACTTTGAGTGGCCTTTCTTTTTCTAATTAATGAAATAACTGGAGACTTCCTCCTACTTGCATGGGAAATCAGAAGCTTGAAATGCCTGTGAACTCACACCCTGAATACGAGGCATATGGGGATGCAGGGTCCAGTTCATTACTTAAATGAGGAGGCAGGACTTCCCAGCCAGAATTGATCTTTTCAGTGTCAGCTTGAAGTTACAATGAAAAATTAGTGAAAGGGCATCTCCACTGCGTTATTTCTTTCCCAATCCCTGTGCAACTTCCCCTGCCCCCCAGAGTCTGAGACAGAACACTGACTTTCTTGATCCAAATGTGCCACCTGCTGTTTGTCAGAAGGGAGACATTGTACCGTCAATAAAGCCAGTGCATAAATTAACCAAACTAGAAGCATATTTGCATTGCAAAACCAGCCAAAGGACCTGGGTGCCACAGGTTAGAGTCTGCTCTCCACTGTGCAAGAATCGCCCTGCAACACTATGCTCTTGACCTGCAAATCTGCAAATGCTGTGGAGCAGCAAGGCCAGAGCCTGGACAACCTTACAGACTACCACCCTACCATCCAGACCCAAGGCACATCATTTGCGCTGCCTGAAAAAGATGCAGTGCAAGCAAATACCACTGCTGCCTCCTGCTGAGGGCTTCTAACACAGGGCGGGGAAGGGATTCGGAGGGACAGGACAAACTGGTGTTGAAGGGGCTTATAAGTCAGCGCTCAAGGGCTGCTTTGCAAAGAGCAGTGATAGCAAAGGAGGCCTCTGGGAGGAAGCAGTGCCTCTGTAAAAGGGAAAATTCTGAACAGAGAGACTTCCTAACATGCTTTAACTTTTGGTCAGTCCTGAAGTGGTCAGGCAGTTGAGCTAGATGATCATTGCAGGTCCCATCCAACTGAACTATTCTATTCTGTTCATGAGAAGCAGGATGAATGTTTTAATTCTACCCCATGAGTGCTGCTGACCAGACTGCCACTGAGCAAACACAGCATCCCTGTTCAGCGTGGGGAAAGGGTGACTTAAGAAATTTGTGGCGAAGCAAAAGTCTCTCTCCACGCTGGGCTCAGGCAGAGATTGTCTCGGGGTCTGGGGGCCTACCTGAACCAGGCAGGAAGAGCCCTTCCCTCATTCCCAGGCTGCAGCCAGTCCTGCAGCCCTCTCCTCTTCCCCCACCACCTCTCCGAACAGGCAGCAGCCTTGGTGCTGGGTGCCCGGGTGGTGAGGGAGGAAGCAGCAAGGGGATCCCCACAGTTCTCTCTCCCCGTGCGGTGGGAAGCCAGGAGTGTCCCTGGGTTCCCACCTTGTCACCCCAGCCCCACTACTGCTCCCTGCTGAGCCGGGCTGGGGAGAGACCAATGGCTGCTGATGGGCTGGATCTAAATCCCCCAGGAAACTTGTCCAGTGACGTTGCAGGGCCTGCAGCAGGAGACCTGGCTGGGTCACCAGCATGTGAGAGAGAGGCGAGGTATCCCAGGACTTTCCAGCTGGTACCTGGGGGACAGGTTTTGGGACGCTATTGGGGTGACCTTCTGTGGCACAGAGGCAGAACTGCAACCCTCTGATGTGATGTCATGTCAGGTCACTTCAGCACTGCCTCCTGGATTATCTACCTGTTGCTGTGGGGGTGTCCCTCCAGTCCTCAAGCAGTCTGCAGGACAGCCATAGCTCCCTAGAAGGGCTGGGAGATGGCAGATGCTCTTCAGGGAGGGAGGGAAGAAAGGGTTAAAGGACAGAGGGAGGGATGGGCTACAGTTAGCAGATGTCCAGGGCTGAAAAGTAGGTCACCCATTTCTGCCTGGGGCAGGGGGGGATTTGAAAATCGACACTACATCAATGCAGAAACAAAGCCAAGTAATACAGCAAGGAATAAAACTGAGACTTGAAAGCCTGACAGAAATCCTCCAAGTAACATGGCTCCTTTAATACACTATATACAGCTATTAATTAAGATTGTCTAATAAAAAAAAATACATATATACAGTCACATAAGAGGAGGGACTAATGAAATAAAATAGTGAAATTAAAAGAAAAAGATTTCAAATCCTACAAATCCAAGAAAAGCAGAAATTCCCTTATTACCCATGTACAAGGCTTGGACAGATATGAACTTAATTCCAGTTTTTTCTCAGCAGCCTTAGGCACATTATTTAGGCCTAGGTTCTCAAGGCTAAGCTCTAACGCCTGTTGATGCTTTTGTGAGCCCTTGGAAGACAGGCACTTGCAAATACTTCTGAAGTTGTGGTCCTTGATGTGCCTGTGTCTCTCTTAATTTAAAAAGGTTTAAATAGCATCACCCAAGCAGGTCATGAGGTGTCTGCAAGGCATTCCCCATCTCAGGTATTGGAACTACATGAACAGTTAATTGCAGTCATGTACACTTACTAGGCACCTAACCCCTTTGGCTGGCTCTCCTTGTGTGTGAGGTACCACGTTATGGGGCAGCAGGTCAGGAGAGACAGGAAGAAAGGGAGATGAGATACAGAAAGTTAGGTGGGTTTCTCTGGCCATGTCAGGGTAGAGTCATTCAGTAAGTATTTCTAGTCTCTACTTTATTCACCGAAAATAAATCTGAGGACAAATTCTGATTGACATAAAAGCAGCCTCCAGCACATACTAATCACTCCTGATACCACATTATCACCAAAGGATGAGAGGTATTTGACTCAGTGCAACACAAAAGATCTTTCAGGTAGGAAAGAAAATGGACTCTTATTACTTTGTACAGTTTGTTCAGAAAACAGACTATTTCTTCACTTCCAAACACTTTTAAAAGCATTCTGGGCATTAATGAGAAATTTCTTAAATATTTTAAATGCTGCAGAAGACACGTGGGTGGGGTTTTTTGTTTCTTTGGGGGTATCACAGAATGGTTTTCAGGCACTCTTTAGAGCTCTCTGGTGCAGGATGTTCCAAGCCCAGTTTCAAAACTCTTATCCATTGACGTCCTCCTATTTCTTTCACGCCAACAGCCAAATTACTCTTGGGAAAGCAGCTGTCAGATGAAATCCTCAAGCACAAGGGATTAAATCAGCTACCTAAAGCCCAAAGGGGGGGGTGGGGGAGCGGCCGGGGAGGAGTGTTTTACATTTGCTACAAGTCAAGTACTTAGTAAGATCAGTTGAGTTTGGAGGTATTTGCTCCTGAAAATCTCAAACTGGGGGATGAAAAATTACCCCTCACATTCCGGTATCTTAATCCATCCCAAGGTTAGCTCAAGCTCTGTTCAGGCATCCTCTGTGTGCCTGTGCCTCTTCCTAACTTAAAAAGGGTTAAATAGCATTGCCCAAGTGAGTCATGAGGTCTCTGCAAGGCATCTCCTATCTCAGAGGTGGGAACTACCTTTACAGTTAACTTCAATCACTTATAATGTTTAGGACCCTAATCCGTTTGAATGGCACTCCTCACATCTTCATACACGTACTATACCATGAGGGCAGCAGGTTAGGAGAGATAAGAAGAGAAGAGAGCTGAGATAAAGAAAGCATCATCATTTTCCTAGAAGTACCACGAAGGTAATTTCTTCACCTTGTTTTTCCTGTGCTCATTTAATCATCTTAGCTATCAAAAGATGGGCTAGCTGACCATAGTGGTCTTTGCTGGCCTTCAAACCTGTTTCTTCCTACCTAGTGGAACAAGGGGTGATTACTAAAATGATCCGAGGGCTGGAGCACCTCTCCTATGAGGACAGGCTGAGAGAGTTGGGCTTGTTCAGTCTAGAGAAAAGAAGGCTGCGGGGAGACCTGATTGCGGCCTTTCAGTACCTAAAGGGGGCCTATAGGAAAGAGGGGGAAAACCTTTTTAGTAGGGCCAGCTGCGTTAGGACAAGGGGTAATGGTTTTAAACTAAATCGGGGTAGGTTTAGGCTAGATATAAGGAAAAAATTCTTTACAATGAGGGTGGTAAACCACTGGAACAGGTTGCCCAGAGAGGTAGTGGAGGCCCCATCCCTGGAAACATTCAAGGCCAGGTTGGATGGGGCTCTGAGCAACCTGATCTAGTTGGCGGTGTCCCTGCTGACTGCAGGGGGGTTGGACTCGATGACCTCTAGTGGTCCCTTCCAACCCAAAACATTCTATGATTCTATGATTCTAAGGGGATAAAACCAGAGTTTGGCTTGGTAATTCAAGGTTGCAATACTTAAACTCTGTGAAAGTTTCCATCTTGACAAATCTGGGGCATGACACACCCTTTTCTCTGGTGGAATGGGTTTGGTTAAAGGTTGGACTTGATGATCTTAAAGGTCTTTTCCAACCAAAGCGATTCTATGATTCTAATTGAAGGGGAAGAAGGAGAAGGGAGAGGAAGACTTAACGCAAAAATAAATTGCAACTGCTGCTTATGACCTGCACCTGATGAGGTGACTATTCCTCGTGTTCACAAGTTTGCCTGAGTGATCCAGCTTGTTTCTGTCATCTCCTTCAGTCCCGTGCTACCGTTTCATAGAAATGTGAACGCAGTAGTTACCAGGCAGCTCTATCTTGGCTGGCTGGGAAATGACACATGAGATATGCACTTTGCGCGCTTGGAAAGCACCTTCATTTTCCTAGGAGAAGTCCCATGAAGGCAATTTCTCTAACTTGTTTTTCCTCTGTGCTAGTTTAATCAGCTTAGCTATTAAAAGATAACATGGGTTTAGGACTATCATTAGCCCAGAGTGGTCATGTGGTTATGCTGGTAATTAGCACCGCTGCTGAACTCAGTGTTACATTTTGTTTAATAGGTAACTACATAACAAAACCAGTACCCACTGCACATCTAAAGAAGCGAAGAAAAATTAACACCCTCTCTCCCTGAATCTGTGTTCAATTATTTCTTTAGCAGCTTTCTTCTCTTTGTTCTCCTCTGTGATGTTAGTATCTATAGCCAAAGCATTTAACTGCTTGAAATGGGATTAAGACACGCCAGTCTAAAATTGCAATCCTGCAATCCTTCTGCTCAGCCGCTCTGTAAGCTTTAAGGTATCAAAAATCCTTGGGAGGGCTCTGAGAGGGCCAAGCCGCTCACATCCAAATCATGATGCAGAAACTCTGTATTGCTTGGCCTGGGTCCCCAGGAGTTCAGTTTGGTCAGCATCCCAAGTCCTAGGCATGCTTCCAGGATACTGGACTCTTCACAACTCACAGTCTTTGGCTGTGTTTTCTTTTGAAGCGCAGCCAGAGGGAAAAGAAATGGAGATAGGTGCTCCTTACACACAACAGTTGAGGGCTTAGACCAGTTTATGAGGCTGTAGGATACCGAGCTCCCATTCCCATGGGAATTTCAACCTGGACCTCCATAGGTCCTCTATAGGACCTCTATAAGTATCTATAACCACCAGATTACAAGCTTTTCTGGGGTGGGAACATGCTGCCAACCTCCTGTCAGGCCAGTAGGACCAGAGAAAGATGAGCACTGCTGTAGTCCAGCCATCGAAGGAAACTTCTCCGTGTCTGCTCTGGGTGCTGCAAGTGTACTTTATCTGGTGAAGGCTTAATGAATATTTAATTAAGTTCCTCTCACCTTTATCCCTAGACTTGGGTTTTAGCCTCAAATGTTTGTTGGAAACTATACTTCATTATTTCTTCTGCTTACCATACAATCTGTTTTATTATTAGAGCATAATTTGGTTGTGATGTTAATAATTGATGTAACCAGGTCTTCCCCTGTTCCCCATGATTTCTAATTAACAGTGTTATGTTTGGTTGGGAGATAGACTGTAAACATCTAACCATTTTATCTGGACAAAACCCCCACATTTCTCAAGGGAAAGCACCCTGACATATACATGGGGTTGGTGGTAGCGTCAGGGAGCAATGTTCAGGGTCATCAGGCTTCCATTTCTGCACCCATTTTACCACATAATAAGGTACAAGGAGTCTCCAACAAACTGTCAAGTTGCCTTGTGCTGCACAAACAGCTTTTGACCACGCTCTGCCTAGTACATCACTGTTTCCTCTGCTCTTTTAGAAAACGGATGGGAAGAAATCATAAGAGGTCCTCAGCTAAATAACCACATTTCCTCGTTGTGCGATGCATGCAAGAAAGACCATACATACATACACATAACACAGCATGGAAACACAATGATACCTCAGAGAGCTCAAAGCATCTAAAAGGGCTGTATACTACACATGTGGCAATAGGACAGAGTCAAACCTGACAGAAGATTCCTTACAACTCTTGACTACAGTCAGATTCACTGTTCCTAGCACATTGGGCCAGCTAGATGACATCATGGTCTCCAGTCACCTGAGGATTTTCTGCTGGTGGATAAGACATACTGATACTTGCAGCCTTTATCAATGGCAACGTAATTGCTGTCCATCTGACCACAGCTAGAGAAGTGGGGGAAACACAAGTTTGAACAGTCCTTTAGCTCCTGGTACAGGAGTTTCTTGTCTCTGGAGCTGACAGTCCTGTTGTAGAGATCAGCAGTTTTTCCTGTGTTCTTTGCACTTCAACTTTTTATTTGCTTCCTCTCAAGACAGACTTTCCTCTCCTACAGGGCTCACTGGAATACTTAGATGCTAAAACAGGGATATGTTTCTCCTGATACACTTGTGAATCTCCTTACTCTTCCTTGACAAAGCAACCCCCTTGATCACTGCAATGCTTTTTTGGAAGTGAAGGTCAGCACCTTCTACTTCTCCATGTGCTGCTCATCTCTGACAAATTTCATTTCCCCCCCTGCCTCCCACCATGTGTAATAAATTCCTCTTGATGACTTCACAGCACTTGGAGCCTTAGCCAGAATCTGCCTCAAACTCACATATCCTCTCAATAAATCGCAGCTGCCAACTTCAGCAGTCCTTCAGCCATTTCCAACTTTTCTGTTTGCAAAACTCCCACAGAGAGTGCATAGATTCCTCCTAACCTCATGCAAGCAACAACCTTGTCCAGTCATATCCCAGATACAAGGGGAACCTATAATTCAGGTAGGTTATTTTCTTTTTAGCTTCCCTCCACACACCTCACCAATCTCTTTATAATTAGGCCTCACTGCCTCAGGAATCTTCTCACTGCTGCTCCCTTACTTGCTCCCCCAAACTGCCCTTTCCTACCCTCAGACCAACACCTCCTCCAGCAGGAGTAGCACAGAGCTCATGTTAGCGAAGCCCAGTTGAGGTTATTAGGGATTTGCTCAGTGCTTTGCCCACAGTGCTGGCACACCTTGCCAGCCTCCAACATCCTCTCTGCTGAGAGGGACCTGGGAGTCCTGGTGGATGACAAGCTGACCATCAGCCAGCAGGGTGCCCTTGTGGCCAAGAAGGCCAATGGTATCCTGGGGTGCATTAAGAGGACTGTGGTCAGCAGGCCGAGGGAGGTTCTCCTCCCCCTCTACTCTGCCCTGGTGAGACCCCACCTGGAGCACTGTGTCCAGTTCTGGGCTCTCCGGTTCAAGAAAGTTGAGGAGCTCTTTCTAAGAGTCCAGAGGAGGGAAACAAGGATGATAAAGGAACTGGAGCACCTCCCCTATGAGGAAAGGCTGAGAGAGTTGGGCTTGTTCAGCCTGGAGAAGACTGAGAGGGGACCTCATCAACATGTACAAATATCTCAAGGGTGGGTGTCACGAGGACGGAGCCAGACTCTTCCCAGTGTTGCCCAGTGACAGGATGAGGGGCAATGGGCACAAACTGAAACATAAGAGGTTCCAGTTGAATATGAGGAAGAACTCCTTGACTTTGAGGGTGCCCGAGCCCTGGCCCAGGCTGCCCAGGGGGGCTGTGGAGTCTCCTTCAAAGCCCGCCTGGACGATGTCCTGTGTAACATGCTCTAGGAGAACCTGCTTGAGCAGGGGGGTTGGACTGGATGATCTCCCGAGGTCCCTTCCAACCCCTGCAATTCTGTGATCCTCTGAGAAAATACGAGAACATCATGCCAAGGGGGATGGGCTTGTTTAGCCAGGAGAGCTGTCCTGTGGGGCCACCCCACTCCTCTGGCCACCCAGCAGGCTCACACAGCCCATCAGTCTGCATGCCATGCCCACACTGTGCACCTCACTGGCAGATCACCAAAGATAACAAGTTCTATTTGCTTTTTGCTCCCAGGTGATATGCCATGTGCATACTGCTAGTGCTGGGCGGGTGGGAGAAAATATGAGAGGAGGATGACCGGTACTGATATAAGCCCTCCCATGGTGATGGAAGGGGGCTGGCTAAAGCATTCAAGGCTTGGGTGAAAAATCAAATGGGTTGGTGCCAAAGCTTCTCTCCATGCCCATGCTCTTTCCAGTAGGGCCACAGGGATGGTATAGGGGTCCCATCTTACTCCCCAGCAGCTTTGCCTTAGAAATGCTAATAGGATCAGTGCTGGGAATGAGATTAGAAAAATGAATTCGAACATTTTGTTTCAACTAAATGGATTAACTTGTGGGTTTGGTACAGCCAAAGATCCAGGTTCACCCTCAGGAGCATAACCATGAAGTCATTGTTCAGAAATGCTCCTTCCCTCTTCTTAAAGCTACTTAGTTTTCACAATTTTAGTAAGAATTTGGGCTAAACATTAAGTCATTAAAATTCTTTAAAGGGCTTTATTCTCTCCTGAACTATGAGGGCAATAAAGGGTTTTGTAAGGGCCATAGTTGAATCAGAGGTGTTTGTGTCTCAGCTGACCTTACTCTACAAATATTAATTTAGCGTTAACACAGCTGGGGACTCTGTGGTGCAAGGCACCCAGTTGTCCCACTCTTTCTAGGTCTGTTTCCTAAGCGTAACTTCTCAGTACTCAGAAGAGTTAACTACAATCAGATTAAAACTAGTTTAGACTATGGCTTAATTTTATACCCAAGGTAATCAAAGGGACAGATGTTGCCAGTGGGGAGGTTCAGCTCCAGACCTGTATGCAGGTGCTCTTGCAGGCACTGGTGCTTCCTTGCTCCTGCAGGGAAACCCAAGTCTGCAAGCTGGGCAAACTGGAAACAAATAACTCTTCATAAGGTCCCTCAGCTAGGTCCCCCCCTGTCCTGGAGGGGCAAAGGGAAGACAACACGTTGGTAGGGACAGGACTGTGGTCGTCCTGGCAGAGCTGAAGCACACCCCACATGTTCACGGTCTGACCGTGCAGCGGCAGCAGGTAGTGGTAAAACGCTGCTGAAAGGGTACAGTCCTGCCTCCCCTCCTCTGGCGTCACATCTAGCAATTGCAGAGCCACGGGATGAGCTGGCTTGGCAGGCTATGCCGCTGCTTGGGAAGACAAGCTTGTTCTCCAAGGTGTGGCAGAGCTGCTGAGTCACAGCAGCCCCTAGCAAACGTTCCCCCTGGCACCTGTGCAGTGGGGTCCACTAGCCCCCACCAGCTCCAGGAGGCAATAGCAGCTATGGCTGAGGGGTTAATGGTGCACAGTGAGGAAACGTGCTCAGCATTGGCTGGTGGGGTGATGGTGACTGAGCAGGCTGATTATTTTATTTGCATACCACTTTATGTTGAGGAAGTGGCTGACTCGGATGATTAGAGGAATCCATCAGAAGTGGCTGGCCCTGGGGATGCCCCAGGCAGCAGCCATCACAAAGTTAAGGTACTGACATTTGCAATACTAGCTACAACCCATTAGTAAAACACTACCAAGCCTCAGGTCACAGGCCATGCCTATCTGTTCTCAGAGTTTCCCTGCCAGCAATTAAATATTACAGCCACCCAAAGCAGGCTAGGTTGGTTTTTTGTTTTTTTTTTCTGATTTGCCTGTAATCACAGGTATAGGAATGGTGTGGAGGTCTTCAGATTTGCACACAAGTCCCTGGGACAAAGGACTGGGATTTTGGTAGTTTGCCTCTGGTTCAGCTTACTGTGTGACATCGGGCAAGCCACATAATCTCCTCATTTTCCCTAACTGTTCAGTAGTGCTTTGAGATCCTCCTTGTAAACAAGAACTGTTTCTGCCTTGAGGTAGTCACACCCTAGCGTTACCAATTTATATGGTAATGGTAGTATCACCTGGACAGTTGTAGTTTCAAAAACTAATCACACAAAATTGAGGTTTAGAAATTTATTGACAGGAACTCTGTAAGACACAAACAGTGCCTGTGATGTCCCGAACCTTTCCAGAATTAAGATGATGGTGATAATAAAGGCCTTGAAAATCAGATCTGTGCCAGTGCAAACATCACCCTGCCCCTTCTGAGTAGAGATCCATCCCTTACATCCAGGGCACATTTGCTCAGGATATAGGATGCGTCAACAGCAGCCCAGTTGAGCACTACTTTGTTGTGAAGACAAGCTTTATGCTTACAGAAACTATACTAGGTAGTTAACTATTTAACTGTAGTAGCTGTTCTACACTCAAACTATCAATCCCTTCTCCAGATACTACCTCTGGTGCTTGCTAAAGGTTATAATCCCATTATGCTTTTAACAACCTAGCTGCTTGTCCTGAGAATGCCATTTAGCATTGTACTCTCATTTCTCCATTATTTAAACCCATAAACCATTCTTTCCTATTATCTCCCTACTCACAGTTTCCAGTGCAATGTATTGCAGCCTACAGACTGTCATTGACAGCTGACAATACAACCAGAACTGCCTCTGCATACTTTATATTGTGAAATCTCCATTTGCTGTAGTCAGTGCAGGTACTCATTGCTAGAACATGCAAATGGCATGACAGAAACAAAACAAAACAAAAAACACAGTGAAAGAAAAGAAAAAGGAGACAGCAAAACCAAATGTGGATCAAATAATACAGTCCACAGAGCTTTCTGGACTGAACACCAGCTGAAATAATGAAAAAAAAAAAACAAACCAGAAACAATGTCCCATTTCATGATGATTGTTTGGAGAATAAGTATTTTTTTTTTACATTTTACTAAATCTGCTTGCATTTCATGTTGATTGTTTGGAGAATAAGTATTTTTTTTTTTACATTTTACTAAATCTGCTTGCATGAAAAAGAAAAAAAAAACAGGCTCCACACTTGGAGACCTAACTGCACAACTCTGTGGGTCAGGAAATACATTTCATGCTGCTGCATTTTTACCATGTGTTTGCAACACATTAAGATCACGTGCATCCATAATTGCTGCAGCTCTGCTAACTTATTCAGGCAGAATAAGATGATCATGTGTCTGAGCTGGCAGCCAACAATGTCCTTCTAATGGAAGCAACCCACTGGGCCCACGGCTTGGGGAGGGCTTTTGTTCACAGAGGTTTTGTGAAATAAAGATGTGCCCTCACATGCTGAAGGGTAACGTGAGCAAGGATTGCTCGTAATAGGGTAAAATGTACTGTGACTCAGTCTTTAGGAGAACCAGTAATGCCTACAGAAAGCACAGGAGCCAAAGCTTGGTCAACTGGTAGGAAAGGCGTAGAAACAAAAAGAAAGCTGACACTGTGTCCAGCCTTTTATGCAATGGGCATTATGAAACCAAGCACCTGAGCAGCTGGCAAGAGTTTCTGCTGTGTGACTGCCTGGACAAAGCACAAAGACCAGGGTGTGTTAGCCTGTTTGCAGATGTCATAAATCTGATGGCTACCTTTTCTTTCAAAGCAAGCATCTTAACCTGTCTTTCTGTATTTAAAGTGATAAAAACCAGAGGAACCCCTAGGAGCCTATATCCTACTTTAAAGTTCTTGAACACAATACTAGTGTGAAGTAGAAGATGTGGACTTGCTCTGATCTGCAGGCAAAATTCAGTCCTTACTCTGGAAAGGAGGGTACACACAGAAAGATAAGCACACGGCTTTACCTATTACATCTTCCCTTTGTCTACAAAAATCTTTAAGATGTTTTCTGCAGAGACAGGCTCCCATTAAGAACCTACCTTTGTAGCCCAAGATTTGAGCCCATTTCTAGCTTGAATCACTGTTTCTCTCCTGAAAGAGATGCTACGGTCTGCAGCAGCACCCTCAATATCTAAGTCTCTGTAATATCAATAATTTTGTTTTAATGGGAGCAGATCTGCTGAGTTGGTCATTGATTTGCAGTAAGATGTAAGTACAACTGTAGTGAGCTTAACTTTGTGTGTCAGATAAGCGCGTGAAAGATGTGAGGATACATTATTCAAAGTGGATTTGCTTTATCCTAGGCTGCTGATTCATAATGAATTCAGAGAAATGTATTGTTTTCCCCTTCCTTTGGTATATGAAATAAACACAGCTATCTGTGCTACCCTTCAGTTTTCACGCACTCTACATGAAATGCCCACAAGAATTACCCTGTCACTAAACTATCTTTTCAGCTGTTGCTTCTTCCCTCATTGTAAATAAACAACTCCTTGCCTTAACCGTAACATACCTGTTTCTCTTCTTAGACTTCTTCTGACCAGTAACTATCAGAACAAATATATGTAAATATAAAAAAAAAAAATTACGTCATGCATGATTCACACTTAGTTATTATAAAACAGAGGTCCCTGCCACCATTCACAGAAAGCACATGCTACCCTCACAGTGGGCAAGGCACATGGAAAGGCACGATGGAAAATTAGCTTTGGTGAGCCTGCACTGCACCATACCCCCTTCAACTACTTGCTTACACACATTGATGAAGAGTCATTAATGCCACGCTGGCATGGTGCCACAGTGCCCTCATAAAGCAAACCTCCGAGAAAGGGAGTGTTTTACAAGTCCATATGTCGATTGATAAGAACAACAGGCTTTCTGGGCTCTGTAACTATATTAGGAAGAGACACCAAGAAGATGGGAGGTGGGGTAGCTGGGACTTGCAGACAGGCTGTCTCCCCCTCTCTGCACGGTGGCTGCTCCATGCACCTTCATTACATGGAATCCCAGAATGGCAAGGGTTGGAAGGGACCTCGGGAGATC
>NW_009258262.1:194644-195909 GCF_000687185.1 Egretta garzetta
CGTCCTCATGACACCCACCCTTGAGATATTTGTATGTGTTGATGAGGTCCCCTCTCAGTCTTCTTCAGGCTGAACAAGCCCAGCTCCCTCAGCCCTTCCTCATAGGGGAGATGCTTCACAGATAGGCAGACATTTTATATACATAAATGTCATTGCAAGCCCTAAACTTAAAAAATAAAAAAGCAACCCACATACACAAAAGGCAAAGGCAGAGCTGCCACGCTGGGTCGGGCACGGTGGCTCAGGCTCAGCAGAGCCCTCTTCAGCTGCACCTTCCCTCCCAGGAAAACTGAGGTAGGTCTGGGGAGGAGGGACCAAAAATAGCTGCAGGTGGCGACCAGGCCCCCCCAGGGTGCAACCAGGCATTTTTTGGCACTCCCTGCCTTGCTGGTGTCACCTCTCCCAGCTCTTCAAAAGCCACGTGCAGCTGAGAACAGTCAAAACCAGTCAAAACCCACACTGAAACCACACAAAACCCCGTTGAAACCAGGCAAAACCCCACCAAAACCTGTTGAAACCAGACAAGGCCTGATGGCGGCCCTGCTGCCCACAGCCGGGCAGCCTCCCCCAGGGGGGACAGGGATGTCCTCCTCCCAGTGACATTTTGAAACCTGGAGGGCTGCCCTGAGGGGTTAAGGGGCAGAGTGGTCACCACCATTTTGGGTGAAGATAATTTATTTGGGAGGCTGCAGGCACCCCTGCCAGCCAGAGCGTGTTCGTGCCTCTGAGACACAGGGCATGGGACCACCGCACCGTAGGTGGGGTTTTTTTGCCAGTTGTGGGGCACAGGAGGCCACCTGTTCAGCTATTTGTCACCCGGGCTTTCAAGCAGAGACCCTTGCCAGCAGGGTTTGGCCAAGCGGGGTTGCGAAGCCAGCAGTACCGCGGGCGACACGCAGAATGGAGGGGGGGGGGGGGGGGGGGGGGACGAAAAAACCTGCCGGGTCCGAGCGCCTCAGAGCTCCGGATTGGGGGGAAAGCGTTTATTTTTAAAAGGAACCTGCTCTTTCTATTGGGCGAGGGAGACGTCTGTCAGGGTGACGTTTCCTTGTTGCTAGGTCGGGAAGGTGGGATGCGAGATGCACCCGCCCCACGCGTTGACTGGCCAACAGGAAGCTGGGAGCCCGCTCCCATCCCCGTTCGACCCTGTTGCAGTCGCGTAGCTGAGTGACTGACACCCGCCAGACTGCCAGTGAGAGGCCGAGCTCCGCACACCGCCCAATAGAAAGGCGCGAGCTGAGGAGGGGGGTGGTGCTGGGGCGGCA
>NW_009258262.1:196419-202284 GCF_000687185.1 Egretta garzetta
CTTGGGGAGGGTGGGCGGCGCATTGTTCCCCGGTAGACCCGAGGAGATCTAAACCGGGTGAAGCGTTTTGTCGAAATGGGGGAAGCCGTTTGCACTACTCCCTCCCCCGTCAGTCACTTGTGCTGTTGCCGTAACTTACAGAACTTTATTCTGGCTTCACCGTTCTCTCTCGGGTAATAAAAAGATAAGCCTTGCTGATAGCTAATTTTGCATTCACTTTCCTTTAAAATCAGTCCCTCAGTATTCCTGTGAGGACGCTGCCTTGGGTTTGGGTTTTTGTTGTTGTTTGGGGGGGTTTTGTTTGGTTAAAAAGGCAGCTTCTTTCAGTTGATTTTTTTTAAAGAGCACAGCAGTGTTTGGGTAGGCTTTAACTGCTGTTAAATACATTTGGCAAAATCTGACTTTGAACCTGCCAGCTCTTTCGGTTTTGTTTTGCTTTAGTCACTAAGAACTCAAAGTGTAAGAGGGAATTAATGTTACAGTCTTGTGTCTTGTATGACATGAGTACACCCGTGAGGCCAAAGATCATCTCTGTCAGGATAAACATTATTTAAGTTAGTAGAATACTTCAAATAGGTGTGTTGCTATTTTTAAAAAGTGTTCTGAGTGGAAGAGTACAGAAAACTTCTGAGTGGGTGGATGGCTTTAGGAAGTGTTCCTTGTGAGATGTTGACAACTTAAAAATGAAAGGTTCTGTTACTGCTTGTGATGTTAGTTAGATTTAAAATCTTCAGTGGAAGGAGTCTGGATGTACTCTAACAGTGTGGTGTGTGTTTGATTTTTGGTTGTTTTTTTTTTTTTTTTCTTCTTCTTCTCTTTAGTTGATGAGTATTAAGCTGGCTTAAAATTTCCAGATACTGTATAAAGTAGTTTGTGAACTGCATGTGTGCTTTTTTTTTTTTCCTCTGGAACGCTGAAAGATGGGAATTCTCCCGGTTTCAGTGTTCCAAATAGATTACTGCAGTTATTTGAATTGCAACGTGTATTTTCAGTACAACACACATTCTAGTAAGAGTCTGTGATTACTTAGGTCTGTGCTATTTATTTATGTTTTCAGTAGTGAGGCATGGACTAACTGTAGCTTGAAAGACTTTATTTATACAAATATAGAAGAACACTACAGAATTATCTTTAAATATGACTGGCTAATGAGACTTCATGCAAATAAGGTATCCACTCTGCATGTTTATTTCCTGACAGTTTGTAGTTCTAAGTACTGTTTAAGTTCACTTCAGTGATTTGTTTCTGCCATCTATGATATTGCTTGAACATAGGTGATATTTATTTGCTTTGTGTGTGAAAAGCAGAATGTGTATGCAGTATTGAATCCTGCACTTTCTGCATTACTAAAGGAATTTATCTTCTAATACTACTAGAAGATTTTATTTTGGCCAGAGGAACTGCTGAAGAAGTCTGTTTACAATGAACTTGAGGAAATCACTGAGTTAATGTGAAAGTTGTAGTTTAGAAATTGAGAAATTTGTCCTGTTTATTAAGTGGGGTAGTGCACTATAGCTTCTTTGCAAGCAAGTTAGATTTAGATGTAAACTGCTGTGACTGTAATATCTTTTGGATTCTTTTAAATCTAAATCAACTACCTGTTATTATTACCTTATGGAGTTAAAGATACTAAGTAGTTGTATCACACAAAGTGTGTCTTTTTCACAGTAGTGCCTGCACTCTACTTCTGTTGACTTGCTAAAGTGAGAAAATGTGACTGTTTACCTTTAGAACCCTTTTCTCTTGCGCTCAACAGAGCTGATGCTATAGCGGATTCTTTTAAATCTAAATCAACTACCTGTTATTATTACCTTATGGAGTTAAAGATACTAAGTAGTTGTATCACACAAAGTGTGTCTTTTTCACAGTAGTGCCTGCACTCTACTTCTGTTGACTTGCTAAAGTGAGAAAATGTGACTGTTTACCTTTAGAACCCTTTTCTCTTGCGCTCAACAGAGCTGATGCTATAGCCTGTATACCAATCACAGAATCAGATGATGTTCTAAGAGTGAGATTCACGTGAATTAATAGAACAGAAGCTGAACTTAGCAGTATTAAAGCAGGAAATTATGTATGTAGTTTTAGTATTAACAGATGGTTAGAGAGTGAACTCTATTGTTACAGCTCAGCAGCTTTGCTTCTCTACTCAGCTTAAGCTTGAAATGCTTGAAATATACTATGAAATGCTAAAGAGCTGGCTCAAAAACAACTAGTATGGGATTGAAACAGTCAGAAGGGAGAAACACTTTGAAGAACTGTCTGGTCCACTTTCCTTTCTCTCCATTGATGTCCTCTTTTGTCCAAGTGCTTAAAAAGACATGAAGTATTTGCTTAACTCTGCAGATAGTTAAGATCCCTCTATATCAGTATATTGAAATAAGACATTTTCAAGCTTTGGTGTTCCAGCATACTACACAACATCTTCATAGGTAGGAGGCTTGCGTATTACTTCTTGCGTATTACTTACATATTGCTTCTCACGTATAACTGGGTTAATTTATGGCCTTTGGAAGTTATGATGGAAACTGACTTTTGTGATTGGGCAGAAGAGGCAGTAGTACAAGCATGGTGATCTGTTTCTGTAGTGAGGTAGGATGTCTTAAGCATATTGTCTGCCATCTAGATTCAGCTCTCATAGTAGCACCTCCATCTATGACCCTTAAGATTGCTGTGTACTTTGTTATTTCATATGCCAGGTTTAGGAATAGTGTGTTATCTCAAAGTAGACACCACATCCACATTCTAGAAGACCAGATGTCCGACTGGATTATCCTAAGAGCATGATGTGGAGCCATTGTTTTTGGCAAAACTTTCCACAATAATAAAACAAGTAGGGATAAATGAGAAATAATATCTTGTTTGTCTCATTTTGTCAGGTTGGAGAAAGCCAGCAAAGAACTTGGGGAAACTGTTTAGCAACCAGGTTTGAGCCTGATGTTTTTGGGCTGGGAGGCAAGCCTGAAAGATAATCAAAAAATACATAGAGAATATGAACATAATGTTGAAAATTTTGTATAGCATGCTTAATTGTTTTTGTGGTGTGTCAGGGTGCCAGAATCTGTTTTAGAAACCATATGCTACTAAGCAACTGAAGTAATATGTTTTTCTACTCTTGGATATTATATGTACCTCTATAGCTAGCTTGGGATACTTCTCAGGAAATGGGATAGACTGAATTGATAGGATTGGGAAGACATTTTGGTATAAACTGTCAACAGCCTGCTTGTTTGTGGAATAGTTCTTCACACAATATTGGGAAAAAATCTGTTACTGTAAAATACAAGACTCTTCATGACCTTCGTTTATTTAATAACTTCCATGAAATGCCAAGAAGCATGTTTGAAGTGGTATATGTGATTTGGAGTGGGTGAAAACATTCCCAACTAACCCTTTGACTGTTCTTTCTTCTTGCTATTACTTTGTATAGTCATCCCCTAATCCAGTTAAACTGACGTATCTTTTCCTCTTCCATGGGACTTAAAAACTTGGAATGCTCAGTGACAGAATCTATGCAATGTGTTACATGCCAGCAGTGGAAAAGAATACTGAAAGGACCTCAGTATACAACTGTATGGAACTGTGAAGCTGTAATACACTCTGCTGGAGTGGTGGTATGTAGAATCATTTAGGTTGGAAGTTACCTTTAAGATCATAGAGTCCAACCATAAACCTAACACTGCCAAGTCCACCAATAAACCATGTCCCTAAGCACCACATCTACGTGGCTTTTAAATACCTCCAGGGGTGGCAACTCAACCACTTCCTGGGCAGCCTGTTCCACTGCTTGACAGCCCTTTCGGGGAAGGAATTTTTCCTAATATCCAACCTAAACCTCCCCTGCTGCAACTTGTGGCCATCTCCTCTTGTCCTGTTGCCAGCCTCCTTTTCTCCAGCCTAAGCAACCCCAGTTACCTCAGCTGCTCCTCATAAGATTTGTGCTCCAGGCCCTTCACCAGCTTCATAGCTCTTCTTTGGATGTGCACCAGGACCTCAGTGTCGGTCTTGTAGTGAGGGGCCCCAAGACTGAACAGAGTATTTGAGGTACAGCCTCACCAATGCCAACTAGAGGGGGAATAACGACTTCCCTAGTCCTGCTGGCCACCCTGTTTCTGATACAGGCTGGGATGCTGTTGGCCGCCTTGGCCACCTGGGCACACTGCTGGCTCATATTCAGAAACCTATTCAGTATGTTGTTAGGCATGTTGGTAAAATTGCTAAGAGGAGCACCTATGAAATTGGTAGTGAGAATTTGGTTAAAGACATGAAGGGAGGAAGAATTGAGTAAAAAATATGTATGTATGCACAAGCAAAAACTGGTCTGTAGTGAGATTTAAGGGTTAGTTTTCTTGGAGGAAGTTTTGGGAACAGTCCTATTTAATTTTGAATGAGATGATTCTAAGCGTTTATACACAGTCTAAGTTGCACGTCTTCAAGGAGATGAAGTACGTGGCCTAGTGGTCTCCATCCTGTGCCCACTGGGTCTTCTGGAAAATGAGCACTGGAAGACCAGTTGTGCCAAAAGATACTTTTAAACACGAGGAAAACTCTAAAGCCTTTTTATGATGACCAAGCAGATCCTGGTTGAGGCCTGTGAAAGGATCATGTGATTTCCAGTTTGGTAACAAAACATGATTAGGATTGAGGATGGGAACTTCCAATTTTTTTTTTAGTAAAACCTCTGACTTATTTCAGAGTTTATTAAATATGTTCTAGAATATAGCAATTCCAGTAATAAAAGCATTCTCACTGTTACTATGTATTAAGTGTATCCTAGGCCTCATTTATCCCTGCTATGAAGTGGCACAGTCCCCACCTTCAATGACCATAGGCAGAATTTGTGACTGGATCGGAGTATATAAAGTAAGATTGTATTGTGCAAATTTAACTTCTACAAGAGGTTTTTGGAGTAAATCTCATTCTTTCCTGAGCTAGTAGTAGAGAGAAAGATGCTTCTGTAAATGTACATTATGCTCCTCTAGAAAAGTGAAGCATAAGACCCTAGACCCTAGTGAGGTGATGCACATTTCTCACTCGTAGTAGTGCCCTAATTGATAGATTAATCAAAAGCAAGTTAATAAAATTTCAAGTAGTGCTTTATACAGTGGCTGTAGGCAATGCTTAGTACAGATGTGATTACATCTTTTTTTTTTTTTTCCTTCATTGTATTGTAACTGGTTTGAGCAGTTGAGTTAGAGCAGAAAACAAGGGAGTAAACATTTCTAAAGGCTTGGCTTGCTACAAATTGCTAATACTTCAATGCTACTTGCACTGCAAAAAAGAGTATCAGCCACTGCCTCTGTAGGGTGGATTTTTGCATCTTTGTACTAGAGTGGTTATACGGTTAGTATTTCTCATATAGAAACTGTAAAAATACAATGCTATTTGCTTTTGTTTTGTGTAAGTATAGTGGAAAGTGGTAAGTATAGTCTTGTAGGGGTTTTTTGGCTTTTTTTTTTTTTTACTAAGAGTTACAGTAGGGCAAAAATCATAGGTAAGGTCCTGGTGAAAAAACTCTTCTTTCTGTGGAACACACTGTAACCTTACCTTTACAGCAGATGTAGGGCTCTCTTCATATTTCGTTCTTACTTACCATTTAGTACTTTGACCAGTCTCCAATGTAAAGAGCTCAACTGGAACTTTAAGACTAGTTCGAACTACAGTAATTCACATTATTTTTTCTATTGCTGCCTTAACAGACTTGTTAGGGTATCCAAGTATCTTTAGAAGCTAACTCTTTTACAAAATAATAAGTAGAGGATCACATCTGTTTGAGTTTAGCTGCTGTCTTCAAACATCTTGAGAAAGGATGGAAAATCTAGAGACTGGAACAGACCTGGGTAGGTGAGTTTCCTGGTGATGTTTTAA
>NW_009258262.1:202735-241849 GCF_000687185.1 Egretta garzetta
CCTGCTGATGTTTTAAATGGCTTGCATATACAGGAAACCAGCTTCCATTTCATGTTGATACTGGTCAGCATGCATTCCAGATGGAAGTCCATTTGAAAATCACAACAGCGATAGGGGCTGTATTCCCATCTGCTGTGTTTGCCTTTCTCCGTTCTTCCTGGCTGTTATGAAGGAGGAGCTTGTCACTGTTCGTGGCAATTCTGAGGGCTAGTAGCATTTTGGTAAGTGTTTTTTCCTGCCTGAGTGACAGCTGTAGAAGTTAGACTGAACTGGCTATGAAGTAGTCAGTTCTTCCTTTGGCTGTCTGAAGCAAGCATTCGTCAAAGGATCCTTCCATGTATGTACTTGATGCTGATGATGGGCTCTTTGTTATAGCTTCAAGCCACATTTAATGGCAAAAAGATGTTGTATGCTGGACATTGTATTTAGATGAAATTTGTCTGATAAAGGAGGTGGTAAAGATAACATGAGTGGGAGGTCTGCATTTCTTAATGGTCAACATAAAATAAATGTGTCTCCTCATGCTGCTTGCCTTTACTATAGTGATTAGCATGCTGGTTTTGTTTCAACAAGTTGTGCTTCAAAGAAGGGAAATGATGGAGGAAGATTTGAAGGCAATGCAGATGGAAATATAGTAGTTGATGAAAGATGGTGTAAGACCACTGCACAGCTTGAGCTCTGCAGGTTGTAAGAAAAGATAATTGCTGTTATGGCTGTGAGTTGATAGGGTTGAATTAAGCATTCAGTGCTTAATTTTAATTAACTGTTAGATATTTGTAAAACTTCACACTTCTTTTTGATGTTACGGAGTCCTTTCCTGTTGCTTTACCTGTGGTGTTATGGGTGCCTCTCCTCATTTAAAAGGGATCTACTTTACCATCTGATTATGAAAGCTGTGTCTGTGACTCTGTAGCTTTATTGGTTTTTGGGCTAGGGCTGTCTTCTAGAATCACTTATAATCCAAAAGCTTATAAATATAACCGTGAGACCAGTAATGTGTGATTGGGCACTGACTTACAACTTTACTCTTTCTCAACCCATTATAGATGTATGATTGCTTTTATTTCTCAGTAGTTGTGGTAGGTGCAGTTATGTACGATTTTAGTCACAGATGAGCACATATTTTTTTTCTGTGGCTGGTGGTTCCAGTATGCTCTCCTGCTGTACTTAAGTAGTATTTATTTATTTTGAGAGCCAAACAAAAGAAGAACCTTGATATGGCTGAGCTGAGTACCAACCACGCCTGGCTTGGATGCTCTGCTTCAAAAATGCAATATATAAATAGAAATTAATCCCTAACTCTTCAGTTACTGAATAGGGAATTTAGTTGCCCAGATTGGAATTGTAGAGATGGGATACTGAAGGCAGACAAGAAAAAAAAAAATCTGCATCTCTTGCATGTGTAGGTGTCTAAAAAAAGATTCAAAGTCTGAAAATCCCATAGATTGTGAGATATCTTTTGTAATATAGGAAACACCTGTGGGTGTCTGATATCTTTTTCATTATAGGAAACTGACTTTCTTTTAGGGCATAACAGAAAGCAATGTACAAAGCATGTACAATAGCTTTTTCTTTGAAATACACTGGTCCAATCCTCCCCTTCTCTGGACTCAGGAACTCTGAAGTTTAGCTCGCACTCCTCAGAAAAATATGCTAGCTATAAGGCTGGAGACTAGAATGCATTTGGGTTACTTTTTTTCTCTCCTGTGTTGAAGGTGTAGCCCCATGCAGCCAGGAATGAAATTATTGATAGATACAATAGAAAATTTGTAAGTACGGTACTCATGAGAGGGTACTCATCCTCATGAGAGGGAGGGATTGTAGATTGCCCAAATCCGTATAATTTTTTTAATTTATTGGCGATTGTGAAGATTAAGGTCTTATCTGGAAATATGAATTGGTAACTATGATGTTATATAGTGGAACTACTAAGCAGCAAGAATGCAAGTAAAAATGGTAAATGTGTTTTTACTGTTAAGTGACGGTTTGTAGGTAAAAAAGTTATCTCAATTTTTTTTTATTATAGGAAAAACTGCAAGCAACAGCCAGTGCTTCCCTGCCCCTCCCCAAACTAAAAGCAAACTGGCAGTTGAAAATAAAGGAAAGCTGGAGAGGCAGAGATGAAGTTGTCTTTTTTTTTTTTTTTCTCAATTGCAGCTAAACCACCTGTAAAGTTCTGTTTCTATACTTCCAAGCATTTCAAACTAAGTTAATTGCTGTGCCACTTGTCACACTAATGACTTTATGGAATGGTAATAAGACTGATGTGGCAGAATCTGTGTGGAACCCTAAATATCACTTAAAAGGATAGAAGACAGTCATGGTCACTCACTCCCTCCCCTAGCCCCCTTCTTGTCCCCTCCCAACTTTTTGTGCACCCCCAGTCTACTTGCTGGCAGGGCAGGGTGAGAAACAGAGAAGTCTTTGCATTGTGTAAGCACTGCTCAGCAATAATGAAAACATCCCTTTGTTATCAATGCTGTTTCCAGCACATATCCAAAACATAGGCCCATACTAGTCACTGCGGAGAAAATTAACTTTACGCCAGCCAAAACCAGCACAAGATCTATGTTCCGGTCTTGAGTAAATTGACTTTTAAGTTTCTGCTCAGCAGGGTATTGCTTTTTAGGGCTATGTCGTGTAATGCTGTTAGAAATACTTCACCATTTTTAAGTTCCGAGCTAGCACTTTAAACAGCTCGCTTTCTTTGAAACTTTATTCTTCAAATCCCTTGTATAGGCATATGGCACAGAAGAATCAAAGTAGTTTTCAGTAACTATAAAGTATCAATGCAGTTTTCAGCAAGTGTTTGTGTTTCATTTGAATTAATTATAATATTGTTATTTCAGTAATTCCTAGTTACTAATCCCTGTGTTATCAATGCTGTTTCCAGCACATATCCAAAACATAGGCCCATACTAGTCACTGCGGAGAAAATTAACTTTATGCCAGCCAAAACCAGCACAAGATCTATGTTCCGGTCTTGAGTAAATTGACTTTTAAGTTTCTGCTCAGCAGGGTATTGCTTTTTAGGGCTATGTCGTGTAATGCTGTTAGAAATACTTCACCATTTTTAAGTTCCGAGCTAGCACTTTAAACAGCTCGCTTTCTTTGAAACTTTATTCTTCAAATCCCTTGTATAGGCATATGGCACAGAAGAATCAAAGTAGTTTTCAGTAACTATAAAGTATCAATGCAGTTTTCAGCAAGTGTTTGTGTTTCATTTGAATTAATTATAATATTGTTATTTCAGTAATTCCTAGTTACTAAAGTAACACTTCTTGGTGAGAGCTAACCCTCCTCTTGCAGTGGGAGAAAACTGTTGACAGATACATTGGGAGCTGGAGAAGGGACTTGGAGGAAGGCATGGCTGCTAGAAGTATTTTGTTGAATTATTGTGTTGTAGCCCTGTCTTGAAAGGGCATGAATAAAATGAGAGGAAACATTGTATTCCTAAACTATGGCATGTTGCTTGAACGGCTCTTTTAGATTGTATTTGCATGTTTGTATTGGTCCACTTATGATATTGCACAGCTGATGATCAGTGTAAAGATTTAGAATATAAAAGTAATCTCTCTTTGAAAACAGTTTTCTTAAATGCTACTAAATCTTTGAGGTGGGCTTGCCCAGTAGTTTGCCACTTGCAACTGCGATAGAGTTTTGAAAGGCACTGGTTAACAAACGTACTCTTCTGATGCTCCAGAGAGAAGCGTTGAAGTAGAGCTTTAAAAAGATTCTTTTCAAGACTGCAGAGAAAACAGAGCAGGTTTGTCATTTCCATATAAAACTTTGGCTTTTTGTTTGTAAGTAGGGTGCATGTTGCAGTTGGAAGAAGGTGGCTTTTGGTAGGTAATCTTGATTTTTCTAGTATTGTCCATCAAAATAGAAGAGTTCAATGCGGAAGCCATACTTCTGTTCAGTGGTGGCACCAGAGGCACCTGTGCCTGAAAAAAAACATGGTGCAGTTGCAATTTGCATGGCTTGTAAAAGCACAACATGGAGCAAATCACTAAATCCAAGTTTTGCCAAAATACAAATTGCCTGGGAGGTGGGAAAAGGAGGAAGAAAGATAATGTTAACTTAATAGCCACTTCAAACTCTTGTGGGCAAAATCCTTTCTCAGTGATCTTTCATTATTTTGCTAGGTTTCTAATTTCTCTTCTAGAACTCATTTTTACATGTACCCAAAGAAAATGATAGTATTTTTTAAACTTATGTAGGTGAGATGTGGTGAAATCTTTTCATTCAAAGCATTTTTTTTCTTAGTTTTGTAAGCAGAGTTTCTCAGATAGGTAAATTTAGCCATGCCTCTGTAGTTCTACTACGTAGTGCTCTGTGCTCATTGTTTAAATGATGTGGGGTGGGGTTATTACAAAAAATGGTGGTAAAATGCTTGTAGAGGATATTGAATCTCTATTCACTTGTCTTAATCTTTGAGTGATAAGGTAACTCAACTGTTTGGCATCCAGTACTTAATTGACATTCCATATGCATTAAAATATTTTTCTTTTCCAACTACTTAACTTCATCCTCAGGATATCTGCAGAAATGGGGAAACGGTTGTATAGACTATTTTCCTGAATACATGGAGTATGTTCTGTGAAGCAAAGGAGAGTGTTCTTATTAGGGTAAAGGCTCAACTAAAGTCGTAACAGAAGTACTAAACTAGGGAAGATTCCAGGTGGCACTAAAGCATTTGTCTAAATACAGATCCCAACATTTAGGTAAGCAAGTATGGTAAAGTAGCATCATTTCCCTTGTATCTAAGTGCTGCTGCTGTATTTTGTTTCTCTTGCTTGACATTGGAATAACTTTTCTACTTTTGTCCTAGGGGTTGTATCAATAAACATGATAATTTAGGGATTGTAGAAATAAGTATAGGTGGAGCTTAAGCTTTTTGGTAAGTGAAGTTTTTCCCCCAGGAGTAAATAAAAATTAAGGATTTATTTTAACCTACTTCAATTAAGGATTAAAAGAGGAAATACTTTCAATTTTTCTTTTCATGGTGTCAGACTTGTGCATTCTTTGAAGAGTGTTAGGGATTCTAACTTTCAGTTTGAAAAGCAAAACTTGTTTGTGATACTGTCATGTTAGGGGAGTGTTAGCCTCTGTATGCATGCAGGGTGGGTTGATAGGTTCTGTTAGTTTTTGCAGGATATGGTAGCACAGAAATCATAGGTAATATATTTAGTGCCTCAGTTCTTGATATCCTAATTAGAATGGCAGTCCTGCCTGACATCTTAAAAATGTGTAGCTGTTGAAACTTATTTTAATAGTTCTGTAAACCTTAGTATGAAGTAAAGCAGGAAGATAATCTTGCCCACAGCCTTTAGCTAGTGCAGTTCAGGTAACCTGCAATGAAGGTTCAGGTTACCTGAACAACAGGTCCAAGGAACCTTTAATGAAAGTGAAGAGTCAAGCAAGAAGTGACAAACAGCTTTGGATTTAATTTTGAAGTTGCTATCTTAATGCACTCTAATTCTGGCAGCAGCTGTAGCTGACTGGAGCTTCAGGAGGCAGAACGTTGGCAAGCTCCTAGAGGCTGCTGACTTCCACTTCTGAACTGGGAATGATCTTACGTACTCTTTTTAACAAGACTAAGATTTTGCATAGAAAAGAAAGCTTGTAACAGACCTGAATGCACTGTCTATACAGAAAGAACACTGGTGTCCTTGTCAGAAATTACTGAAGTAAGCAGCTTTCTTCTACCTCCATGTATGTGCCTCAATTTGATTTTCATCCAACTTTCAAGGTCTAATCAGCAAGGTGAAAAAGAGGATGAACTTGTTTATCTGAACAGTTAAAGGTTGTTCAGAGAAAATGGCTACTTTTACATGATACACTACAGTGCCTTGCTAGAAATGTCCAAGCCAGTTATGTGTATGCTTCTGTTTAGTATGCTATGCCAAGGGGGTTTGGGTTCAAAAGCTGTGTGGCCAGTTAGCATGCTGTTGTACTCAGGTTAATTAAGGGAAGTGAGAGGGCTAAATAGCTTTGGTGCAGCAAAGTGTCTGATGCAGCTGTACTGCCTTGTAGTAGCACTGTGTCTGATACTACCTTAGGGAACTCTTTATCGTACTATTGCCAAATACTGGTAAGCATGTTCAAGCAGTAGTCTTATCTCTAGCCTGCTATTTTTCAGCAGTGTTCCATCTAGTTGGGGCGGAGTGGGGCGGCTTGAGTGAAATGCTGAAAATTAAAAGTGTGGTTCAAGTCATGCACAGCACCAGTGCAGCCATGGTAACTGTATCCTTATGATCTGATGGTAGTGTCTTAGACTTGGGGGGGAAAAAAAAAAATCCAAGCCCACACTTTTTTGAGAGTACTAACTGGAACAGAATAGAAAAAATGCTTAAGAAAAAAAAAAAACCTCTGCTAAAATTCGTACATCTAACCTTAAGGGTGTCTCCTTAAATTACAGTAGTTTTTCCTTAAACGTTAAAACAAAAAGGGCAAAGTGTACTGCTGAGGCACTCAGTCAGCTTTACTGATTTCCAGATCAGTAGTACAGGAATTCAGTACTCATTTACACTTGCAGATTATCAGGTGGTTGCAACAATAATAGAACTGATGTTGAATTGTCCAAATGAACAAGCCTTACATGTCTTGTTCTTATTTATCGTTGGATTCAGGAGAACTTTTACTCTGCAATCCTGTAGCAGGCCTAAAGTGATGTAATTTGAGGCAAAGATGGAAGAGAAAAATCCTGGTTGCCATGTCCCTAATGGTGTGTTCTCTCTTCCTTGGCCATGCTGGCCCTGGTGATTGACAGACCCTTTGAGCTGTTTCAGCATGTGAACTTGGTGGAAAAACTTCCCTTCTACATTTCTCGTCTCTAAGTATGTTTTTAGATCAGAAGTGGCTTGGTAGAAATTTAACCAATGTTAAAGCATTAAGTCCTAGCATAAGTGAGCCACTTCTTACAGCATTTAAAAGTTGCCTTTGTTACCATGCAGATTTTTTTTATGAACTTCACTAGTTCACAGATTAGAGTTCTGGACTAGATCAGGATGCGCTGATTTCTCTGCCTTTCAGCTATCTCCACCCTACCAAATTCATGGTGGTGGACAACATTTTAAGGCCAAGTTTCTTTTCTTTGAAGACCGTATGTTTAAGGGGTTGCTTAAAAGTTTTTGAGAGGAGATGTTCCTAATTAACTTCTGTAGTAAGCCTTAGGACATGAGTGTTCTAAGGAGGGCACATTATTTTTATTTTTCCTACCAGTCATTTGGAGAGGTGTGGTAAGGAACAGCGATGAGTCTTAAATGATGATTTCATAGTGCTCTGCCTTGAGCATTAACATTAAACAGTTTTGTATTGCTAGACTGACTTCACTGGGGAATCTTTCTGGGCCAATAAACCAGTGGAAAAAGGGGGAAAAAATCTACTATTTTTCTTAAGCAGAGTGTTGTGTAAAAACACTTGCACTTGTGCTGAGTACAGTATGGCCCAAAGAGGGAATAGAACTAAACCATGCAGTGACCTGTGCTCCCTATTATTAATCGTGGTCCAGACACCTTTGTTGTTCCTGACGATGGTGTTCTGGTGGTGGTTTTGTCAAACTGATTGTCCCCATGATGGGAGTGTGGGGGCTACAAAATGAAACTGGAATTTTTTCACCGAGGTTTTTTTACATTGCAAAAAACCTAATCTTACATAGCAATTTTATTTCAGCTATAGTCGGTTATATGTTACTGTTTTGAATGTATGGAGTGAATTACTGTAAGAGCAGCACTATTCAGTAGCTTGCAGTTCTTGCATTTTTTTACCATAATGCAGAAATGTTGCATTGGTTTCTATAAGCAGAGATACCTGTTTAGTTTCAGTGTTTGGGCCAATAGCGGTGCATGGGAACAGTTTTAGAAGCAGCATTAATAAAATTTCTTTAGTCCTGTTTATGGCAGCTGGTCACATAGTGGTTAACTTCTTTATCTAAAAAAAGTTAATCAGTTAATACTTTAGAACAGGCTTTACCATGCTATTGCGCTTCACATGAAGATGGGTGCTACCCTGGATAGTTGTGCCTTGCTTTATTTTTCAGGTATATCAGATAAATGTGTGAGCATGGATATGTTCTAGTGGTAATGAGTTTTCATAGTTTTATGTTTGGATGTAGTATGTATACATGACAGTACTTCCATCCTGACTTTGCATGTTATCTTCAGGTTTAAATTTTCAATATCTTCCATTATGGCCTCAATTAAGCCTGAAGTACCATGTTGATGTGGATAAACTATTGCTGGATGTGAGCCATCTCTGGATGTAGGAAAGCCAGACTTAAATAGACTTGAAGCTCATCCAATCAGTTGATTCTTTTTCTTATTGTTTTAAGGAAAGAACTCCTGTGCTTTTTCTTTTTTCCTTGATCCATACTGCAGTCCCTTTCAACACCTAATCTGTGCTGCAGAGGGGAACTGTCTGAGCCAGTAAACCATCTGTACCACTGAGTGGAAGTCATTCTTTAAACCAAACTCTACTATTGTAGATTTTGAGTTGGACTGAAAGTCCTGATTGACCAGAGCAGGCTTCTGGCATACCATCCTTCCCAGGATATGCTATAATACTTGTATGGCTAGTATCTTGTTAATTTTGATTACACTGGTGTTTTTATTTTCCTATATAATCCTGTTGTATTGAATTCAGAAGCTCACCGTTCTGGTGCTAAAGAATGGTGTTTAGACACTGAAGTTTTCTTTTCAAACAGAAAGAGTAGTAGAGAAATATCAGATATCCTTGTAAGGGCAGGAATAGTAGTGGTTTTCATTTAGATAGTTTTATTGGCAATTGAAATATCTGTAGACAGTATCTTAAGAATTTGTAAACTCTTCTGAAAGTGCAGTAAGGCAAGCAGGCTTTGTATTCTGCTCCCACATGACGTAATTGAGGAAGTGACATTCTCTCCTTTCTTGGAGCTCTGCTTCTGAATATAGGTGTACATCTCAAATACGGAAATGATAACCAAGGAAACTTTAGTAAAGCAAACTAAGTCCAATAAACTTGTTTACTTTTTCTGCTCTAGTTAAGTCACTTGACTCACAAGGGATTGGCAAATCAACTTGACACGTAGAGCTGAAGGTCTAAGGATGAAAAACACATGTGACCTTTGAAAGTATTATGGTCAATGCATTACATTGACCTTCAGTTCATGTCTATGTTGGTTACTAAAATAGCCTTAGAGAAAGTACTGTTTAGTCTTTGTGTATGTTAAGGCTTGGAGTCTGTGCTGTTGTGAATAAAATGCAAATGTGGCTTTTGGTTCCAGAGCTGCTGGAGATGACAAACATCGTGGTATTTCAAGCCACAAAACTTAACTAGCCCTAATAAAGCTAAGAAAAAACACTTTTGCTGGGTGATTAACTAGAATGCAAGAGTTTCTTTCAGTTCAAGAGGAATTTATTTGTAGTATATATCTTTACATTAACAGAGGCTATCTATTAAATCATCTGCAAAGATCAAGAAATGGCTTTGAAGACACAGCTTGTTATCTTTAACATGGAAGGTGTAAAGTTAAATCACTATTCTCTTTGGCAGAATATTTGACGTGCTTTTGAGGTGTGTGGTTTGATGGTGGTTGTTTTTTTTTTTTTTTTTAGCTGAAGATATATTTGTGACAAACTCTGATAGCAAAGCTTTTCAGTCAAATATTAGGTAGTCACTGACATGAATTCATGAACATGCTACCCTTTGCTAGCCTTCTTAGTTGCTAGTACTTCTACTTTTTTCCAATATTACCCATGTTGCCAAAAGAAACAAAAGTCTTGTCTTGCTTGAAACCTGTGTTAAAAAGCAAAATCAAAAAGCCTTCCATAACTGGTGGAATGGGAAGGTGAATTCATCTTAAAACTGCCAGAAACAGCTACATCAGAAAGAATCATCAATTGATAGGAGGTTTTTTTCTTGCCTATTCAGTGTTGACCAAAGCACAGGCAGGCAAGTGTCACTCTAAAGCCAGTATCTTTAATGATACTTTTGCTTTACATTGAAATAATTAAACTATCAAAAGTAGAGTTTGTCTTAATAATGAATTTTAGGTGACCGAAGCGGTCTTAAAACAGCTGGTTACTTTAAGTCTGTATGTGGACTGTATTGGTTTTTCTCAGTTAAACTGATTTCATATTGAAACTGGCTGAATTGTTTATACAGACTTACACCAAAATAACTGGCATTCTTAATGCTTGTACATTTATTTCTGATTTATCCACAAATCTGCACAGATGCTAATATAACAAGAGAATAGTTACGAGGCTAGAAAAGACTGCTGCAAAAAAACTGTAATAGTGGGTATTTCAGATCTTCTAGATCTGAAGATGTTACTTCATGAAACTGCTAATAGTTTATAAAAAAAGAAGAAAGTCTAGATTCGTGTTAGATTCCACAGTTAAGTGTGGATTATAAAGGCAGTTTTATTTCATTGAGGCAATGAAGTTTCTTCCTTTGTCTCCCAAAAGTAAAGGGGGATGTTTAATTAAAGTTGGTTTAAAAATAAGTCTTTCAGATGACAAGCTGCTTTTGAATTTATTCTCAGAGTATGCTGCACTGAAGTGACACTTTTCTTCCTAGCAAGTTGTTTCCTTCAGTTCATATGTCTTATTCCCTGCAAAGCAATACTTAGTATTCATGCAGTTGTTGAGCTATTGAATGGAACCTGTTAATAGTGTTAAATTATAAAATGTTTTTTTTTTTGTCGTTGTAGGAAGAAATCTGCTTCATCTAATTCAATCCTAATTCAGTCCTGCTAATCTGCTAATACTGTAGATTGAAAGATTTTTTGCTGTTGCCAGGATACCCTGTAATGGGCAAGGAGCCTGAGAGAATACAAATCGTTCTGGTTTTTTAACTTTTAAAAAACTTTTGTGTTTAACAGGTAAGAAACTATTAAACTTCACCTACAGCAGTAGACTTAGCTTCTGCATCTATTTATCCTGTCTTAAAATTTAAGTGTTCCTGAATGCTTAAAGTTTTTCATTTCCCTGATGTCCACTAAAGGCTTATTTACCTGATTTCTGTAGGTTCACATTTACCACCTTTTAGGCTGTTCTTCCTTTTGCAGTTCAAACTTGGTGGTGGCCATTCTTTCCCTTTCCTTGCAGCTTTTTTCTGACTGCTTTCTAGCTGGCTGTTTCTAACTTTGTCTTTTAACCCACCCTGCTGTTGCACTGTCTTATTTCTCCATCCGGCTTTCGTCTTACAATGAGAATCAAGCGTCATCTAGACACACTGTTGTGGTTATTCTATTTGTTTTACAGGGAACATGTTTTAAAGTGTTTTGGTTTTGTGCCAGGAGGTGTATCTGCTGCCCAGCCTCCAATTCTTTGGAAGAGTTTCAAAGCAAATGTGTTCATGAACTGACATATATTAGGTATGAATGATGCTTAGCACTATAGGTTACTATATTGAAGTATGGTAATACTGTCTGCAGGAATTGAATTTTTGGTACTAAACTGCATGCTTCAGTGTGAAATTGTCTTTTGGGTAGCTATATATCGTTTAGCTTGCTTTTTATAATGTTATGGAACCATCTGCTTTTCTCAGTACATAGATATCTTCATTTCCATTTTGAAGATAATTGGGAGAATTCAAAATATGAAGAATCTAACAGAATTCTGTGACCAATGAATATTTTAAATGTGTAAATATTTGGCTGTTGAAGTGGAGTTACTAGAAAATGATTCATCTTTTCTACTTGGGCAGAGGAGATCAGTGTCTAATTTGTAGTTATTGCAGGTAATTAAGATCTATATTTATTAACACTTATTGACCTGTGGTTTGAGATAAAGTGTAGGAATTGACAAGGATACACTTGTTGCTTGGTATAAAATTGCTCTTGTAACTTCATTAAAAACTGTGGATTTCAGCTGATTTTTGTACTTCTGCTAGATGGTTATGACCTTGAATTTTGAGGGATTGATGTCTCTGAGTAAACATTAACTAGTTTAGACTTGTTTATGTACTTCAGCATGTCAAAACAGTTTATTGGGGCATTCAGTCATAATAGGGGTGTGTGTATATACGCATGTGATGGATATAGTCTATATATTATATAAAAAAATAGTTCTGATCTAGATAGAAGTGCAGCTAGTGTGCATTAATAAGGGAGGCTAGTGTGATAAATAAGGGTGAAAGTGATTTCACTTCTGTCTCAATTCTTAACTGTTCTGCAACCATAGCAAGCTCACTCTTCCCTTGTCTGATAGGGGACTGAAAGTCCCTACTTATTAGATAATTTGCCACCTCATTAGGAGGAACAGGAGGCGGCAGCTGTTAAAGAGGATGTTATGAAAATTACTGTGTCTTCATATGTTTTTTGATATGTTTCTTTCCCAGTCAAGAAAGGACTACCATATGGTGTATTTCACTCAAGAGTATGTAGTTACCCTCTGAAAATATAGTAGATAGCTGAGGAGCATATGTGCTGTAAATGAGTATAATGGCTGGAAAGAATTATATCTGTAGTACAAGCTTAAATTGTACAGTAGTCAGTGAACATGCTGAAGTGTTTCTCTTGTATTCCAAACATTGCTTGGTTACCCAGGAATTCTTGATGGTATTTGCAAGAAGGTGCAGTTTTGTTTTTCAGTCTGTAGGTGAAACTTGACTTGCAAATAGTACAAAACACTGAAATGTTGCTAGCTTATGTACAAGGAATGGTCCCCCACAATTCCTGAATCTTACGACTTAATAATGATAGTCTTCTCAATCCCTCCATCCCTCAGCCTGTATTGATGCTGGGGGGTTGCCCCGTCCCATGTGCAGGATGTTGCATTTGGCCTTGTTGAACCTCATGGGGTTCAGATGGGCCCACTTCTTGAGCTTGTCCAGGTCCCTCAGAATGGCATCATGACCCTCAGGCATGTCAACAGCACCCCTCAGCTTGGAGTTGTCTGCAAGCTTGCTGAGGGTGCACTCAATCCTGCTGTCTACTTCATTGATGAAGATATTAAACAGTCCCAATATGGACCCCTGAGGGACACCACTCATCACTCGTCTCCATCTGGACATTGAGCCGTTGACTGCTGCTCTGGATGCGACCATCGAACCAATTCCTTATCCATTGAGAAGTCCATCCATCAGATCCATGTGTCTACAATCAGAGAGAAGGGTGTTGCAGGTGACCATGTCAAAGACCTTACAGAAGTCCAGATAGATGACAACTGTAGCTGTTCCCTTGTCCGCTGATGTAGTCACTCCATCACAGAAGTCCACTAAGTTGGTCAGGCAAGACTTGCTCTTGGTGAAGCCATGCTGACTGTCTTGAATCACCTCCCTGTGCCTTAACATAGCTTCTAGGAGTATCTGTTCCATGATCTTCCAAGGCACAGAGGTGAGGCTGACAGGTATCTTTCACTAGAACAGGTTGCTCAAAGCCTCAGCCAGCATGACCTCAAACGCTTCTAGTGATGGGGTATCCAAAGCTTCTCTGGGCAACCTGCTCCAGTGTTTCACCACCCTCATGAGCAGAGGCAGTTCCCTCATCTGCCCTTGTGTGCTATGTGCCCCAACCCCTCATCACCTTGAAGACCTTGGGGCTGGGCCTGCACCCCACACACCAATGTCTTTCCTGGACTGAGACGAGGAAGGGACAGAGGAGTCCAGATGCAGTTGCCAAAGTACCAAATAAGAGAGGAGGAAAGCATTTTTGCTGCTATCTTCTTGGTTTATTGTATTGATTTTTTTTTTTAAAAAATTGTTTATTGCCCAACCTTAAAAAGAACTAATGAGCTAGAAGGGACCTTAATGCTGCAGGCCAGCACTTCTTCCTGGCAGAACTGCAGTCTTCTGCTTTTCTAAAGGAACACCCGTCTCTTAACTTTTCTTGATCTGTTGCTATTCTTTGTGCACTGCCACAGAGTGTCTGGCTTCATCTTCAACCACCCATTCGGCAGCCTTCTCCTCAGGCTGAAGAAACCTCACCCTCAGGCACCAGGGACCTTGGTGGCCTTCTGAGGAACTCCTCCTGTCGCCCCAGTGCAGCAGCCTGGTGGAATCCAGGTTGTCTCCTCTTCCCTGAGCCCCCAGAAAAGGGGACAAGATGGCCCCCCTTGAGGAGAGGTGGGGAATGGGAAAGAGGAGGGCTCGCAGCACCCATGGCAATCAACAAAATAATCGTCAATGCTGGGAGATGGAACCACTACCATGTGGCTGATGGTGCCCCCCCTTTGATGCTGCTTCCTCTTCCTCTGTGTCTCCTGCAACCACCCATCTGACTTCCCAAGCAAAAGCAGTCAGCTGCTTGCTTTGCTGCTGTGGGTCCCTTTTGTCTAATCATCCTTGGAATCAGAGGGCCTTGAAGCTCAGCGAATTGTGGAATTGTTGGCTAGCTGCCAGGGTCCTGTATTTATAGGCTTGTGAGGTGGCTCGTGACATCAGGAGGCCACTGTGGCCTGGCTGTTCTGGGATTTGGGGGTGGGGTGGGGATGTGCTGTGGCCTGAAAGATGCCCTCATGTGGGAGAAGGAGGGTTGGGGGGTGCTGTGAGCCTCTTCCCTGGGGGTTGCTCCCCTTAACATTCTGCTGCCCTTTGGGCACAGGGGCTGGCCTCCACCTCCCCTCCTCATCCTGTGCCTGGGGTCCCCTGGATGAGACCGTGGCAGCAGTGTTGCAGGAGGGTCAGGGGTCCTCAGTAGCCTCCCACCAACTGGGTTCCCCACAAGTAGTGCAGCCCCCTGTGCTTGACAGTGGCTGAGAGGGGGCGAGTATGCAGATGTCCCGCAGATGGGAAAGGGAGGCACAGCCAGCCTGTACAAGGTCTCCCAGCACTCCATAAAAGAACTGTTGATTGGTTTTGTTTCCCTTTCAATATCTTTTGTCGTTTGCTATGTCCGTTTGGAAACGGGAGGACTAGGACTGGGCACAGTATTTGAAATATGTATTGAATTGCTGAGGTAGAGATGTTTGTATTTTGTGTTGTTTCATTCCTTTTAATTTCAAACCATATATTGGTTCCCTCCTCCACAGTTTCTTTGAAACTTTACTGGCTTATATTGGTAAAAATCTAATTGTTACTGTAAGTAATGGAATATTTCTCAAAAATTAATTTCCACTAGGGCTCACGTTGGTGGCCCGAACAGGCTGTTCTGACACTGAATAGACTGCTACATCTTGCTTTGTTTCATGTGAGATTTTTATTCTATGTCAAATTGATCTTACTTTAAGAAATGTAGAAACTGTACCATGAAAACTCTCCTGTATTATTGCTTTTATTTTTTTAATTTGTGATTGCTGGATGTAATGTGAACTAATTTAGTTAAATCTAGGGACTTGGAACAGTGACATATCTTTCTAGCTAATAACACAGTGAACCTCACTGCTTAATTGAAAATAAATTTATTTTCAAATAAGTTATTGGGTAAGTATGGTCTCTATTGTATTATTTGAAGTATTTAGAAATAAAACTAAGGAATAGTTAAGAGCAGAGTTTTTACAGTACTTCAAAACCCATGCTATTTTAATGGGATAGAAAACAAAGAATTCCTTATTTTTTCCCCTGAACTCTCAATGCAGAGCAGCAATGTAAGCGTGTTGCTGTATAGGAGAGATTCTTTCTTGCATTCATCAAATGGAAAAAGTGGGGAATTCAATTAAGGCTGTGTATGGCTATAAATTACCATTATTACTTTATGGAACAGAACTGTGTTGGTCCAGAACCTCAAGCTAGAATTCACGTGTCTTATTTTTTCATACTACATTCAAATTGCCCTTGATTCCAGACTAAATGCATAAGTGCTTGATTTTCCCATTTAATAAGTCTTGGAATATTTAATGCTTTGAGGAATTGTGCCCCAGCCTGCCAAGGACAGGCAGGTGTAGACAGCAGGCTTACGGTAGATGATGCTCTGGCTGAGTGAAATAAGCAGTTTAAAAAGTAGCCACTAGAGTGTTGTCTTTGTCAATTTGGGTGACTGGTAGTTCTGTTATGCTCTAAAATTTTTTCAGACATGCACTCATGCTTAGCTTTGTTCTGAACAGATGGTCCATTTCCAATGTCAAAATAAGCACTTTATAAATGGTAGTATGATGTCTAATTACTGTCCATTGTTTGGAGAAAGGACAAAAAACAAAACTGAAAACTAATTAAATATACCTAGGGACTAACTGGCTGAGGTTATGTGAAGCTGGCAGAAGGACATGCTTAGTGTTTTAAAGAAATCACTTAATGCATTTAAAGTTCCTAAAAATGTTGGTAAATTCTCCTTTTATGATAAAAGCATAAGAATTTATCTTTATCATTACTTTCCCTTTCCCCAGGCCGACCTACCTACCTGTTTGGTTTTTAGAAGGCAATCGATTATTAGCATTGGAAATAGTTTTATCCCTAAGAAATGTAAGACTTTCTTGAAAGCCTGTGGTGGCACCAAGCGCTCCTTTGGTGGTTGCTCTCCTTAAATCCAACAAGTTGTATTTTCCTAGTTGCTACACAGTAGTTGTAAAAACCTGTTTTGCTGAAGTAGGCTACATAATATTTCAGTCATGGAAAAGTTCGAAGCAAAAGTAACTGATTTTTTTTTTGTCTGTGCACTTGAGTCCTATAGTAAGAAAATATGATGGTACATTAAGAAAATGGACAGTTCTGTTCTGAGTTTAGTTACAGTCCTTGTTATAACTCTTTATGTAGCTTTTCTCAGACTTTCATGTATTAGAGAATCTTCAGTTTGAAAGTGATACACGTTTTTTTAAAAAAATAGTTTCTCTTTGAAAAATGAAACTAGGTATTGCTGTAAAATCTGCCAGGTTCCTACTGGAAACTCTGTGTATGTGCTTTTAACATCCAGTTGTCAGGTAAAACAGCCTTCCGCTGGGTAGCCAAGGTCCTTCTAATTTTCTTTCTGCACTGGTCTGGTTCTCCATGCCTGCTTGTAGCTACCAATACTCACTGTGAGGTAGAAGTGTGAGGTGCCAAGTTGGAAGTAACTCCTTGCAAAGTATGTTTCTCATGTCTGTTTTACCAAAGTATGATGCTTAAAAATTTAACTTAAATGAGCAGCTTGCTCTGATAGTTTTCTTATTTACTGAGGGGATTTCTGGATGCTTTAAAGTAACAAGTCTGTTTTGTGAAAGGTAGGAGACATTGTCCAAAATTCAACTATATGCTTGTGTGATGGGAATTCATGTATTTGTCCTGTAGCTTGAAAACAGGAATGTCTGTATTCAAGAAAGATATTTGACAGCTGTGTGGACTGGAAGCTACAGAGAAACTTATTGATACAATTGTTACCAACTTTTTTTGATGGAGATTGCAATTAAGGATTTGGCTTCTAGAAAGAAGGACAGACTAGTTACTATTAAACAAAATACACGGTGTGATTTTCTTCAGCTGTAGTAGGCAGAAAACTTCAAATTGTTTTCTCATCTGAAAGGATCACTCCTAAGCTTTATTTCTTCCCTTTAGCAAACAATTTGAGAATTTCGGTTACCTGTATCTTGGAGCAGTTGACAGGCTTTCTTCATTTTGGTGAACTGCTTTCTTTTGTTTCATGGTTAAGTCAGGTGTTTACTACATGGAATGTTATTTCAGCATTCATTCAGAGAAGAATCTGCTAACAGTATTAACTAAGAAGACAAAGCAATATTTTTTTTTTTTTGAATGCTAGGGGTTCCTTAGGATCTTGAATTGTCATTACTTGTAGATTGTTGATGTAAACTTTCAGAAGTACTGTTTACATGAATTGGAAGTCTGTTATTGCTTGCTGGGAACTTTCAGGGATTATGGAAAGCTAACTCAGGTTACAAAAGACAGTCAAATATCTGCAGCAGCTTTACCATCTTTAACACAATTTTTCTTTCCACATCTGAGAGTTTTTAGTATTATCCTGGTTTATTTTGTTTGTTGTAGTATCTAATCTTGAGCATGTCTTGTCTCTGGCAGTCTTTTGCATCTTGCATTGAATCCAAATGTTGTGATTTTTTATTTTTTTTGCTCATATTGGCAATGGAGTTGAATGTTGGGAGTAACACAACCCAATGGACCCATGGAGTAAATTTGCAGATAGTGAAATTTTGGGAGGAGCATTTCTGATTTGTGACACAAGGCCTAATTCTGACTCTATTAACAGGACTGAAATCTGAAAAAGCATGAAGATAATTCAAAATTTCAGAATTGGTAGGTTTGGGGAGGGATGGTAGAACAGTAGGCTGTGGGAAGAATAACAATAACTTTTTGTTTTTAAAACCTTCATTCAGAGCTATGGTAGGCTGATTCTAGACTATCACCAGTGATAACACCTAAGAAAAATCTATTTTCTTCAGGGTTCCTGGACTTCCTCTTTGGCACATTTTATGTTGTTTATTTTTTCCTTATTTCAAAGGACCTGGGCTCCTGTTGAAAAGTGATGGAATATTCTCTGGCCGGCACCTGACATGTTGAGGGAGCACCCCCTAAAAGAGCTTGCCTGGGAGACAGTTTGTGAAATAACGCAGTGACATGTTTGCAGTAGTATGCCTCTTTTTTTTGTTGTTGCTATTTTCCGTTGTTGAATTTCTCTTGAAATAAGTAACTGAGAAATAAATTGGAGCTACTGAAATGAGCTTTAATCACTGCAGGGGGATTTACATCTAGAATTAGCATTGGTAGTGGTTACTTCCAAAGATGCTATTTTCACTAATTGGGGCAAGGGGAGGGATTTGATCTACTTTCTAGAGGCTTAAAAGACAAACAAAACCCCCCAAATATATCCTGTAACTTCAATAATGCACTAGTTTCACTTGCTTACAGTAAGTCTGTGTGTAGTCTGAATACCCACAAGCTAGTGTTTTTAATAACAACTTTATATAATTTGATTTAAGCTAGTTTGTGAGATCAGGTGTTTTGAACTCTGCTTGTAAGTTTACTAATACCTTTAGTAGAAAAGAACTTTTCTCTTTTTTAACCACTTAATCCTTGCATGGGATCTCAGATGATTATAAGTACTGATACTGCAACTGAAATTATCTGTACTTTTTCCTGATTGATTTTGTTTGACTCCCATATCTTTAAACAGAAAGCTATGTAATCTAGGGCTAGTTATGTATGCTTACAACTTCTGACAAAAGGCTAAGCAAAGTAAGGTGTTACTAAGTGATCAGTGTGTAATGGTTAAAGTAACAATGAAAACCCTAACAGCAATTAAAACTTCTCCATAGTGAGTATACCAGGGTTTTCAATATTTAGGCCAAATACTGGAAATCTTGTTAATGAAGAGATTCATGAAGGGAGATTATAGGGGGTTTGCTGGATCCTTGGACTTTTATCTGTTTTCTAAACTGCTCAAGTATAAATTTGACACTTCATTGTTCTAAGTAGCTGCGGTGTGCATGCTGAATCCATTTTAACTTGGAAATAAATGCTTAAAGCTGTCTACCTCTTAGTTTGTGTAAGAATTAGATATTTCTATTTTAGTTTTTCTTGGCTCTTATAAGAGTGTATGACAAAAGCATAGTTCGGTTATTGCCTTTAAGCTTGCTCCTGCATACAACCTGCAGCTTACAGAAGTGTTCTAGCTAAAACAGTACTATTCACCCACATTCTCTGTGGTAACTACGTGTCCTTGCAGCTGATGATGTCGCTAATGCACAGCAGTAATGAGCATATTGAATTAATCCTTCACACTTGGAAAGCAGTTACTATAGGAGCAAAAGGAGTGTTTCTTTCCTTATTTAAATGAGTACTGCTCAAAACCATGCTCCTTCCAACTGTAAGGAAAGAAAAGTTTCTCTTACTTTTCTCTAGTATCTGTAGTACCTCTTTCAATCCACTCAAATTCTGCATTCACATAAGAACAGCTGATACGGTGTCAGAGGTTAAACATCACATACAAGCCCTGTTTTGGAGAAGGGGGGAATGGAGTGAACGCTTGTATTGAGCTTAATGAGAGGTGAAAGCACAAGTTTACTGAATCTATCATAGACTGAAATATTCTTTTCTGATAGCACAGTTGTCTCAGTAGCAACTGCTTGCAAAGTCTTAGAGCAACAGAATTAACATGGGGATGCCAAAGCATTTTATGAGGAAAGGTTAAGTTGCTCATCTTTATACATTTCTATTATGGCCTTGTACAATGTTTCAGTGGTTGGGACCACTGCCCTTTCATGTGTTAAAATATTTTATTGATCCTTGTTCTTCCTCCCGTGTCAAGTTTGTGGAGGGAGGTACAGTGAGAGAGTAGGTCTGTGTTGAACACTGTGCTGCCTGCAAGTTAAAACTATTACAATTCTACCACCCTTATAGGTGTTTTCTTCAGTGGTAGGGGTGGTACTCTAATGCATTTATGCAATGCCCATTTTATCTCCTCCCAGCTTTATTAATAGTTCTGAATGTGAGACTTGGTGCATAGATTAAAAACAAAGGCTGGGAAGAGCAAATTCAATCAATTGAGAACCGAAGTTATCCTTTTTTCCTTAATGCAGTTTAGCATGTTCCTTTCATGTAAGTAAAACCCTGGAGCTGCCTAACTTTATCTTTGGATGCTGGAATATTGGCTATTGCTAAAGGTATAAAAATTACTATGGCATATTCAGTCATCTTTATGAAGCCTGATTTTATAGCTTTTGATCTTCAGCATCTACTGTTGTGTCTCATTTGAGTTGTACAAAGCTTCCATGCATGCAGGTACCTTTGGGGTTAGAAGCTATGAAATGCTGCTATGAAGTGTTACTACAAATACTGCTTAAATAGATTTGTGAACTTAATGCTTTGTGTCTGTTCTTCTTATCCAGACCAGCATGTTTTGGAAATTTGATCTCCATTCGTCATCCCACATAGATACACTTCTAGAGCGAGAAGATGTAACACTGAGGGAGTTGATGGATGAAGAGGATGTTCTGCAAGAGTGCAAGGCTCAGAATCGCAAACTTATAGAGTTTCTGCTGAAGTCAGAATGTTTGGAAGACTTAGTTTCATTTATTATTGAAGAGCCACCTCAAGACATGGATGAAAAAATTCGATATAAGTAGGAAAACTTTTGGGGGTAGGGGAGACTTGGGAAGGTGGAAAGAGGGGTAACTTATTCCAGTTAATTTTATAGTGTGCTTTGAACCCCTGGGTGCTGGCATGTAGTACAATACTGGTATCTTTAGAGTAAGTTTGTTTTCAAGGGGCTTTGTAGAACTTTTAAATAAATCATTCTAATATTTGTGTATTTTTCAAATGGAAGCTTCCTGTCCATAAATGCTTCCAAAATAGTTGCTGTCCAAAGGAGGCCTACCAAAAAAAAAAGTCAGAATTCACATGAAGAATCTTGTAGCTGTGAAGGTTAAGAAAATATTAGAATGGAAAAAAAACCCCATATTTGGGTAGTGTATATTTACCTGCTTAGCTTTGTTTTATTGATGATTGGTAAGATGTTTTGAAGATGCTTATTAGAAGGTCTTGTAGACCTTGGAAGAATGTACTTAACGTCTAATTGCTGGTGTTTTCCTTTGCAGAGCTAGAACTGTAAGAATTGGGTATGGCCATGACTTTAGCTAATTTTGCTGAGAAGGTTCAAACTCAAAAGTCAACCTAGCCATTTGCGTAAAAGCACTTCTACCATTTTTGGCCTATTTTAGAGTTGTCTATGCAGGAAGCTGCTTTTTTTCTTAAAACAGTATGTAAAAAAAAAAAAGTGAAATAAGCTACAATCTTAGTTGCAGCACTTCACCATTTCTGGTAAACCAAGCCTCCTGTAAGTGTTTCTAGTAGAGTTTGAAATTGAATTGTCTTTCACTTAGAAACCTTATGCTAGTGATGCTGTCAAAATTACCTTTAGTGTGAGTGGGTGATAGTACTGTCAAATGCAGGAATTACTGGTCTTGATGGCCTCTTAGTCTAATTACTCAGTGTTCCGAACTGTACTTCTGACTCTTGTGTCATGAATCAGTACTAGCTAGTCTTGCAGGCTTTGTCAGACTGACTAGTTTAGTGAGTTTCTACATAATTTTATATATATATATATGTGTGTGTAAAAAAAAAAATAAATAAATAAAATCCTGAAGCTATTCCTTTTGACCTTTTTAATATAATTCCTGTTATATCAGAAAGGGTCAAACACACTACTTCCTTCCCCAGTATCGGTCCAGTACTATCAGTCTGCTTCTTGGTATCTAACTTTTTCCCGTCAAAAAAAAGAAGTGGCTTCTGAAATGAGAGATCAGTACTTGAACAGATGGATTTAACAATAGATCTTAAAATAACAGCTTCCCCTTTCCTTTTCCCACTTCCCTAGTGTTGTCCTATTGCTACTGAAAAACACAGTCCATTTCTAACATTCAAGCCTACAAGCTCTGTTCTTTGATGTGCAGTTCTATTACCTTGCAGTTGTTTGTTTTAATTAGTGCAGACCAGCCCTGCTTGAAAACTTTGTTAGCAGCCTTACCAGGCTCTGAATTCAGAGCTTGGATGTATGACAGCTTTGAAGTATGAGTGATGGACAATTTTTTTTTGCCTTTTCCCCAGATATCCAAACATATCGTGTGAGCTGCTTACATCAGATGTCTCACAGATCAATGATAGGCTGGGAGAAGAAGAATCCTTACTTATGAAACTGTACAGCTTCCTCTTAAATGAATCTCCTCTAAATCCTTTACTGGCCAGTTTCTTCAGCAAGGTGCTAAGTATTCTTATAAGCAGAAAACCAGAACAGGTAAATATCTACAAGCTCTCCAATTTAACAAGTGCTGTATTAAAAGTTGTATTCAGCAGTGTTGCTTTAAGACTACACATTTGAGGCATAGCAGTGGAGTCAAAAAAGAGCATTCAGCTTCCATATTAGCTGAAGATGCTAATTTTTTTATGGTATGCACAGGATTAAAAAATACATCTGGATGAATAAGATATATTTCATTCAGACTTGCCTGAGCTATCTGTGCAATCAGTGTGTGAGCACTTAACTTTTGGCTTAGCTTAGTTTAGTATTCTGTGTGGTGATATTTGCATTAAGAAGAGGTGAAGGTAAGTGCATTGAGTCAGTGGGAGCAGGTCCAATTTGGTGTGAAGAATTGTTACAGAATAAGGTAAGAGAGATTTGGAGTCCTTGCTCAGAAATGTTGTACTCTGTGTTCATGTGGCCCAATATAGCAAAAAGCTGCAATGACTGTCTTTCTTACCTGAGCAAATTAAGTTTGTGACTGTTCTCTATCTTTGATTTGGCAAGCTCTGTATTTGTTTGTATTATGTTAAGGTTTTGCTGTGTCGAGCTTTGCTCATTAAGCAGGGATGAGAACAATTCATACCAAAAAGGAAAGCTGTGTGTGCATTGGATTATAAGTAGTTTATGGTCAGCAAGTTGGGCTTGAGAGGAGGCGCAGAACACACTGCACACAGTATGGAACTGTCCTGTGCCACTTTTGCTACTCTTTATGTGTGTATTATTTTATCTTGCTTTGTACTGCAAGCTTTAAGTGGCTAAAGTTTTTAAGAAGTTCTCGTTTATTTTCTCCATTTGGTAGGAGAGAGAAACTAAAGCTGGCTGGTGTAATTTACCACGTAAAATACAGATAAGCAAATGTAATCTTGCTTCTTTTTAATTTCTAGATTGTGGATTTTTTGAAGAGGAAACATGATTTTGTAGACCTCATTATTAAGCACATAGGGACCTCTGCTATCATGGACTTGTTGCTCAGGCTACTGACTTGCATAGAACCTCCACAGCCCCGGCAGGAAGTGTTAAATGTAAGTAAAATGTGTCAAATGATTTTTGTCTGATATGTGAACTGTAAGGTTGCTTATCTTCTGCTGGTTTTACTAAATTTATTTCTTGAATGTGCTGAAATTGGATGTGTAGGGTTTTTTTGCTTGGAACTGTCAATACTTTTGCAGTGGAGCCACAGCGCTGGTGGGGACAACTTAGAACCTGGAGTAGCTGGACTTTTCCCCTGGTCTTTAATATCTAACTTAGAACTGCCATATGCAGTTTCAAAAATGTTTTGGACCTTACTGAACACTTTATTTTCATCAGAAAGTTTATTTAAGAGTTCCACCCCAAGGCTTTCATTTTTTACACTTGCTCAGAAACACTAGTTTTACTTTTTTCCTTTTTTCTGAAGTGTTGTTAGTCCTTGTTTAGAAATACTGACAGTATGACTTGTGGCAATTTTCAAATTACTTCTTTTAATATAATTAATTTTAATTCCTTTAATTGATTCACTTGGATAACAACATTCTTGCTAACACCCACAAACTCTTTTACAGTGGCTAAATGAGGAGAGAATTATTCAGCGGCTTGTGGAAATTGTACATCCGTCTCAAGATGAAGATGTAAGTATTGGTCTGACACTCTTCTGGGTCTATCTGTTCAGCAAGTTGCTATATGACATAGTGTTAGAACTTTTAGTTTTACTGGTTTCTGCTTGCTTTTTTTCAGTAAGCTGATTTCAGTATTTAAGTGTGGTCATTTGAGGGAGGGCGTATGACCCAATCTAGGTCAAAGCCTTATACATACTCAGTTTTGTTTGAAGATTTTAATTGAAGAATTAGTCGTGCATGTTACTACTCTTCCAATGAAAAGCTATATTTTCTGTTACAGAGACATTCAAATGCATCACAGTCACTCTGTGAAATTATCCGTCTAAGCAGAGACCAGATGTTACAAGTACAGAACAGTTCAGAACCAGATCCACTGCTTGCAAGTCTAGAAAAGTAAGTTGGTTTGCTGAATTTTCTGATTTTATTTTGAGTTCATAAAAAACATAGTTTTTAACTCTTGACCTTGAAAACCTTTAGAAATGTCAAGCTCCACTTTTCAGGTTAATTTTCTTGGCTACCCATCATCTGTCTTAATTTAAAATAACTCGACAAGTAATCAGAGCCCACGTGGAGGACTTCCTTGGAGGGGGTTTGTCTCATTAAAATATTTCCTGTGCTGCCAGAGTTGTGGGATCAGATATGTGGAAGTCAGCTTGATACTGTGCAAAGTGCACATGGGAGACTTTGGCTTTCATCTGTTACTTGTTTTAAGCTAATGTAAGTGTGTGTTTCTGCTAGAGAAGATTCTCCTGTATTCCCTTCTTCTGTTTGCTCGTTATGGGTTTAGGTTTGTGGGGCTGTTACAGCCAGCTGAAATCAGGTTTTTGATCTGACTGAAAACTCTCTTTTTGTAGTGGTGGTTGTCAGATCAAAAAAACAGTTCAGTGGAAGGAATAGGAAAATATGATTGGGGCAGTGAGGATGGGAGTGATTGTCCTAGTGGTGCCTGCTAGCTTGAAATAGCTACTAGTTTTCTTTGTGTTCTCTCTTTATTAATTTTACATGGGCAAATGGTAGCTACTGCTGTTAACAGCTGTATTCTGAAGTAGTGTTATATCTGATGCCAATGCTTTGCTTTTCAGGCAAGAAATCATAGAGCAGCTGTTGTCTAATATTTTTCATAAAGAAAAAAATGAATCTGCAATAGTCAGTGCAATCCAAATACTATTGACCTTACTTGAGACAAGACGACAGACGTAAGTGTTCTTATTTCACTTAAATTATGCCTGCATAATTTAAATAAACTACTGTTCAGCAGAATAGCAAGTGTCTTCCACGTACGTAACGACTGAACCATTTTTGTGGCCTGTTGTAGCTGAAGGAGTAAAAGAGCAAACCAAGCAATTCTGGTTGGCATTACTACACTTTCACCCAATGACTGGTGTTTATGCAGTTTTTTCTAGAAGCTAGTTTAAGTGCCACTTGACAGATAAGACTTCATCAATTTGTTTCTGGATACAAGGAATAGAGTAAATGTGTACAACGCAGTGAGTGGATATTTACTTTATAAAAAGTTATTTGGAATTTTATTACAACTTCACTTTGGGAAACCAATGAACAGATCTCTGTGGTACATTCAACTTGTTTATGTTGTTCAGGATGAGTGAAATTCTTTATCTCCCTCAAAAGAGGAAATAGAACAGCTGTAATGTTTAATCTCAAAACTATATTGGAGATTTCAAGCACAATGAACAAAAATACTGGGGCTAGTGTTTGGAAAAATCTTGTTCAGCCATTACTTCACACATTTATAACATTATGTTTTTACTTGCCTCTTCATTCTTTTCGCATGCCTTCAGAACAGTGACACTTTCAAAATCATACCGTAAAGATATTTTACAACTAGTTTTGATATTAATGATCAGATTTTATTTCTGTGTGTTTTAGATTTGAAGGCCATATAGAGATCTGTCCTCCAGGCATGAGCAATTCAACATATTCTGTCAACAAAAGTGTGTTAGAAGCCATAAAAGCACGACTTTCATCCTTTCATGAGCTCCTACTTGAGCCTCCAAAAGTAAGCGAAACCTTGTGTTACCAAATTAATTGCAACAAGACTGTCATTGTGTGAATGTATTTTAGGCAGTTTATAGTAACAAACAAAACGCAGTTTGACAACTTCCAGGCAAGTGCCCAGGCTCCTTCCCAGCCTGTTGTTAGCTTTGCTGTTCATCATTGTTGTTCCTGAGCCAATGTGTTGTGCTAATTGGTATGCTTTTCCAGCTTAAACTTTGTTTAATTGGCAGAATAGCCTTGAAGCAATTGCTTCTTTCTGAAAGCAATGAAGAGATTTGCTATATATTCTTAAGTTGGTGGGTCCCGTGTTCTGCTTGGAAATCCTATCTGGATGGGAAACGTGGACTATGGATGCTTCAGTTGTGGGCCATGCCAAAGTTCCAAACATGAGGCCTGCACAATAGGGGTCCCTTCCAACCCAAAACAATTCCTCTAGAATTGCCCAAGACCCAAGTAGACCAGCTCCACAGCATGCATCCTGTACTCTAGACATGTTAAATTCTTTGGGCTTTTTAACTGATGTAAGCACCATATCTATGTCATCTTGTTGCAAAAGATAAATACAAGATGTATAAATAGGGGGTTTACCTATGATCCATTTGTATTTTTCCACTCAGATTCTCACTGGCAGAATTTCAGGTGTAGCACTGCACTCTGAACTGGCTGCCTTAGTCCATAAAAGAGAAGGACCTGTGGGCCAAAGTAAAAATAAAGACCAGAGGTGTATAAAATAGCAGATGGGGGGGTCAAGGTGTCGAGTTAAAGTTAATTCTAGCCTGGAGAAGATGAGACATCAGGATTTCCAAATGCAGAAGAGGAATGAAATGCAAAGAAACTGTCTTTTTCCAGCAATGTGGCAAGATGCAGGTCTATATTACAGTAAAAGCAGGGTCACATAAGATACTTGAGTATTTTCTGATGGTTGGACATACTTAACTTACTCAAATGCTATCTAGTGAAGTTATTGAATCTGTTGCTCATTTTGAGCGCTAGTTACGTGAGCATCCTTAGATTTTTGCTGTATGTAAGGAATGGACTAAATGAATTAGCAGGGTATCAGTCACCTCTTCTCTGACGCAAGGGTGGTGCTGGTCAGGCAAAAATGACATCCAGTGTTACAGAGGGTAGTAGTGGTCTCCCTGTCAAAGTGTGCTTGCGCATTAAGATAGGAAGACATTTTCATTATTAGTTCCCCTGCTAATTGCATATTTGCTACTAGATTTTTAGCTCTTACGGTAGTTAATACCAGATTTTTCTTACTGGCACTTAGTTATGTGGCAACAGTTCTTGTTTGTTAAACAGCTAAAATTTCAATGTAAGAACCATGAAGCTTATTGTAATGCGTTGTAATGCAAGGACCAGTTAGTGCATGGAAAGAGATTCTTGAAGGGAAGACTGTTGCTCAAGGACTGATTGCATGTATTTTAAAATGCTACTCTGTCATTGTGTGTAGTAATGATGAGCTGGGTTTTTTTGAAGATACTTTAATGGGTTTTATGTATGTACCTTTTTCTTTTTCAGAAAAGTGTCATGAAGACAACCTGGGGTGTATTGGATCCACCTGTGGGAAACACACGTTTAAATGTTATTAGATTAATATCTAGCCTTTTACAGACTAATACAAGCAGTGTGAATCAGGAACTTATAGAGCTTAACAGCATAGGAGTAATACTGGTAAGAACTTTATGCTGCCTTCTTTATTTTTATGGATTGCTATTAAGATCTTGTCTAATTTTTTTTCTGTCACTGCTGCTAATTTATAGTATATTTTCCAGCCTAACTTTTCAGACTGTTTGTGTTGTGCTTCTATCGCACCATTTAAAAACTTTTAATATTGGATTTTACTGTTAAACTCATCTGTCTGAAGTCAGTGTCTTCCTCTGATCACTTGAATGGCTCTTATTCTCTACACCTTCATAAAGATTGGAAGTGATTTTATTACAAATTTATTTTTTCATCTGTATGCTCGCAAGTTTTCAGGCATGTCCAAAGCTTCCCTGCTGTTTTCATTCTTTTCATAAGTTGTTCTCTCAAAACCCCTTTTCCTCTCTTAATAATATATGGCACACTAAACAGTATCCCAGCAGTGTCCTGTGAAGGGACAGTTATTCTTGGTAGCTCATATGCCTTCAAACCTCTGAAAGTAAGATGTTGCACAAAAAACTTTCAGTCAGTTAACTCACTGACTTTTGCTCATGAGGAATATGTACTTTGTGTACTTCCTACCTCGTATTTCAACTATAGCAGGATACATTCTTTGTGTTTAGGTTGACCAAACAATTCAAATGCTGGTATCAGTTAAACAACTAGCAAAACATGCTAGAATTTATACTACAGTTTCTGAATACAGGATGTAAACTTCTGCTTCTAAGTAGGCAGTTGCAAACTTAAAGTGTAAATATTTTCTCTGCCCCAAATCTTTTAGTCTAAAATCCATTTTTCATTCAACTAGTTAATACAGCTGTGGTTGTAATGTCTTTATCTCAATTTCTCTGCACAGCTTGGGTTTGCAGACAGGTGCTAACTTGTATACAAGTAGCTAACTTCGCCATAAGTGAAATCTTTCCTAGATGCATTGTCTAAGGGAATGTACATGCTACGAACACTTGCATGTTCTTATAAGTAGATTATTTTGTAAATTTAATTCAGTGAGGTTTGAACATGCTTTTCTGATGCAGGCTTTACATGGGGGGGGAAAAGTAATTCTAGCCATATAAACTTCTCTGTGCTTCATGCTGTTTGCTGAAACAGCACATGCTTTACTGTGCTGGAAAAGTTATTGTCTAGTTCCACTAGCATATCTTTATGGGAGGCTGTCATAATTTTAGGAGGACTGAAGGGAAATTGGAGATCTATAGCTGTATTTTGAATGAGATTTACATTGTTTAATACTGTTCCAATCTCTGCATGCATTTCCATAACTACTTTCACTTTACCATTGACAGCAATCACTTGAGTTTTGCAGTAAGAAGTAGTCTAAAATAACTGGACATAAAGCTTGAAAACAAATCTTTCCTATGTTTAAGAGGAAAAATGTGGAGAACCAGGAACATGACTAAATGAACATTGCTTATTGTATCTCAACCTCAGTATTTGTCTGTCTTGTGTAAGGCGTTTAATAATCTTAAACTGCGTCTAGATTATCTGAGGTAGCCTTCTGTAATAGAAGAATAAAACTGGTAGATGACAGGTTCAAAACAGGTAGATATATAAGAAATCTTACTGAAGTGAGGGGCACATTATAAACAGTATTGTAGATACTAGAAGGTTAAGTGAACTCAAAAAAAAGAGAAAATTGTCAAGGGCTACTAAGGTCATAAATAATACTTCTCTGGGCTGCAGCTAGCAGAAAGAATGTAAGTGGGGAGTGTCATTCTTCCCTGTCTTTGTTCTCTGAAAGAAAACATTCTTAGTTATCCCCGGGATAAATCCAGTTACAGTTGAGGTTTTGTTCTGATCCAGTATGATAGTCCTTGTGTTCAGATAATAATAAGCACAAGAATTAACTTATTTGTAGGTCACAAATTTTCTCTTGCACAATAATACTTATTGTAAAACAAGGAATTTGTTCCAGTGTAGTCATACAAATGACTTGCTGGGGTGAAACTATTGGTTATGTTTAATGAAAAGGCGTTGGTTTGTGTAAACTTTGTTGAATTTATTTTTCAGGACATGTTCTTTAAGTATACATGGAATAACTTTTTGCATACTCAAGTAGAAATCTGTATTGCATTGATTCTTGCAAGTCCTCTTGAAAGCACAGAAAATGGCACAATTACAGATCAGGATTCTACTGGGGAGAATCTCTTACTGAAACATGTAAGTTTTGTGGGGTTTTGGGAAGCTCTTGAATTTTCCTGTCTTAGGCTATTGTAGCGGTTACTCTTATATAAAATATATCCCAATTATACTTTATGTATAGAATGAACGGGAATATTTTTCCGTTTTTTTCTTAAAATGTCAGCTCAGGCATTAAACCTGAAAGTGCCATAGAGTAGACTTCTGCTGCCCCAAAGTGAGCATGTGTGCAGAGCTGCAAGTATTTGAAGAACTGCAAGTATTTGCAAGAACTTGAAGGAGAAATTCCTCTTATTTTTAAGAATTAAAATTACTATTTCACTAGCTTTATGCTGCTACAACTCAGCAGATATAAAGAGAAGTGGAATTAATGTAGGTTTAGCTTTTAGGGTTCTGACTGGGATCTGACTGCTGTTTCTGAACTTTAAACCCTTTGATTAAAGCATTTATCCTAAACCTAAAATTAGTTGTCATGTAAGACTTCAGTATTTTTTAAAATAAACAGTAAAAAGCATAATAGCATTCCACTTTACTGCTACTAAGCATATTCTGTTTTTTTGATAGCTCTTCCTTAAGTGCCAATTAATAGAACGAATACTTGAAGCATGGGAGATGAATGAGAAGAAACAGTGAGTAACTAGTTTTCTCATTCCCTGCAATTGTCTATGTACAACTTGAATTGTGAAATGAATGTATGACCAATTCATAACTGATTTAGCCAGTTCTAAAAACACTTGTATGTTAATATTTGGATTAAAGTGTTCTCTCATACTACTTTTTGGTAGCATTCTAGTGCTTTTTCCCATGACTGGATGACAAACTGACCATGAGGCAGCAGTGTGCCCTTGTTGCCGAGAAGGCCAATGGTATCCTGGGGTGCATTAAGAGGAGTGTGGCCAGCAGGCCGAGGGAGGTTCTCCTCCCCCTCTGTGTCCAGTTCTGGGCTCCCCAGCTCAAGAAAGATGAGGAACTCCTGGAGAGAGTCCAGAGGAGAGCAACAAGGATGATGAGGGGACTGGAGCATCTCCCCTAAGAGGAAAGGCTGAGGGAGCTGGGCTTGTTTAGCCTGAAGAGAAGACTGAGAGGGAATCTTATAAATGCTTACAAATATCTTAAGGGTGGGTGTCACGAGGACGGAGACAGACTCTTCTCAGTGGTGCCCAGTGACAGGACAAGGGGCGGTGGGCACAAACTGAAGCATAAAACATTTCAGTTGAATATGAGGAAGAACTTCTTGACTTTGAGGGTGCCCGAGCCCTGGCCCAGGCTGCCCAGGGGGGCTGTGGAGTCTCCTTCTGTGGAGATATTCAAAGGCTGCCTGGACGATGTCCTGCGCAACCTGCTCTAGGTGAACCTGTTTTAGCAGGGGAGTTGGACTTAGATAATGTCCCGAGGTCCCTTCCAACCCTTGCCATTCTGTGACTCTGTGGTATGTCTTGGAAGTTGCTTTAAAAAATCCCGGTCTATTTCCGTAGGAAAAATTTCCCAGTGTTGGTCCTTACATTGCCCTTTGAAATTCATTTTACTTTGTCCCATTCTGTGGGGAGCAACAGACTCTAAGTAGTAAAAGCCCAGTCCTCAGCAATGGAATACCTTCTGAAAGTGTGTGTTTGTGAAAGGATGGAAGTTTCAAGTAGCTAATGTCTGAAACTGTGTTCCTAGCAAGAGAAAAGACACTCAGTCTTCACCTGAGGTGGTAATACAGCTCTCAACTCAGACATAACAGGCTCATAAGCTCAGGAGGTACTGAACAGTAAACATTAGCTCTAACTTGTCAAAATACTAAACTAGCTGACTGGGATAGTGTTGCTGGTTTGCTGGTGTATTATTTGAGACAATTCTACTCCCCAAAATATTCCTGTTCCTTTATCCAATTTTGTACAGGTATGACTCCAAATATAAAAAATAAGTCCTTAAGATAATTTAAAGGTATTTTTAGCTTAGCTGCTTCAGGAAATGCATTTTTTTATGCTTTTGTATTTTGTCACTTAATGTTATTTTGAGCAGCTCTAGAAGCTTGAGGGTGACTGGTTTCTGCTGGCAAAAATCTGATGTGGTAAAAAGCTGTTTGATTCACTGGGATTAATGAACATTTGCTAACAGAAGATACAATTGTATTCTGGACTTTCTGGCTAGACAATGACAAGTCAGTCCACTTTGTCAAATACAAGTACTCTTTATGGCATATGCTGTATTAGAAATTATAACCTTTGCCATCATCATGTGTTGCTTGTTTTGAATGTACTTGTTACCTCAGCAGTCGAGGAAATAAGACAGGATTCTCTCTCTCAAGTTGTTCCTGTAAACAATGATAAAGTTTCATTCATGACATGTTGCATTGACATAACATAATTTCAGTTACCTCATGCGTTGGATAATGATGGTGGAAAATCAAGTAATGTGATTTGTGTTTGCACGACATAAGCTGCTTCCTGAACTGCTGTTACTGTACAAAGTTTTCAGTCTAGTTCAAGGCTTGGGTCTGTCTTTTTTTTTTTTTTAATTTAATTGATCATGGATTCAAAGCTTTGAGAGTTTGAACATTCAGTGTATTGGGGTTTTGATCATGGATTCAAAGCTCTGAGAGAATATTCAGTGTATTGGGGTTTTGAAAAATACTCTCAGCAACAGAAATTTTGTAAAAACTGTGGATCTGTTGTTAATTTTGTCTTTGTCTTGATAATGCTCTACTTTTCTTTCTACACACACAAACATGGAAGCAGAAATAATCTGTTCGGATACTCTGCACATCCTTCTTGGTAGCCTACATGCTTGTTAAGTCTTCTAAACTCACTCAGTGTAGTCAAACCAGTTGGTATCTTAATTTCTTACATATTTTTGTGAAACTTTGGTTTTAGGATGCAAATCTTCTGCTTAACAACCCCTGCGCTATTTGTCTTGTGTAACTTCTTGACTCTGGTAGTGTTTTATAACAAAGTATAGTAGCACAGTTGCTCCGAGTGTAGGCAGCTGAATTCCTGTTGTCTCTTCCAGGGCTGAAGGAGGAAGACGGCATGGCTATATGGGTCATCTGACAAGGATAGCAAACTGTATTGTTCATAGCACAGATAAGGGGCCAAACAGCACACTAGTCCAACAGCTCATTAAAGGTAATGTTAATGGTCAAGTTTGTCTTCATGGCTTTCATTATCAAATTTTGATTAAATGAGTAAAACTTACATTTAAGGCAGCTGTTGGATAAAAAAAAATATTGATTATTTCTGATGCATTCAATTTAAAAGCAGTTATTCACTGGGATTGTGGTTTAAGTGAATCCTTAAACATATGCTTAAATCTTTTTTTTCAGTTATCAAAGCTCTCTGAAATAAATGGGAAGAGGTGCTGACCTGCTTTATTTGGACTTGTTTGCTAGATGGAGTAATCCTTATGGATTTAGGAGAATGTATATGTTCTTTGCAGTATTTTTGGTAGACCAGAAGAGAACAACTTAATTTTAAGTGATGCTCCATTGTAGATAGTATCAAATTGGGGTTGTTTTCTGTTTCCTATGCTAGAGCTTCCAGAGGAGGTCAGAGAGCGATGGGAGACATTCTGCACAAGCTCTTTAGGAGAAACTAACAAGAGGAATACAGTGGACTTGGTAAGTAGTGATGGGTAAGGTATCAAAATTACTGCAGTTTACTTGGGCCCCAGTTTCTCTTTGTCAGCAGCACAACCAATCTTCCCAACTACCATGTATTTGTATCAACAAGTTGCTGACAGTTCTTCAGTTTACTTTTCAACTAAAGCCGTATCATTAATATTTTGTATGAGAATCTTGCAGTAGCTCAGTTTGGATAGCTCATCCTAGACAGTCGCCATGAAGAAAGATATTTTACAGCTTCAAGTTAGTGTCCTTGAAAGCTCCTGTGTGCTTTAAGAGTACAAACTAAAGCTGCAGGAGCTGGTGTTAGTTGCTTTATCTATGGTATGTAGATGAGCTAACTTTGCATACTTATGTTGTGTGCCTGTCATTTGTTCTGCGCACAGCAGGAGTGATTACACTTAGAAAAAAAAAGCTAAACTTAAGTAGAAGTATGAAGAGGTTTTGTGTAATCATGTTAAACGTACAGTTTAAGAGTAATCACTTGGAGGCTTTAATAAGCAGAGGCTGTTTCCAATGTTGGCAGACCAATTAATGAACTTTAATATACCTGACTTCTCCAGGAATGCAGTGCTTTGCATGTGGCTTCGTTAACTTGTGCTGGTGCTATATTAATTGGGCTAAAACACAAACAGACTGTTAAACTTGCTATTTCAACATAACAACTGGATCATAATGCTAACATGATGTATGTGGCAATAGAAGCAATAGGAAATTCCTCTGAAACTCTGCAACTTGTGGACAGGGCAAAATGATGTAGAAGTTAATGTTTTTTCCGTGAGCCTGTGAATTCAAAGTAGCTCATGGTGCTTGCAAAATAATGATATCTTCCTCTTGTTCGAAACTACTTCTTTGTCAAGGCCAAAAGAAGAGTAATCTAAAGAGGCAGAATTTTATGCTGATTTATAATTAATAACATTGTAGGCAGCTCTTTAGATATGTAATAATTTACTTGGTCATACTTGATGCAACAACAGTAAAATCTCATTTAAAACATCTCCAGACTCCACAATATTCAGTTGAATAGAAATACAAAGCATTAAAACAAATTCTTGTATCTAAAATGCTACCTGGAAAATACTTTGTCTCTGAATTTCTGAAGTTATAGGCTTTGTTTCTGCTTGTGTGATCAATTCTTACAAGCCTTGGACTAGCATTTAGTTCAAAGATAAGCAGTTATGGATGTACAAAGTGGTGTGGGAGACATTAAAAGACAGATCTCATAGAAAACTCAGCTTGTTGTTTTGCTGAGTCAGGTTTAAGTTATGGTTATTGTATGGATGTATCCTGAAAGCACAGCCCCCCAAGTATTTCCTCCCAGTATACTGTCCCCTAATATTCATGCTTTTCATCTGTGCTTTGGTCTCCATAGACCTGTCATCTCCATCTATAAACCTGGAGAATTTGGTATGTCTGAGCATTCAAGCTCTTCTGTAAGTTGCTGAAAACATCCTGGGTTAAAACAACAGCTTATTGGAACTAATGTTTGTACCTGAAAAGTTATATACTTGATTTAAAGTGCAGATTTTCAGTTTCCCTGGAGCAATATCTTAAGCACACCTTTCTTAATTTTCTGTGGATTAGCCTTACATTTATTGCTGGGTAGATGAGTAGATTTATTTACTTGGTTCAAGGTTTTCATGTCCTAAGCAAGCTGTTGAACAAGCTAAGCAAACAGTTCCTGACCTGGATGTCAGAACTGTGGTTTACTGTTATATCTGATCTTCAGTCAACTTACTGGAATTATGAAGTTCAGATGATCTGATCTTCAGGCGTATGCATACTCTTATGATGTGAAGTTCATTAAAAAAATTAAGTAAATAAGTTAGCTGTGTGAAGGCTATGAAATAACTGATCTTGTGAGTACTTTCAATGCTTCAGTCATTTGGTGCTCAACAAAGAGCTTTTTTTACTACAGTGGAACAAGGTATGTGATCTTGAGGTCCCATGCAAAATGAACTGCTTCTGCAGCCATGAGACTTTCTTTTTCAGTTGTTTTACATCAGGGATGTTGATTGTAAATCTATCGACACTATCCCTTTCATTCTCTTTCTCCCTCTTTAGGCTTTTCTTTCTTTCAAACAAGTTCTTGTTACATTTTCTAAAACAACAGTAACTGCCAGCTTAGTTCTGCTGCATGCTCACTTCTATCTCAGAGTTTTTCCAAAACGCTTTTCAGACTTTACAGGAAGTTTATTTTTGGGGTTTTTTTTTTCACTGCTAATTGTCCTGGTAGAAGGTAGGCAGTAATTCACTAAGATTACCTACTTACACTTACCTAGCTGAAGGTTAAACAAATGTGTAATTGTTCATTTTCTCTTTAGACAAGGTGCATTAGTGATGCTGGTATGGCGAAGAGTGCTATACAATTTGTAATACTAGGTTTGTACAAGAGACTTTGTGTCAGATGTGTCTCTTCATGGCATCCTTCCAATATTAGTCATGATATTGAATAATCATGAGGTATACTTAAAGACTAGGTGAGGAGAATATACCTCTGCTAAGCCTAAAAATAACAGTCTGCAGGATGAATTGTTCGTGGTTGCCTAAAAATCACGACATAGTTCCTTTCTCTTAAGGAAAAGCATTCTCAATATTACCAGGAAATAAGGCAAAAAATGCCACACATTAGAAGGCATTATTTGTGAAAAGTACCTGTGCTGTGTGGTAGTGTTAGAAAGCAACTGATCTGAACAGTGAGGAGCTTTCTTAAGAATTAATTGCTGGAATTTGCAGTGGTCATTCCCACTCCCTTCCCTGGCATAATTCTGCTATTTGTGTCTTGGCTCCCAAAGGGAGAGTGTGGGGGAGAAGACACTATGTCTAACAGTCCTGAGCTTGTTTCTGTTACAGCAGTAAGGGCAGGACTTCTACTTGTTCATTAGCAGCAACTAAAACTAAATAAACAACTTTTTACTTGGTTTTAGGTGTCTTTTTGCCCAACAAGTTGCAGTTAGAGGAGGAGTAGGTATATTACCTTTTGTCCTCTCAAAATGTGCCCACATGAGGGGGGCGGTATCAGGTTGTGTTACAGGATGCCATATAATTACCTTGAAGTGTGCAGACTTTGCAGAAATAGTTTCAAAAAATAAACACTGAGCACTAACGTTCAGTAGACTTGGTCTGTCGTTTGATACAACGGTTGTTCTGCAGATACAGCAAGCCCAGAGATCATTTGGTGGATTGCCATCGCATAATTTTAGTGTTGATAGGTCCGGTTTCCTTCAGAAATTCACTAACTTGAAGTCGGGGTACTTCTAGTACACAAACTGCAGTGCAGGGCTGAATGGTAGATGTGCAAGAATAAAGCACTTACAATTATTTTTTTAAATTAGTGTTATACTAATAGAGGAAAAAGCATAAAAGCACAATATATGTCAGGTAACAGCTTCATTTCTCTTGCGCGTGTGTCCTGACTGTAGCATCGTTCTGTGATATTTGTGGGAGCATAGAAAGGTGTCTGCCCTGTATGAAGCCTTTTATGTGTTTCAGTAGTCCTCTTGTACAGACTCGTATTTTCTTTACAAAATAAAAAGAATCCATGAACCTAAGACATTTTCCCTTTAATTTGTACCTTTGTTAATATACAGGAAAGGAGGAGGATCTCTGTATATAATGTAGTATTTTGGTGACTCCTAACTCACTTGCTGTTCAGTATATTTCATGCAGTATGATGACAAGATGCAAGTTTTGTCTCTTTTTGTTTTAGATAACTGTCAGCTGTAGGACTGCTTTTTTATGTTAAATAGACATTCTGAAGTAGTCAAAAGCTTTGGCTTTTCTGGGGTATCTAATACTCATGTATGTGTTAATGCTAGTGAAGTATTTCAGGGACTGTTTTATGTGGTATAGCAGTTGAGAAAACTAGAAATAATTCAGTTTCTTATTTTGATATGAGACTGAAGATTCAGCCAGATAGCATGAGCATACTTGAGTGGCTGTCAAATACTACGCAAATAACTACATTTCTCTGTATAGGTTACTACCTGCCACATTCATTCTTCCAGTGATGATGAGATTGACTTTAAAGAAACTGGCTTCTCACAGGATTCTTCTTTGCAGCAGGTGAGTTGAATTCTTTTAACAGTGTAAGTTGCTCTTTCTGTAAAAATAATGAATTTTTAAAAAAGTAGTGGAACTTGTGTTTTTATCACAAGCAAACATCTAGAAAGTTTACAATAAAACTGATGTGTGCATGCACACAACTGTGTTTTATCAAACCAATTTTTAGTCTTTGATCATGCTGTGTGTGCAGATCTGTACTCACTATGCCTAAGAATACATTTTATATGCCAGCTGTCTGGCGAAGTTGAACGGTTCTGTGTTAACTTTAGTTCTTACTAGATGTAGAAGTTTGAAATGGTGGCTTCTAATTATGCTTTGTGCCAAATATGAATTGCTATGAAAGCGAATATGGGTTTCGGATCGGACTGAAAGCTTAAGTCAAAGTTGTGTCCACCTTGAAGTTTTAATGCTTTCATAGCTGACTAAGTGATAGTGATAGTGTTTAATATGGTTATGGTATTAGGAGTATTTTTGCCATGAGTGATTATGGAGAACATTGGTGCCATTTTGGTGAAGAATGGCAGCATTTCTGTAATAGTACTGTCCTATCTGCAATATGTATCTCTTCCAATTCTTTCACTGGTGGTGAAAGAGTGGGAGCCGCGTGGTACAAGACTTCCCTTATACAGAACACATCAGTTATCTGGGTTATTAACCAAAATCAGTCTAAGACTGGCTTTGGTACTTTATGCATCTTCTGTAGTTCTTATAATAAGTAATTGCTTATCTAAGCTTGAATTGTGGGTGGTGGGTCAAGTTTTAAGAATCTGATGGGGTTCTATCTGATTCAGTGATTTTGTGCATGTAAGGTGCATCTGAATACAAACTTGGTAAGTTGGGTGCTATCTGTAGCAGCTCTAGTGAGAAAGTAAGATCTTCAAATATATCTGCGCTTTTCACGCATCCTCTTAGTGACCTGCAGTGTCTAGGCGATCCCAGCAGTTCCAGGTAGTTAATCTGGGGAAATGCAGATGGCCCAGTGCTTTTTCTTTCAAGTTTGTCACAATTTCCTTAATCTTTTTTTTCTAAGCTAAGCTAGTGAAATATACTTTCTAAAGTGGTCTTGTGAGGAAAGCATGATACTAGACAAGATAAATCACTGATGGGAAATGCATTGAAATTACTGAAAGCATTCTCCAGCTGCACAAATTAATTCATAAAGGTGTCTCTGGCTTCATCTAGGATATCCTATTGTAGACCAATAGTTAAAGGAGGAAACAGGAAGTAAATTTCCAAAATTCAAGTGGACCCATTAAGAATTGGATAAGGGAGGAAAATACTAAGGAAACTATTCAGCTTTGGTTTATTTTTGTCAAATTTAACTTCTGCGTGTGCAGAATTATATTTGACATGACTTCCTTCTTCTGGCATCCAAATCTAGTTAGATACTGTTGTCTTCTAATGAAGGCCCTTTGTTCCAGAAGGAAAGGTTTCTTCCC
>NW_009258262.1:242041-250227 GCF_000687185.1 Egretta garzetta
CCCAGCTTTTCCCCACCAACACTTTTAATGTAAGTTTCTAAATAACACTTCAAAACTTGACATCTTTGAAAAAGTGTTCCATTACCTAGTTGTGTGTTGCAAGGTTTCTCATGCCAGCAGGATTTAATGTGCTCTCTTGCTGTGGCTCTGGAAAATTTTACTTCAGGAAAGCATTGTTCTGTTCTCCACCAGCTTAGTACCGCTTTTTGTCTCTCTTTAAGCATATTGAAAATATATTCAAGAATGGAATAGAACTGTCCAGGGTCCGAGATACGCTAGCAGTTTAGAACTGCATTTTATATACTTGATGTAGACAATTTTGATGTAGTGATAAGATTTCACGCTAGTTCCATAACTGGCTGATGTCATGAACATCATGTCTTAATTTTGTTTATCCTGGTGAGTGGTGGTGTTAATGGTTGCAGCTTTTGTAAAACAGAACAAGTCTGTTGAACTTCTTGGGTGTTTTTTTTTTTTTTCTTCCCATGGAAGTAATTCACTAATGTTTTTCAGTCACATATGTTTTCTAATATCCATAATAGCGAAAATACTTTATAGGAAAGGAGAGCTCAGTAACCAGTCTAAAGCAGAGTAATTATTTTCTAGGGAGGACAGTCAGTAAATTCATTGTTTACCTGTGTAATGTTGATATACTAATTGTGTACGTATCAAATCTTGAAGCTGATAGATTTTCAAATTTAGGACCAAAATGTAGAAGAGTTCTTGCTTTGGCCTGGCTTAGCATAGTGACCCTACTAGTCATGAGGGATTTTCAGACCTAATCCCAGCCCTGATAGCATCTTGCTGTGTACCTTGTCCTTCTATAACTTTTTTTTTCCTCCAGTTTTCATAATGCCTTAAACTGAACTTGCTTTTCTTGAACATTCTCTTGCTTTCTTTCCATATTCGCTTTGTTCAGCTTTACCACCTTCTTCAAAGGTTATGTCTGTATACTATGTCCCTTTAGTTACCTGGGCAAGAAACCAAGAGAGTTGATGTGGCAGCTGTGTTTCCTAGAATATCTTAGAATTGGCTGGCTTTACACATGGAAATAGCACTAGTAAAAGTCCCTAGAGAGTGTGTCAAAATTTAATTATAGACCTGGGAAATAAGGGACGAAAACTATTGTTATGGATAGGAGAAAATGCCCATGTGTACCTTAGGTATATATCTCCATCTGCTGGCAATTGACACTGGCATTGTTATTTAAAAGGAAAGCACATTTGAGTCAGTGACACTTCATTGGGATGTAAAATGTTCAATAGTTTCCTTCTAGATATTGAATAGACATGGCTGGTGTGTATGCCTGACACTGATATTTGTAGCAATTACTACATGATAAAAATGCAGCCTTGCTTTAGTACCTATAAACGGTGTACTTCTCTGGTTCTTACCATTTATAACTTCATGTTATTTTGAACAAAGGCAGCTTTTTCTTTTATTTAGTATACTGTGTTGTTTCGCTGTTTCTTTGGGTTCGGGGTGCATTTGGAAAGATGCTAACGCATGATTAAACTAGAGATTTAACTTTCTTATTGAGAGCTGCTATTAGACTGGCTTTCAAATCAATAAATGTAAATAGGTGTGTAGTCAGTGTTACAATTTAAAACTTGAAGGTTAAGACAAATCCTTTTCCTGTCCTTTATGTTTAGATTAGAGAGACTTTTATTTCTTTGGAGCAAAATGGGCAAATAGGATTTAGAGTATTATTAGAATCATTATATCACTGTCGTTGGTCCTGGGGTTGCCAGGCCTTTTCTGATTATCAGATGCAACAAATGACGTCCAATTTTATTGACCAGTTTGGCTTCAACGATGAGAAGTTTGCTGATCAAGATGACATCGGCAAGTGAGTATAACACTATACTGACTTTGACTATGGTCTCAGGAGTTTCCTTTCTTCTTGTGTATTTGGCTGTGGTTTTGCTGATGATAAATACAGGCCTTCAGTGATGTGAGGCAGTTGCCAATCAGTCCTGTCTTTTTGTACCATCTGTGTGCATTGAGAGAAACCTCCCTGAACAGTTTACAGAGGAAAGCAACAGTTTGTCTTCCATTTCTAATGCCCTGGTTCTGCCAACATGAGAACACAGTGCTTGTGAATAAGTAACTGAATTGTAATTCTGCTTTTGAAAGCTATGTATGTCCAATAACACGGCATTGTTGGGGGCACTTTCACTTTCTCTGTGCCTCAAAGCAATTTGCCTTCCACCCTCCCCTCCCCCCTGCCCACCCCCACTGAATCTATGTACCAGACCAGATGAATAGCTCTACTTTTAAATTTTCCTGGAACAGATGACAGGAACAACATAACATGTCTGTGAGCATACATTTCTGTACGGGACAGTAAGGAAGGGCATCATAAATCTACCTTTGTTTTCAAGGTCAAGGCAGTTAAAACTCATTTCTACAAATAGGGTAAGTGATGAGGAAATGAGAACAATCTTGGTCAGGTTAAAAAAAAAAAAACAACAACAAACACAACAAGAACGCCCCACACACAAACTGTTCTCTTTTTCTTTAGTTTAAGTAAACTGATGCCATAATGGGAAAGGGGAAGAATGGGGGTTCTTGCTGAAAATTGAGTCGATCTTGATTTTTGTAGGAATTCATGGCTTGGGATGCAAGAACATGCAGATAAGAGTAAAAAATATAGCTTGAAGTTGGTTTCTAGAAGGACGAAATACAATAAAATGTCTCACTGTTGTTTTGTAAGGCAAGTTTTTAGTAAGTGGTGGTTGACTGAAGCTTGCACATGCCATCTAAAAAGCATCGCTGCCTTTTTACACCACATAATCTGCTGAGATTATAGATTAAGATATGATGGGAGAGGAGGCAACTCAGGATACTCTTTAACCTTGTTAGAAGCAGGTGGATTTTGGCAAGGATAGGTCATACCTTTGGCATTGTATGGTCTTTGTGAATACCAAGATGACTACTTGTGTAAGCAGATCTCTTGAGACTTGTGGTACCCATAAAGTTACTTTAAAGTAACTTGTGCAAGAATCAATTACAACTTAAATTACCTGCTTACTGTTGTACAGTAATTCACATGGTGACTTGCACGGTAATTCAGTCATACTTAAAACTTCTGTTCCTCTAGACCACTTACCTTGTTCCCTGCTTTGTAATGCAGTGAGGACTAGAGGAAGAGTAGTACGTGCTCTGCTTAATGCACTGCTACATGTGGCTAGAGAAAGAATATATTAACTCTTCTGAAATTCTGGTAGTATTTCCCATCTTTCCCTCCATTTCTTTTTGCTTCCCCGTGACATTTGGTTGCCTAATGCTATTTTTAGTCCAAGACATGCGAAACTGCTCAATAGCTTAATATGTGAAGATGTGTAAAGCCTAATATTTAGTGTTCAGTTTGGAAAAAAATCTGCATTGATTGGTTTAAAAAAAAAAAGTTAATTTTTTTTCTTTAGGAAGCAGAGGTTAATATTACATTTTTCACATTAATTTACACTTTTGTAGAAGGTCCTTCTATAGAGTGCTGAAATCAGTTAGAAGGTATAAGAACTGCATATCTTGGCAGGATCAAAATCCTGCCCAGAAGCTGTATCATGGTAGACCATAGTCAGATTAGGCGTTCTTGAGGCCTACTTTTTTTTTCCAGTGCATAACAGTACAGTATTTGAGATTTGCGTATATCATTTCAGTTACGCTTGCCTAGGTTTGTTGCATCTTCACAGCTAACTGTAGGGTAGAGACGACATTGTTCTGCATTTTTGCTTAAAATATTTCACAGTTAGAAAAATCACATGAATGCCAGGCCTCCTCAATGTGGAACTTGACTGGTTTATGTTGGAAACTACTTTGTCTTTAATCTTGTATTTTTAGATTATTGGAAAATGTGAAACCTAAGAGAAATGCAATGTCTTCATGTCATAATACAACATCTTGCTTTATTGCATCTATCTGCTTTTTTTGTAGTGTTTCTTTTGATCGGGTCTCAGACATCAACTTTACCCTCAATACGAATGAAAGTGTAAGTATGTGTTCCTGTACTGTCAGAAAAATTACTGTCTTTTAGACTTCAGAGGTTTGGTGGTGGTTGTTATATTTACTCCTTTGACGTGTAATCTTTGGAAAATAACTACCCTACCTTGTTCCTGTACCTTAAGATTTTCTCATTGGAAGACACTATTGTTGTTCTTTGTGATCAGTATTAAACAGAATTGCTTTAATTTGTATGGCCAGGTTCAAGAACAGGCTTGTATTCTATTTGCATATATTGCACTCTTGTGTTTTATGGCTAGAAGCTATTTCAGTCTTCCAGTGAGATTGTGGTGACAGGAAAAAAGTAAGGACAGAGACTTTAACCCTAGATACTATTTGTAAATTGAGCTGAAATGAACCCCACTACAGAAAATAAAGCTGGAGTGCTTCGTGCTCTGGTTATCTGAAGAGCTCTTCAATGTCATTCCTGCATGCAGTTCTTAAACATGATGGAAATGCCTAGCTGTTCTTTGATGGTCCACTCAACTTGTTAGTAGCTGAGTAACACAAGCACCACTGAATATTTTCTTGACAAGCCTTAAGTTGTTCTGACATTCTGGTTTTCTGCTGCTTTTAGAGAAATGTTTGGTTTGTTTGTTTTTTTTTTTTTTTTCCCCCCCACTGGTTTAAGATTCTCTTACAAATAGTCGCATATTTCAGAAATGTTATTACTAATCATAAATATAGATTTTATACTTTTGCTGTATGTAGGGCAATATAGCCTTGTTTGAGGCGTGCTGTAAGGAGCGGATACAGCAGTTTGATGATGGTGGCTCTGATGAAGAAGACATTTGGGAAGAAAAACATATTGCATTTACACCAGAGTCACAGAGGCGTTCCAGGTGAGAAATGTGGTCTTCATCCAAACAGCAGTGAGCCCTCAATCCTGAACATGTCTTTTGCTTCAGGCTGACTGTTAGCACAGGCTGTCCATCATAACTAGCTATTTCCATGCTGTGGAGAAATGAGTAGAAGGATGGCTCTAGTGCCTGTCTTCTAGCCTTAATTTGAAGAAGATGGCAACAGCTGCCCTGCCTACTCAGCTCTTCCTGTACTTCAGCTTTTGTAGCTTGGGGTTTTTTTGTTGCTTATTCTTTCCCTCTGCTTTTAAACCTGCTCAGCCAATCTTGCCTTGGACAAGATAGTCCAGCTCCACGCCTCTGTAGATCTTGCTGTCCTTGTGTAGTTGCGGACAAAACTGCATAGGAAGCTGTATTGAGGGGAAGGTCCCAAAACTCTCAGGGCTTTGCAGCCTCTCTTCATACTTACTGAATTTTGTCCCAGGATAGTCTTGGCTTTTCTGGCCTTCTTGTGGCTTGAGTCACAAGCCCAATCTCTTCTTCCCTTCAAAATACCTTCTGTACAAAATAAATTATTTTGTCTGATAGTGTTGTGATTACTTAATGTGATGTGTTTCAGGACATCCTTACCTTCTCATGTTACCTGCTTTTTGTTAGTTGCACTCACCAGGAAGGGAGAGATGCCCATAGGGTTTAAAGTGTGTATGTAGTTAAAGAGGATGGACTGGAATACAGTTGGTGAGATTTTTAAGATAGATCTGTTAGACTTGTTGTCAGATTTGAAAATAAATCAACTTCTGTCTTGTTAGATTGGTGTTGAAGAGTTTTGTATTTCAGTGCTTCTGTTTAGTGCTAAGAGACCAAATAGGTCCAACAATCTCCGTACACATACCTGATTCCTTACTTTCCTTTTCTGCTCCCTTTTGCGTGGCAGGAGTAAAACCAATCTTTGTCTTTTATTTGCAAAATGAAAAACCTTATACCTTGGGTTTTTTGGGGGGAAGTGAGGGGAATACTAGCAGCTAACAAATTATACCTCCGTTAATCTATCCAAAATGATAGCTGTTGTAATTCTCTTTAGCCTCAAACTCTCCAATATTTCATTTTGGCCAGGGTCTGATACTAAATACAGAATGTAAACTATCTTTTTGTATTTTAAGTTCGGGCAGTACGGACAGTGAAGAAAGTACAGATTCTGAAGAAGAGGATGGAACAAAACAAGACTTGTTTGAATCGCACACCAGTACAGAGGACAAAATGGAAGTAGACTTAACTGAACGTATGTAGCTTTTCTCCCAGTTGCTTTGAGTTATATAGGAAAGCATTAGATTTAGCAGTCTTACTTTGTAGGAGTTTCCCTCATTTACTGTTTTTATTCCGACTGTCTTAAAGTAGTCTTTCCCACTGTAAAGACAGCTTGCAACAGAGCATGCAAATGTTGGGAAGTTTGAATTCCTTATGTGTCCTGAGTCAAGTCACTTAGTCTCTTTAAAATTCATGTTTCTGTTCTTCAAGAGGGAAAAATGGAGGAGGAATCAGAAAGAGAAGGATGAAATGTAATAATTTATACATCTTGAATGCCTACAAAACTAATAGGTTGTTAATCTCCAAACCTAAAATATGGCTATTTTTACTGGAAGCCTTTCAGATCAACTTTTCATCTAACAATGCTCTTTTAAAAGACTTCCTACAGAAGCCAAGTAAATTTGCTTTGGACTGGTTTCATGTGTGAATGAAAGTTGTGCATCAGTAGACTCCTCTGTGGAAACTTAATGTAATTGGTTTAAAAGTTTTCATGTTCAAGTCCCAGTAGACTAAACTGGCTTTAGTTAAACTGGCAATATCTATGGGTAGAAGTCCTCTGTTTATCTAGACTATAAGGAATTAAAATAGAAGGAAAAGTTAAGGGTTTTCTTTTCTTTTGTCAGATTGGTGTCGTTGGCATCTGTGTGTCAAACAAGTTTTGATCCATGTGGGTCTCCTCCCATATCTGCCTGGGCTGGAATTTCTAATTGCTAGTCAGAGCTTCCTTTTCAGCCTGTTTTTTTGTATGTAAGTGTTAATGAAAAACATGTTTCCCTTGGGTAGGTGAAGTATTTTGAATTGACCTATCCTAAATTAGATGCTGTTAATTCGCAGTTGTTCCAAAATTTAAAATCCCGATAAATATTTTAAGTTGTAAAAATCCTTAAACTTTTCTGAGGCTTAGCAGTTGCATTAGTGCATGAGAAATTATTTAGAAGACTGCCCATACCTAAGTTGAGATGCTTATCTTATGTGTTCAGGAAAATGTGCATAGGAAACTGAAAAAGGGATGAAACCTTTTAAGATTTTCTTTTTAATTACAGAAATTAATTTTGAAAATTGATAATAAATGTTGATGTTAGTTTAAAGTGGGATTATACTTGTGATCTAGTATGGTTTATTGGTTTTGTTCTTCAGATAAGCTATATCAATTTTTAGCAGAATACTCTGAGTTACTGTTTTTAAAATTCTGCCTTACTAGCAGAATTTTGCTTTTAGGGAATGCATTCATTTTACAACAGTATATAGAGGATTCTTCTGCATGTGCTTTAAAAAGTCTAGTTATGAATTTTGTTGCTCTTTTTGGAGTGTACTTACAAAGAATGTGTTAGGCATATGTGCACTCATGTTCTTTATTTAAATGTGTTCTTAATGAACTTGTTGATGGTTTTTCAGCACCAAACTGGTCAGCTAACTTTGATGTACCCATGGAGACTGCACATGGTGCCAATCTGGATTCTGTTGGGTCTGATGTATGGAGTACAGAAGAACCTATGCCAGCAAAAGAAACTGGCTGGGCTTCCTTTTCAGAGTTCACATCCTCTTTGAGGTAAGAATGTTAGTGACTCAGGGCAAGTTCTTCACTACTAAATGTAATGGCAGCTGCCGTTTGCTTTCCTTGGGGTGTCCCTCTCTACCCAAGCCTGTGTTGGTCATGTTCTGGTGGAATACAAGGTGCGTAGTGTCCGAAGGGCTCCATCTGTTATAGAATCATAGAATGTTTTGGGTTGGAAGGGACCCTAGAGGTCACCCAGCCCAACCCCCCTGCAGGAGCAGGGACACCGCTAACTAGATCGGGTTGCTCACAGCCCCGTCCAACCTGGCCTGGAATGTTCCCAGGGATGGGGCCTCCACTACCTCTCTGGGCAACCTGTTCCAGTGTTTCACCACTTCCTTATATCTAGTCTAAACCTACCCTGGTTTAGTTTAAAACCATCCCCCCTTGTCCTGTCACAGCTGGCCCTACTAAAAAGATTGTCCCCATCTTTCCTGTAGGCCCCCTTTGAGCCCTGAACGGCCGCACTCAGCTCTGCCCGCAGCCTTCTCTTCTCCAGGCTGAACAAGCCCAACTCTCCCAGC
>NW_009258262.1:250310-253984 GCF_000687185.1 Egretta garzetta
CCATGGCCGGCTCATGTCCAGCTTTTCATCCACCAGCACCCCCAAGTCCCTCTGGGCAGGGCTGCTCTCGATCCTTTCTTCCCCCAGCCTGTACTGATACTGGGGGTTACCCCGACCCAGGGGCAGGACCTTGCACGTGGCCTTGTTGAACCTCATGAGGTTCACACAGGCCGACCTCTGCAGCCTGTCCAGGTCTCTCTGGATGCCATCCCGTCCTTCTGGTGTGTCAACCGCACCACTCAGCTTGGTGTCATCCGCAAACTTGCTGAGGGTGCACTCGATCTCTCTGTCTAAGTCATTGGTGAACACATTAACCAGCACCGGTCCCAGTACGGACCCCTGAGGGACACCACTTGTCAGCAGTATGCTTTGTGTGATCTGCCTCATAGCAGGCTTTTGTAGGGTGGGTGTCACTGTTTTAGATGGTTTTTAAAGAATATTTGGGTCCTTCAGTATTGGTTTCTGACCAGAATTTGGGCTGTGGTTTTTTTATTTTTATTTTTTAGTGTAGACTGAACCCAGTAAAGAGCCGAACATGAACTGTGGAATGTAAAGGTCATAAAATGTCTATCATGATTCTGTTTTATGGATGTTATAAAACAAATAGGGTGGGGTTGGGGTTTCTTTGTGTGTGTTTTTTGTTGATTGGTTTTTTTTGGTTTGGTTTTTTTTGTGTGGTTTTTTTTTTTTTAAACTCGCATGGTTACGCACCTGGGGTATTTAGTGGAATGTAAAGGTCATAAAATGTCTATCATGATTCTGTTTTATGGATGTTATAAAACATCTCGCAGCAGGGGTGCATTTCTTTGTGTGTGTTTTTTGTTGATTGGTTTTTTTTGGTTTGGTTTTTTTTGTGGTTTTTTTTTTTTTAAACTCGCATGGTTACGCAGCTGTGGTATCTAGGTTAGGCAGTTCTGCACTATTTTGAGAATGCCTGAGATACACTTTACTTTCTTGGATTAAACTTACACAGGTGACTTCAGTTATTTTTTTTTAATGTAACTACCTAATCACACAGATGCAAGTTTTGAGTTGCCAAATACTAGCAGTCAAGAGCAGATTCCTTCTCCAATCAGAACACTCTTCCTTATGTACATCTGGCTCTCGATTGTCTGTCTGGGCATTAAACAGCTCGGATATAGAAGTACAATTTTTCCAACATAAAACAGTGTATTGTTTCATGCTTGGGGCAGGTAAGTTGATAACATAATTATGGGTTTAGAAAATGAAGACTTTGAGTTCCCACATCAGTGAATAGAAAAGACATTATTCTATAAATGGTGAGAAGTGTTTCAGGTGGCCAAATCTTCTCTCTTACATTCCTTCAGAAGGAAAACTTGTAGCTATGTGGTATATACGATTGAGTAGTCAAATCACTTCATGCAGTGTCAGCAGAGAACTATTTTTCAAGTTGTAAAGAGTGCATTTAGAAAGTCAGTTGAAAATGTTGGAAACACTACAGTGAGCCAGGGATACTTGCATGCTTTATTTACCAGGGACATGTCTGCTACTACTTGTAATCAAATGAAATAAAACCAGTAAAAATAAAACCACCACCAAACATGTACTAAGTCAGCTCAGTTCTGGCGGATTTTGCATTACTAAAATTCTGTTTAGCATGTCTTCCCGAGACTCCTACAAAAAAAATTTGCTGTCATTCAGTTTCAGTAGAGTTCTAGGCCTCATAGCTTCGATACAGATCTAAAAATACTGTTTTAAGAACATCCCATTTTGCTATTCAGAAGTGTTTCTAAAGCTCTTTTACTTTGTATTTGAAGCTCAAAAGATTCCTTAAGAAGTAATTCTCCGGTGGAAATGGAAACAAACACAGACCCAATTGATCCCTTAAGTGCAAATGTAACTGCTCTTGCAACACAGCTAGAGAGTAAGTATACTGCATTCAGAAATACAGATTGATTTTGAGTTGTGCCTGAGAAAGATCCCCCTGAACTTTAAAATTGAGGTTTCAAGAGACCTCTCATCTGGCTCTGCTGCTGTCCTGCCAGGTAATGAAAATGACTTGCCAAAGAATTTCTGAACTATTTAAAATAGTTTCCTACGTAAAACAGGAGCCGGTGTTACTGTTACCTCTGGAAAGCCTGCACATCATGAACAGGAAAGTGTTACAGAGAAGCTAAGTGTGTCAGCACTTAGCTAGCCCAGAAGAGCCTCTAGTCTCTTCCTATTTTGTAGTAGGCCAGTAGCCTCAACGTGTTCAAATTTCCCCCCTTCCTGCTCAGTCCTTTCTGAGTTACCTTCACTATGCATGCACTAATTCTTTCTTCTACATGTATGAACTGGTTAAAGGCCTAACATGTGCCAATTAGCTTTTTGTATATATTATTAACAGACAGAATAAGAAGCGCAGTTGAGAAGTCCTGGGAGACTGGACTTCCCAAAGGCTTGTCTGTACTCACAAACTTACTGTCAAATTTGTATTGTGTGGGTTTGTGTAATGAATTTCACTGTACAGAGAAATAATACACCACTGTAATCCTAGTAAAGTCTTGTGCAGGCAAGCCTGGTGCAGTAACCATTGTCAATCTAAATTAAGTGGCTTGCAGAATGAAAAAAAAATAGTTATGGAATGTTGACTTTTCCTTAAGCCATCTGTAAGAAGTCCTTATGTTCTATATATGTGTATAATGGGGGGTTGCAGAAAGGTGACTTTCTCTGGAAGAAAGAATTCAAGTGTACAAAACTGTAAAAATATCATTCTGGTTATATTGGCTTGTATGCTTGCACATGAAATAAAAACATAACCAGCAATGTACTAAATGACTTCTATATATCTAGCCCCAGGAAGTGTTGCTATGGAAGCCAGCTCAGATGGAGAGGATGATGTAGAAAATGCAGACAAGGTAACTGAAACAGTAATGAATGGCAGCATGAAGGAGACACTGAGCCTTACTGTAGATGCTAAAACTGAAACAGCTGTTTTCAAAAGGTGAGAATACCCATTTATTTTCTTCCCACCCTTGAAAAATAAGCACTGTTGATGGAACACTACATGTCATCAAAAAGAGTTCTTTGCAAGTGATAATTCCTGAGGATTTAATTAGAAACCTTCTTACTAAGTAATTGTTTTGAAGTTTTACTTCCAGTTAGTTACTATAACATTTCCTTATCAAGCCTTAATTTCAGTGGAAGATTATTAGTGAAAGACTGACTCACCTTTTTACCCTGATGCATGTTACTGTGCGTTTTTAATATACAATTATTCTTTTAATATACAGTTAATTTCATGTCAAAGCTAAGCTTTTTAAATTTTGCACAGAAACGTTAGATTTGGATTGGAATTCCATCCCTCTCATCGAGGAGGATGGAGGACAGAATTTGAAAGCCAGCCAGGCTCTTAAGAGTAACTCATCAGACATTTGGGGTCATCGTTGGTAACTGCTGGTACGGATGATGGTGTCAGATCTGTTCTGGACTGCAGGTGGCACACAGAATCCTAGAATAACAGGAAGAACAAACTCCTTAATTTTGGTGTCTTCTGATACAAAGTGTTTGATTCAGGAATAACTGTCTTATAGTATGATTATGTTCCATATTACATACATTAACATTATGATCCTACTATGGGAATAAAACACTTTTCTCTTTTGTCTACTTGAGATCTTGTGATCTTCGATTTAGTGATCAAGTGGTTTTTATTTAGTATCAAATCTTTA
>NW_009258262.1:254002-304272 GCF_000687185.1 Egretta garzetta
TTTATTAATTGAAGCTGGTGCATTGTCCTCCCCATTTTCCCCCTGCCAATCTTGACAAATCAGAACATACTACTAGCCTTTTGGCATGCAACCCTCTTCTCATTCTTAGACTAATTTCTTAGTATCTGTCCCTATTCTGGCTTTAAATATTGAAAAGGAAATCATCCATATGTCTTCAGTGATGCCCAGCGGCGGGACAAGGGGCAATGGGCACAAACTGAAGCATAAAACGTTTCAGTTTAATATGAGGAAGAAATTCTTTGAGGGTGACAGAGCACTGGAACTGCCCAGGGGAGTTGTGGAGTCTCCTTCTCTGGAGCCCGCCTGGACGATGTCCTGTGCAGCCTACTCTAGGTGAACCTGCTTTAGCAGGGGGGTTGGACTAGATGATCTCCAGAGGTCCCTTCCAACCCTTGCCATTCTGTGATTCTGTGACAAGTCTTGGAAGTTGCTTAAAAAAATCCCGGTCTATTTCAGTAGGAAAAACTTCCCAGTGTTGGTCCTTACATTGCCCTTTGAAATTCATTTTAGTTTGTCCCATTAGTGGTAGTAGATGAGTGCTTGTTACTCTTGCAAGTTACTCTTGCTTCCATCCTTTTGATTATTGAAGCAATAAGTAACAACTCTAATCCATTTGGCACCTGAATTAACTTCTGATGTTTTTCACTAGGGAAGAGGGAGCGTTTATGGCTGCGCAGCACTTACAAATCAAATGGCATTGTTGGAGGAATTGAACCAAAGCACTTTAGAGGAGGGTTGTGACTCAGTGCAGACTGATGTGGCATGAACCATAGTGCCTTGCTGACTTAGTAAATGATGCATCTGATCTCTAGTTTATTCTGTATTTTGGGAAATGCTTTAGTTATCCATCATGGTTTTACGCTTCTCTTTAAATTGCTTTAGTTCACACACACTTTAAAGTTCTGTGACTTCTGATACTGATGTAAAAACTACCATGAGGAGGTAGCAGTTCCTGCCTGCCTCCGTGGAATTACCTGCTTGAGCTGTGGAGTAAGCAGTTAAATTCTTGTAGTTAAAAGGACACAGAAGTGCAAAGGGAGGCAATATCATAGAATCACCCAGGTCAGAAGAGACCTCAAAAGATCATCTGGTCCAACCTTTTGTGGGAAAGGGAGCCCAGGTGAGATTATCTCACTTACTATGCACTCTGTCCAATCGCATCTTGAAAACCTCTAGCAGTGGGTACTCTGGGACCTTGATTTGGAAAGGGGATATTAAAGAAGTGTAGAAGCAGGCTGAAAGGTAAGGTCTTAAATATGGAGACTGTTCTACTCTGATAGAGGTATGTAGCCTCATACGGAGTAAATGCTCACATGGCTTTCTCTAAACCAACTTTTAAATATGCCAGAACAACAAATGGGAGAGAAAAATAGTATTTCCTTCGGAATAAATATCTAAAAGAATGCTGGGGGAGGGCGGGGAGAAATCCAGATCAAGGGACAATTAGAGTAGCAAGAGGAGGTCCTACGCTGGCCTATGTACCTGGCAAGGCAGACGCTTCCAGACTTAAGGTTATATAGATTTCTGCCAATAGAAAATGGATGGCGTTGAAGGCAGTGTTGAGGGGAGTAGGAGCAGTTTCCAGTTTGTGGAAAGCTGTAAAGGACAGAAATGGGGTTTCTGAATTTAGTTCAAAACGGAGAATGAGAAGAGAAGAATGATAGCAGAGACTACCCCTTTTTAAAAAACAAAAAAATGAGGAGGCTGGTTCTGCTAGTGATGGTGACAAGTATTTTATTTTGAACAAATACAAAGTATCAAGGCAAATGAGATGGGGAGATCGGATGGGGAAAACTGGATCTTGATGAGAGATTGCAATGCAAAAGACAATATTTTTACAGGCTCTGCACATATAAGGAGGCATGGGAGGAAAGAGAAGGATTCATTGAAATTTAAAGGATCCATTGAAAGAACTAGGAAGAAAAAGAAGGACTATGAGAAAAAGAAAACTAGGAGAATAGGAAGAAAAATCAGCAGAGGAGAGTGGCTTTAAAATGTTCCTGACTTCTTGCATAAATAGATTTGTTGCCACAGAGGTATAAGATTGATGTTTGTGTCTACTTCAGAGCTACCTTATAACTCTCTCTTGCAGGTATATGGTCACATTTGTATTTTAGTGCACTCATAATGGTGGGGGAGAGGGTGGAATAGAGAGGCAGAAAAGCTTCGATTTAGAGGCAACACAGAAGTATTTGTTTGCTAATGGCTTTTGAGGCTGCCTAGTTACATGGTAATGTCTTAGATGGCGCGAGTACTGCTTTTTCACTGACCTGTGTTTGGTTTTGTCTCTGAGAGGAAGTTCGTGAGATAGATTGGGCTGCAGTCTTAGAACTGCAGAACCCACACATTGTATTTCACTGTGGTGTTACTAGAGAGTTTAATAAGGATGGTGGTGAGCTAGTGATTCTGCTGATATGTTTCGTGGACAGACTATTAATGCCACTTTCTGAGGGGAATCTTGAATTTCTTTTATACTTTCTTCCTTCCATTTCTGCATACTTCTGGCTTCAGAGTGTTGAAATCCTATCGGTATGTATAGTAAAGGATCATGACTGTAATTGTTACCACTTCAAGCATCACACACATTCCTTATTTCCTTTCTGATTTTATTTTATGTAATCGCTGTATTTCCTGCCCTTTTATTTAGTCAAGTTTTAATGGATGTTGACACCGGTGCATTAAGCTCTTTGTAAAGTCTAGAGCCGTGTGCTTGATCTTCATGTTGCAGTCATTAAAATCCATTTGCATGTGAAATATGGACCTGTCTCCCACTTTTCTACTGTTGCCTGAAATCTCCCTGTAAGTGAACTTAAAAATTAACTAACTTCTTTCCGTTTCCTTTTAAGTGAGGAAGGAAAATTGTCTACCTCACAGGATGCTTCGTGTAAATATGTAGTAGAAGAGAATGCAGAGGTTGCAGAAGAGGCTCCTTCAGCTCTGCAGCCTACTAACAGCAGTCCAGAACAGAGGTAACTGCATTCAAGGATGCTTTCAATCCTCTAAATAGCAGTTTGCATGTTTTTCTAATAGGATTGATCTGAAGAGAATAATGAATTCCTATTAGGTGTCATTTCTGAGTTTAGCTCAGTCTAAGCATGTACTCGCATCTGTTTTATAAAATTCTCCTAAGTTCTATTTTCTATTGATTCTAAGACTCTTGAGTTGTCAAAAATATATTTGCCTTGTACTATTTGTTTTGTAGGGGGTTGTAAATATCCACATTCTATTTTGTGATATGTTACCAAGTTAGAATAGTGACTTCATAAACTTATGAAAACGATGATTAAAATAAACTATTAGGGGAATAAGTTTGACTTTGTCCTGACAATTTACATAAGTTAGGTCTGCCACTTTTTCATTCTGTAGTCTGTACTGCAGAACAGTTGGAGGGAGTCCAGTAGTGCAGCTGTGTGGAAAGGAAATGGTGCCTTAAGTCATGCTTGTTCGATTGTGAATCAGTTGTTATTTGTACCCTTGTCTTCATCAGGCATTAATCTGAATACTTGCACATTTGGAGAAGATTTTTTTTGAAGTACATAAATAACTTGTTTCAAATAAAAACTTGTTTGAAATATGGAGCAGCCTGGATTGCTCAGCATACTTAGTGCAGGAAAGAAAAGATGACATTTTTCTTTGGTAGCTTGGGTACTAGCGCAGTCTTGGAGAACAGTAATTCAAGATGCAGTTCTGAGGGGACCACCACCAGACAGAGAAAGCTGCTCTTGCATAAATTTTTTCTCTGAAATTGTCAGGTTAGTACCGCTTTCTCCCAAAAAAGGCACCAGGCAGTTATTTCTCCCATTTCATTTCCTGTTGAAGTACTTGTTTGGGGGGTTTTTTGACTCCCAAGTTACAATGGTGTGGAAACATAAACAATTAACTCTAAGTCTAGTATGGCTTCACCAAAATCAAATGCCCATAGGGTGACATTAATCACCAAGTGTTAGAAATGCTTAATGCAGATGTTTCATATCTGAGCTCGTTTCTAGACTTCAGTCAGAGCAGGATTCATCTTTATCTTAAAAGCCTAAAACAATGAAGAGCTTAAAGTAGGTGAGATGATCTCCACCATTGAAGGCAGTATTCAGTGAAGACCTTGCTCTGTAACTCAGTATTCTTAAGTACTTTAACATTAATATGTAGGCAAGAGTTCACTGGTTTCCTAGCAGAACTAATGTCTCATTGAACATCAGGTACAATCCCACAGGCTTGATTCTTGGTGCTAAGGCAAGGGGCGGTATGTTGCCATTTTCTGGTCTAGGTGTAATTCAAGGGTGCCCAGAGGAACTGTGCTGTCTCAAAGAAAATCCTTGTAAAAGGGAAAAGGTGTATTTACTAAACCCTGAGTAATCCATAGGGTCTGCTCCTCTTCCTGCAGGGCAGGGCTGGGGGCGTCAGGGCTGTGCATGTTGCCTTCTTGTTGGGGAGCTGAGCGTGTTCTGAAGGGAGAGAGGATTTTGCTTAATTAAAAGCAATTCCAGGAGTCGCTCTTGCCTTGCATTATAAACAGGGTTATGATTCTAAAAATCAGAATTCAGAATTTATATATACACACACATCTCAATACCTAAAGGGGGCCCATAGGAAAGATGGGGAAAATCTTTTTAGTAGGACCAGCTGTGACAGGACAAGGGGTAGTGGTTTTAAACTAAACCAGGGTAGGTTTAGACTAGATCTAAGGAAGAAATTCTTTCCAATGAGGGTGGTGAAACCCTGGCAGGGGTTGCCCAGAGAGGTGGTGGAGGCCCTATCCCTGGGAACATTCAAGACCGGGTTGGACGGGGCTGTGAGCAACCTGATGTGGTTAGCGGTGTCCCTGCTCCCTGCAGGGGGGTTGGGCTGGGTGACCTCTAGGGGTCCCTTCCAACCCAAAACATTCTATGATTCTATTTATTTTCTCAATCTGTAACTAGTTGTTTTAATAGTTTAAAAGCTGTTGTGTTTCTTGACTCTAATAGAATTTAAACTATTATTAGATAAATGTGGTATTTCTCACACAAGTCCTGTGAAAAGTAATTTTTAAGACTGTGAATACTATATAATACATCTAGCTTTCTAGCAAAGACAAAATTGAAATGCTTTTTTAAGCGAAGATTAGAATACAGCTCTACGTACAACACAGAACTCTACTACGTGTTGATTATACTGTTTGCAGACTGAGAAAGATGCAAGCTTGTTGGACAAATTTAGATTCTGGTTTTTTAGACTTGTTTACATGAGCTAGTAGTATGTCTTACCTCTGTGGCACTGGCTGTTACACTAAAACACTGCTACCTTTTCCTGTAAGCCAGAGTTTTCTGCTCTCACAAATTCCATAAATTTAATCAAGAAGTGGATTCTAATCGGAAAAAAACCCAACCCTGTGTACTTAGTTAAAGTGGGGAAACCCAGAAACTGTCTTTCACAGACTCTACTATATCCGGAGGTACTGTTTTTATCAAGACAATATTTTTAATGCTGTTAAGCATTAAATTGTAGGGGAGAAGTCTTTGGGTACTGGCTGATTGCCTTGAGTGCAGATGCTTGTCTAAACCAACAGAGGGCTCTCGGAGCTAGCAGTTGGTTGGATTGCTTTTGAGTTGCAGGAAGTCTGGAGGAACTCCTTTCCTTGAATCCAGCTGGCTTCAGCGAAGCTCAGCACTTTCTCTAAAGGTGGCTGTCACAGCAGATCTTCGTATAAGCGCAGTATAAATATCAAGATAAACACGATTGTGCTTTTGGGGCTCCATGCATGTATGACTAGTGGGAGGAGTCCCCTAGGTAGGTCTTTGGCTGGTGGCCAGCAGTAGTAATTTCTGCTAGGAGCCCTGGTCTGTCATGGACTTTTTTCCAGTTAAGTGACTTACTGCTGTGCAGACTGTCAGACTTCCTTTCCATGCAGCACTTGTTTCTTACCTTCCAGGTTTTCTCTAAAAAGTGTTTACTTTTGTCTAGTGCTGTCTGTCTTTTGTCTAATGTGTACATATTTTTTTTAAAAAGTGTTTTTAGAGCTTAGCAGCCAAAGACTTAGCTAGGGGACTCCTGCTGGTCATGTGCATGTAGAGCACGGACCCAAGAGTGGCTTCTCTGTGATGTACACCATCAGAGAACAGGAGTTACAGGTAACTTTTCTCACGTGTAGTTCCAAATGGTATTTACATTCTTTAAGGGAATCTTCAAATGTATTCAGTAGACTTGCACTGAATGGCAGTCGAGATTTTTTTTTTTTGCCTTTGCTTGCAATTCGTCATGTTCTCACGCACTACTGATTTGATCTCTTTGTGTTAGTCCAGAGCAGTTGAGCCCATGTTTACACTAAACGCCTTATCTAGAAATGTACATACTGTTATTGTTTTCACTTTTGCAGGTTTGCTTCTTATTTTCCTCCATGCTTCCTGAACTTTTCATGCTTATGGACTGACATTCAAAGTATTTGTGAAATGGCAGTTTACAAACTTAATTAGTAACTAACGCAGTTTTTAAGACACGTTTTTCCTGTTGTGTCTTAGCTGCTCACTTTCAAATGCAATCTTAAATACTGGTGTCACATTTCACCTCCCAGAATAAGATTTGGAGAAGTATCAGAAATGTGCTTTTTATTAGCGATTCTCTTGGAGATATTGCATCTCTAGAGATCACTCAGTAGCTCAGTTAATAAAGATCAAGCACTCTCTTCAGTGGCGTGCTCAGTTAATTAAAGTGCTATGCTTAATTAAGCAATAAGGACTCCAGAAAATAAGTGGGATGAACATGTGATTAGCTTGTGTTTCCTCTTTTCAACTCGGGGGTAATGCTGCACATGATCTGGGGTCATTGGGTTTTGGGGTTGGGTTTGGTTGGGTTTTTCGGTTGGTGGTTTTGGTGGTGGTGGTTTTTGGGTTTGGGGGTTTTTTTTGGTTTTGGTGGTTTTGGTTTTTTTTTTTTTGTACTTACCCAAATTTGTTTTGGAGCCTTCTCGTTTCTTGTATGCTTACGTCTTTTTTTGGCCTCTTAGGACTGATCAAGCCAGCCATTTAGGAGAGGCATCTGTTAATGGCCCAGTATGATATGTGGTGTCTACTACCTTGGCTGAAGAAAATGAACTGATATCCAGGTGTTTGAGTGTTTCTTGAGGATTTCATCTAGACCCTGTTGAAGCCAGTCACTGCTGCACTAATTTCGCAAGGGATCAGGACCAGCAACATTTATATTCTAGATTTTAAGACATTGTACAGAAATTCATAAGTGTAAAAAATATTGCACATTGAGAAATACCAATAATTTTTGCGTATGTTTATATTGTATTGTTCTAAATAATGGGTGGCCTGTGAAATAAGATCCTGCTGCCCGTGTAATGATGACAGTAGTGTTACTATAGTTCAAATGGCTGTAAGAATAGTTTTATAAAAAAGTGAATACACAAATCTAATGTATTTGAGACATAACTATTTGATGATTAGTGTGACCAAAGTATTTAGCAGTTTTCATACATTTTTTTTTCACCTTGTAAAAAGAAACAAAAAAAAAAATTAATTCATGTTTCTTCTGAAACTGAAATGCCCTATAAATGTTATTTTGGTTGTTTTAGCTTAAAAAGTGATTTAAATAAGAATTTTTTGGTGTTCAACATTTTACAACAGGTTTTTTAATTGGTAATTGTTTTCTGTATTGTTTAAAACAGATCAAAAATGTAAGTCTATTGGTAGAGATTTTAAGTATTTATTGCTACAACTTAGTTGACAAATTGATGTTACTGTAAAGCCATATGTTCTGTTAAGTCTTGTTTGCTTGAAACAAAACCTTCCAGGTGAAACACTAGAATATTTGAAGTGCACATGGCTTGTTGTGTTTAAGTGATTCACCTGCCTTTTAACCCATTCACCAAGATTTAGTTTAATACCAAGCATTATACAATGGGACATTTCAGAACAATCTGCGTATTTAAAACGCTATAATCCTTTTAGACAAGTCGAGTAAATGAAATGCCCGTGCTGCTAATGTAATTACAGTACATGCATTTTAAAAGTATATAGTGTTTTTAATACAAATTTTGGCAGCAGAGCATGTTAATTGTTACTTTCACTGTACTGATCTGTGTGAGGCTTTCATTTGTATGTTCTAAACCAGTTTTTTCACAGCTGGTTTGTGTATATATATATAGTGATTATGGAAACTAATTCTGTGTAATTTATAATTTTCTATGTCAGTGTAAAATTCCAACAGCCTTCTCAAACAAACAGAAGCAATATACTGTATATTGCCACACTGTCTGGTGAAAGGGTTAAAGTACTTCACCTCCTGCACTTTTAGATGCAAATCCATTTTTGTTTCTGTAATAGTTACATGCATTTATTTTTTACATCATTTGTTTTCCTGACCAGTATTTAAAGCCAAAAGGATACTCTAAACAATGGCCAATGATTTATTTTAGAAGGCATCCCAAGCAACGTGCCTAAACATTACATTGCATACAGAAATAAATAAAAAAACCACACACCTGTATAATGGCATCGCCCTTATTGCTTCCTCTCTTGCATTTTGTGCAGAAAATTTCAGTGGCACTCTTCATTGTAAATTGTTACGAACTGATCAGTTGTATGAAAATGGAGGGAAAACCCCACAGTATCACACGGGTAACTATGGTTGCCCTTTTATTTGTACTTTATAAATGATGGAATCAAGTCAGTTTAAGTTGTTTCTTCAGTTCAGAATTACTTCCAGATCAGCTTGACCAAAAATGTTTTGTATGGTAGCTTTACGGGTGGCAGCTGTCCTTTTATCCCTTTCTCATCTGTTACCAAGCAAGCAGCTTTAGAAACAAACCCACTCATTTTAACACATGAATTGCAATCCAAGTAGAAATCCCAAATACAGGAAAGCAGTGTGGTGGCTTACATAACTTTGACGCTTTATAAGGAATAAAACTTTTGGCCGAAAGGTGGAGCTATTTGTCCCTTGCTAACAAGTTAAATTAACTAGCTAGGTAGCCATGGAAAGTGAAGGAGATAGCGGTGGCCTGTTAGTTGAAACTGTGTTTCAGCCCTATTGCCTGCAGTTCGTATCGGTCCACTATCCAGTTTGTACTAGGCTCAGAATTGAAAAGGGGGAATTTTTTTCCCCCCTTCCCTCTGTTCCCGATGGCCAATATCAGTTGAGTGGAGGTGTGAGAAGTGGTGGTGAGTGGAATTCGCCCTTCAGTGTAGTTTGCCTTCTAATTCAAGGGTGTAATAGAGGTAAACCAGGCTGGCTTACCTAATGCTGATTCCAGGGGTCTTGAGGGTTCTTCCTTGCTATTGCATTTATTGTTAGTTTTAACAGCTTGTGAGGGAGGTGAGTTAAGCCTGGGATTTAACCTAGATTGGACATAGTCCGAGCTTGTTCTGAGGAGGTGTAGGGTGTGTTTTACCCACTAACTATATTATTTGTACAGGGAATCCTGAACTTGAAGGGAAGGCTTTGGAGGTCTGGTTTTGGGGGGGGTATATGGGGGTGTGTACACACCCACACAACTTTTGCCATCTTTTACCAACACTTCATGATGCTCACGTAGGCTTACGAAGGTTTGAACATACTTGCAGAGTTCTTCTGAATGGCTGTGTTACCCAACCTGTTTAATCGAATTTGACTTGCATGCAGTGGAATTTATGATTCTTCTTTATTAAAACATATTTTAATGCATTTGTGAGATGGACTAAAGCCTAATACCTTTGTACAAGTTTGCCTTCCTACAGCGTATTGAGCAGCAGTTAGGATGAAATAGGCTTGCCTTGAATGGCTCATGCTGAATACAGGCATTGCCACGCTTCACGGTGCTCTGAAACGGCTGGCGGCGCCGGCACGTGAGGCTGAGGAATGGTGATGTCAGCTGGTATCAAAGGGATTTTACCCTCAGGACTTCTCTGGTAAAGGATTTGTACTCATGCAAGAGTGTTGCAGAAGTAGCTAGGCCAGCAATATCTGCAATAGCTCATTGCCTGTGCAGGCCTGTGTCTCTGTAACCTGGCAGAGTGGATGAATTCATGCCTTCTTGACCAGCTAAAACATTATTTTTTTAAGTGTAAGTACTAGTTTTCATAGCAAGATTATGCCATTTAAGTAAAAGCGTAAGCCGTCATCTTGACTAACATTAGTATTAATTAGGCAGGCATTCCTCCTGTTCAGTGAGTTGACAGGTAGTCACTGAGAAGACAACAGGAGAGTTGAAACAATCTCGTTACAGCACTGTAAATGCAACCCCGTGTGACCGTGCTCCGGAGTGAAACCTCCCTTCGCGCGCCTCTTAGGCCTTGTATCTACCTCTTGAAGACAGCGACTTCTGTACCGTCATCTACCTACACCTCTGGAAACTTACTGTGACGTTCAGTCTGTGTGTGAAATCCACTGAGAAGTTATGAGGAAGATTAATCAGTTTGTTACTATTACTCATTATAAACTTAGCTTCATGTTTAAATTAGCTTTAATTTCCTTGGAGATTGTTCTGTTTTCTGACATGTGTCTTACACAGTTATATCAGGAAGTATTTATTGTGTATAACTGATGGCTCTATTAATATACTTAAATAATCACTTCTGACTGTCTCAGAATAAATAGTGCTTTCTCCAGTGTAGTGTAAGTGCTCCAGCTTTTATTATAAAAGTGTCTGTTGTTTCCCAAACCAGGATGGAAAATGGAAGTTAATGCAGCAGCAACAAGCCTTTTTTTTTTTTTTTTTTTAAGTTTTTAACTTCTGCCTTCTAGTTTCTGCATCTCACTTCCTAACAGGTAAGAATTTGGTATCCTTCTGTTCTACTATTGTTTAAATATGTAAGGTTATGGCACGGAGGAATTGAAATAAAAAATACTCCCTAGCATAAAAACAGAGGCATTTTCCTCCCCCTTTAGCTAGGACAGTTGATGAAATCTTTTGGACTGGCCCAGACCTACCTTGGCTTTCTGGTTCAAATTGTTCCAAGCCTGGGATGTGTCCTGTGGCTAATGACTTCTGCATCATTACGCTTCTCTTAACGACATCTCAGGGAAGTCAGTGTGTGCTTCTTAGGTCACAAGCTGAAGCGGTAACGAGAACTGAACTTTACATTGTGTTTTGCTAGTAGTATCTTTCAGAATTTCTCTCTCATAGCTGAGTCTGGGCTCAGTGTTTGATGCATCTTTTTCCATTGGAGAGGGGAACTTTTTCTGCATTTTTATCTTCTCTGAATTGGTAAGTACCTTGCAAAACAAGGCAGGATTCCCTTTTATTTCATCTTTCTGTCCTGTAGCTTAAGTACTGTAATTGTGATTCTAGGACCTTCTTCAGGAGGAGTGTTCTCCCTTCTCATCTTGGATCTCTTCTGCGTGGTGCGGGTGCTCTCCCGAGATCTATGATGTTCTCTGCATCTCAAAATATGGATTCTGAAGACTGTAATTTAGATCACTATTGTCTGTTGGCGTATGGTTACCCAGAGTAAGAGAAGCAAATCTTGCCTAGCTGTGGTTGAGTAGATTTTGTCACTCCTGTCTCATGACACTCAGCTCACCCGCTTGCTCAGGTAACTGTCTGGTTGTCCTGCCACTTGAGTTTGTGGATGATAGTAAGATAGATTGGTGGTTGATTCTCAAGGGCATAATGGAGATACTGCATTTTTTTTCAGATGGAACCTGAACCAGTTACTGACAGATCTGTTGGGACTGCTTTTGAACTCCACTATGCGCTACTCTTCCTGTCTGTCTTAACTGGGGGATGTGTGTGTGGTGTCTTTCCCTCTTGTCTACACCAATTATCTTTCCAAGGTTGTCACAATTTCATCTTGGGTAATAGATTAACCTGGTTCTTTTGCCAGGGCACTGAAGCCTGACTGCGTATATTGCAAATAAAACCTGCTTTTCCTTACACCAAACAGCATTAAGTGTTTGGAAAATCCCACTTCACTGGTTTTTTCAGATGAAAGATAGGAAGTGCTGACTGTCTTCTACTGCTTCTTGTAGCTGACAATGGCACAAAATTGCTAAGACAAGACTCTGCTAAAACTCAAGTGACCTTGTTTCTGCGGTTGGAGTTCTCCAGAGCACCTTTCCTACTATGTCCTTGTAGAAGCACGCGTTGATAATGCTGTATTTGTTAAAAAGGGCTGTTCTTCTGTAGTCACTGCTAAACAACGATTCTGAAATGTGCTTTCAGATGAGCCGGCGTCTGCTTTGGAGTGAGCCATAGCGGACCGTGCATATTGATCAGCCAGCATTCAAATGAGAAAAGGGAGTAACTAGGAATTGATCTGTTCATGGGACTGCGAAATCCTATTCTTTCTCTGTAGGCCTGTCAGAATTAAGTAGCTGGGAAAGATAAAAGGGCTGAGGAAGTGTGCAGGAGTTTTTTGTTTTGTTTTAAATGATGGTGCTTGTACATGTCCAGTTTGAAGTACTCTAAAGGCAAGTCTCTGAACTCAGGAAGTGATGGGTGACTCCCTGATAACTAAATTGTTTCAAGTGTCATTGACACGATTCATATATTATTCACATTGATTGCTATGTCTAAGCACTTAAGACAATTTTTAACGAAGCTGTATAAATAAATACGGAGAGAGAGACACTCCTGTGTGCACACATCAATGGGTGGGGTATGTTCTCTTCTTACCATGGCCAGCTGCACTGTGCGTGGTGCGCTTCCTAAATGCACTGATCCGTACAATGCTAGGAAGGAGAAGGAGGTACTTGTGCGTAAGGTACAGCCCATTCTGAAGCACTTCAGTAAATATAAAATGTTTTTAAGCTCCTGTGTCTGCATGTGTAGACGCTATCGGTGGTCTCCAGCCAACCTATGCGTAACTTGATGTAAGGAGCCCCTGGTTCCTGAGGCCAACTTAAACTTTTGTCAAAGAAGATTTCTCCGCTCCTCTCATAGTCCAACTACTTGATATATTTGAGACTTTCTGCTGACACATTTATAGCGTCCCAGAAACCGAGGCAAGACTTTGTGATTGAATCAACGCTGTCAGCTTCAGCCAAAAGTGGTTCATCTGTAAACTTGTACTGCTGCTGTTAATCCAGTAACTGCTATGCCTCTGCATGCTGCATTAAATTCTTCTCGATACAATGGTGAGATCTAGCTGCTTCAGCAGCTGTCACCAGTCCCGTTCCTTAAGAACACACTGATGGGTTGGCTGCAGCTTTGAATTTGGTGTGGCACAGATGTAGACCATCACACCCTGTGTGAGAAAGGTAGGGTGTCTCTGATGTGGTGGAACAAGCCTCCGGTTGGTCTAAGGAGTGGTGTAATGTGTCCTGCAAACAGTCCAAAGGAAGTAAACTCTCCTGTGTGGTTACCTGCTGTTCATCAGGAGCTTCCTGGTGTCTCTGCTGGAGGAACAAATTGCCCTTGACTTCGCGTTAAGTCCAGAGAACAGGAGCCGGGTGCATGCGGGCCCCCCTCCCCCCAGCCATTCCAGCGTCTGAGCTGAGCAAGCTGCACAGAAAGGTCTTTGGAGATGACTTGGCTCTGAAGGAAGCTTCATGTGGTAAGGCGTGCCTAGTGGGAGTCTTCAGTTATGACCTAGAACAGAGTGTCTCAGGAAAAGGCTTTCACTGTAAAGCAAGGTGCAGGTTAATGGTTATGTTGTTAAGCTTGAATTTGCATATGAGCGTGCTTGGTGATCTTTCATCTGAGCTATTCTCCAACATCCTTTTTCTGTGATACGAGAACGTATGGACTATGTCCTAAATGACTATACGCCTAAATGAGTAACTAGTTGCTTCACTAGAAGGGTTGTTGCAACTTCCAAATGCAGTCTCGGGCCAAGTGTCTGGAAAGGAATAAGGAAAGTGGTGTTGGGGTAGTGAGATGGGTTAACCTTGGCTGGGGAACAGGTGCCACCGACACACCCTATTCTCTATCACTTCCCTCTTCAGCAAGACAGGCAGGGAGAAAATGAGATGGAAAAGAAAAAACACTTGTGGGTCAAGATAAAGGCAGTTAATAAAAGCAAATCTAAGGTCATGCATGGCAGCAAAAGCAGAACAAGATTTTATTTTCTACTTGCCATTAGCAGGTGATGTCCAGCCACTTCCCAGGAAGCAGGGCTTTGGTACGCATAGCAGTTGATCTGGAAGACAAAAGGACATAAAAAACTGACACACACACACACCCCTTCCTCCTCCTTTCCCTTAGCTTTTATCTCTGAGCTGACATCATATGGTAGGGAATATCGCTTTGGTCAGCTTGGGTCAGTTGTCTTGGCTATGACCCCTCCCAAGAGTTTGCCCTGTCCCAGCCCACTGCTGGTGGTGGTGGGAATGCTGGAGATGCAGCCTTGATGGTGTGCAAGCGCTGCTCAGCAGTAGCCAAAGGCTGGTGTGTTACCCACACCTTTTTAGGTGCCAGTGGAAAGCACAGCGCTGTGAGGGCTGCTATGAGGAAAATTAACTCCGTCTCAGCCTGACCCAATACAGGCAGTGTGACAGATTCCTACAGAAACCAGATCACCCAGTTACACTGAAACAAGAAATTCTTCATGTTCACAAACGTGCGAAGTCTGTCACCAGAAGATTATAGGTAGGCAGGCAACAGAGTCAAGTGGGAAGCTCATCTCTCTTGCACGTGTCAAGATACTGGCTTGAAAGAAATAAAGCAGATAGATAAAGAAATTAAGCTTTGAGGGTAGGGAAAGGGGATTCGGAGTTACTAAGCAAGCTCTTGTTTCTCTTTTTTTGATCATTGCAACACTTAAGTGAGCTAGAAAAAGAACACTAAATCTCTCTAGCTGGCTAACTGCCTGCAAAATAAAGGAGTGCTGTCAACAAGAACCTTTGAATGGGCCTGTGTTCCTGAGAGGATTTTTTCAAATAGTTCATGGCCACGATGCCTGTGTCAAGTTAATCATGAGGGAAAAAGATGACGTTGAGTTGCACAAGAAAGAAGCATGATGCGCAGTAACGGAATCCTCTAAATAAGTTGTTAATATGTAAGTCAGAATTTGTACTAATGGTGTGGGCTGAGTATTAGGTACTGAAGTCTGACCCTTTGGAATGTGAAGATTTAGAAACTCAAAGCAATTGCTGCTGCTAGACAAAAATTACAGGGTTATTAGCTTTCTATTGACATCAGTTGTCTTAAGAGACATTCTTCTGTCTAGACTTGCTCTGAGGACTGCAGATTTAGTCCCCACTCACATGTAACAAAAGATACGGACTCTGATAATATGGCATGTTTGAAAGGGTAATTAGTTAATTTCTAAGATAATTTTTGAGACTGCCCTAACACCCAACCATATATATTGTCAGGGTATTCCACAGGCTCTTATCTGACTGCAGGACTTAACCAAAGGTCCAGAGGCCGTATTTGCTTCAGCTCTGGTCCAAACTAGTTTGTCTCTGCTTGACTACTGCTGCCTTTGACAACCTTCACTGTATGTTCTCATGACAAAAAAGCTTTTTTGACCTCAGAGCGGAAAGGAACAATTTTTTTTTATCAACAATGTATGGCCTTGATGTGTGCTACAAACCTTTAAGAATGTTTTAGAAACTCAAAACTAAATGTAAGCTTTTATATTAGCTACAGCTTTTCTGTTGAGGAGAAATAAAGGAAATTATATTTACTACTAAGCTGACAGGCACTTATTAGGTCTTCAGCTTACTGAATATATGTAAGCATTGCTCACTGCTTTGCTGCTGCCAAAGCAGCTTCTATAGTGGCTGTGGATGGAACAGATGAAACACTGCAGTAACCATGCTGCAGGTATAGTACTTGAAATTTGAAACAAGCTGCTCCTATCCTAAGAAGTGAAGGAGAGAGCAAAATCTATGTCCGTACTGCCTAATACTCTGCATTGTAAGAGGCTCGCATCCCTTTTGCACAAGAGCTTTATCATCAGGATAATTTCTTGAAGAATTTAAGGAAAAAGAACAGTGCTAGAGAGGTCTTTTTCTACACTCAAGACGACCGTTACAAATAGGGTGACAGATAAATGATTCCAGCTTTGAATTATTTTTACAGTACAAGTAGCTCTTGCTTCCTACGCGTTAAGAATGCTAGCAGTGTTGTACTTGGCATTCTCTTTTGCCTGGTGTCACATGGAAGCTTGCACAGAACTAAGATCTGGAACTGTGCAAGGACAGAATGAACTGTTACTAGAACTGCAAAAATCACATACTCGAGCCATGGATATTTATGAAGTAATTGTTCCTTTTTCATAGATGCTAGAAGCTAAACAGATGAAAGCTGGTAAGTAAAAGCATGTATATCAAAGCTGGAAGAGGCAATTCAAGACATCTCTTCTGCAAATCAGTGTAACAAAGACTGGAATTTCACTTCATTTCTATTGCGTTGAGTTCAGTAATTTGCCTCTGGTGAGCGTCTGTTATATTGACAGCTTTTAATAGATCTGGATAAAGTAACTTACTAGTAGCAGTCAAAAAAGCACACCATTTTAGTAGTCTAGTTTGTAATTGATACTAAAATTCAGAATGGCATATGTTCTATAAATCAAGGCAGTAGATCTAACTGGAATAAAAAAAAGCTGTTCTTACCCCGTATCTGAAGAGTTAAATGATGCAGAAATAAGGTTTTACATCTTCTAACTTCAGCTTACTACCCATACAACTGCAGTGCCTTGTCTCTGAAATCAGATTTTTGCAAAAGCAAAAATTAAGTACATCCCTACACCTGCAGTATGATGTATCACACTTACCTTTTTCTTGGGTATCACTTAGTATAATGCCCTTTTAATTGTTTTGCTTGCTACAGTGAGGAACTAGGTCATAACTACATAAACAATAGTTTAGTAGTTATGTAAAATATAACTAACTTCTAGGCACGGATTGGGAGTACTCTAGAAACACAAAACTCATCCACTACTGAGCCTTTAGATTCAAACTTCTCATAGCCTTGTTTCCCTAGGTGTTTTTTTTTCTTTTCACCCCCTCTAACCAACTTAAGCGTACCAGATCAGCTCAAGCTCTGGGTCTGTCACATGCTATGTGAAGAGCTCAGTGTAATTTTGAGTTATATACAGTGTAATTCCAGATCATCTGTGCTTAAAGTCTTGTTCTATTTCTCCTTGCCCACTTCTTGAGAACTGGAAAAATGGCAGAAATCCAAATAGGCCATATTTTTCCTCTCTGGGACACTAAAGCCTGCCTGTTGAAGGAGAAAAAAAGGGCCTGTTCTGCTGCAAGAGGAGTAAGAACTGACAGCTGGGCAGTGAGAAGAGGCTTGCTTGAGATCTGATGCCTAAGATCTTAGAATCATCTAGGTTGGAAAAGACCTTTAAGATCATCAAGTCCAACCATTAACCTAGCACTGCCATCCCACCACTAAACCATGTCCCTTACAGGGCTGCATTTCCAGCCCCCATGGCTGTCAATGCTCAGCATGAGTCTTAATTTGCAGTGTCCGCATGCCCTGCAGAAGTTGAGGCTCAGTGAAGTTCAGTATCTCCTTTTGGTAGTAGCCAATACTCCAAAACCCCCTGAGCTGTACAGCCAAGTTGCACCGTAACCAGAAGGGAAAACATGACCATTCCCAGGTCATTTGTTTTTCTCCACTATGCATTTCTACCCACTTTCTAAGGATTTAAAAGATTCTAAAGCATTTCCTATAATATATATAAAATCCATATAATATATAATCCTATAATCTTGAAGACATTTGTTCAGTTTTAAGATACAAGCTTGTATAGATCAATAACTTAAATAGATTACAGGTGTTAAACCCTCACTTCCTTACCCCTTCACGCAGTAGCTTGTCTTGGATTTTATGTTCTAGAAACTGCTGCTGTAACTGCGAGTCTTATACTGGAGGCTGTGTTTTTATACTGTATTTTTGTACCACTTTTTGAGAAGTATTGGTAAAGAGTTTGCTTTTTTTATATATGTATATAAAACTTTATTTGAGATTAAAGCTTTTGTTATTTTCATCAAGTTTTACAACTGTTTACAGAGAATCAATAGTGGTAACGTTCTCTAAAAAGCTGTTAATATGACGTTAAAAGACATAGCTGCCCTTTCAAAAGCAGTACAGCGAAAAAAATGCCCCCTTTTCATAGATTTGAGCACAGCTAATAAATAGCATAATAAAACTCCTTAATTACACATTAAGAATTTGATGCTTTGGTATGGATAATGATCAGGCTTTTTATATCTTTACAATTAAGTTATTTTGTGAAACTTAAGACTCTTCTATGAAAGAGTGAGGGTACTGACATTAATGTCACATCATTAACCACAGAGGCAGGTCATAGTGATGAATATAATTCATATTAGTAATACGATGGCGAATTCCAAAATTATGAGGATTTTTATTAGTAGATCTGGAACTTAGTCAGAAAATAAATGAAGAATGATGAACAGAAGTCATGGCCTGATCATAATCTGAAATGGGATTAAAAAAAAAAAATCGCAAACAACTGGGTAACGTCTTTTTGAATAATGGACATATACCTGGCATGTGAAGTGGAAAAAGCCATCTAAATGGCTGTAGAACAAAAAGGGATGGCAGGGTTAGGTTAGGTTAAAGGTTGGACTTGATCTCAAAGGTCTTTTCCAACCAAAGTGATTCTATGATTCTAAGGGATCACCAGAGCTGTTCAAAGAGCAAATGGTCCCTTTACTTTTGTCTGTGCATCTTTCTGTGTAAGTTGCGATCAGTTGGTTTGCCTTTACTGATCCTGAGATGATAGGATAGTTCTGTGTTTTTACAGAGTTAATGAAGCATAAGGCCCAACCTCAGCTGAACACAAATCAGTAATTCCAGGCAGCTGGAGAAAAGCAAAGAAAGATCTGTAGCAAACCCAGTAACAGATGAAGTAGTTACTCCATCCAGCATGGGCAAAAAGCCTCAGCTGGAGAACTTGAGAACACCTGTGTGTTTTTAGAATAAGGTACCCATTTGGATGGAGAACATGGAAAGCTCTGTGAATTCAAGAGGTCTATAAATGTAACTTATGAAAAACACGTGTAGACATGATCGGTTAGCTGTTGGAAAACCAAAGGGAGAAGGAAATCTTCAAATAGGAAAAAAGACTGCTGCAAAACATGTAGTAACTTCTGGTCTCCAAAGCTGTGTTTTCAGCCACCTGGTTCTTGATAATTTAATGCCTGCCCTTTTGGCTTGACACAGCAAATAATTATTGTTCTGCTTGGAGCTAAGACTTTGTCTGGCATAAATGGTGCAAAAGCCTGGAGAATTTGTCTTCCTGATCACGATTTCTTGCAAATTTCCAAAACAAGTACAAAATGGATCTTTTGACTCATCTGTTTTATTGTGAAATACAGCTTGTGGTCTAAACTGATTAGATGAATGTTCTGTTGTAAATAATCTACATCCTGTAGAAGGGGATGTCAGAATATATGCAAAAGAAGGAAAATGCAGATTTATTAATTCAGCTGAAATCAAACACTTATTTCAGAATAAGTGGCTTGGAAATGCTTCATATCTTGTTCTCTACTGTGCAGTTCTTCCTTTGAAAATCAACTTTTTTATCATCTATTGTAGTAAAAGAATCTTTGATACGATAATATAGGGAAGAACACCAATGCAGACAACAGACAAGTGATTTAAAACAGATGTGAAATTCCCTCTATGTAGAAAATTATAGGCACTGGTGATGACATTAGATGCGTATGACTAATCACAGTTAATGCTTGCTGTTGCCAATTAGCTTTATTAGCACTAGCAATTTGAGCACAGGATGACATTACTTTAATTACTGTAAGCAGCTTGTTCATTTATTGAGTAGTGTGCATTTAGAAAAGGGTTATTCTATCTGCAAATTAATCATAACCCTCTTGATCATTAGAAATTCAGGCACACTGAGGAAAAAAGACCCTACCATGCAAATAGAAAAAATTGGGTGATGGAAGTCTGGCAGTAATTTTAGTTGGGTTTTTTTTTTTTTTGATAAAAAGACAAAAGCTATTGTATGACTTCTGTCTGAAAGCTGTACGTGAGCGAGACAAAATTTCTACAATTAGAGTTAAGGCAAGACGTTATGATCATCAATCAGGTGGTAGCAATGCAAAAAAAAAATCTTCTGAAGGTGTACAGCAAAAATAAGGCTAAAGATGTGTGGAAAAGTCAACCAACCCAGACTCCAAGCTGCACAAGAAACACAGAACTACTTTTCTCCTGTTTTTATCATATGAAGTTATGTTTGTTGATCTGTGGCACAGGTATCAATTTTTCATACAAATTTGCATATGATAATACAGCCTTCATAGGGTAGAATATGCATAATCTCATAACAAAATGCAACAAGAGTCCTTGTGCAAGTACACTTACTCAGAAATGCTATGCAAATGAAACAGAGCTGCAACTATAAGCTGATCTTGTTTGCACCACCACACTTGCTCACAAAACTAGTGCTGCAGAAATGTCAAAATCGTGTTAATTTTTTCCTCTGTGGGATTCTTCTAAGTCTTTATTATATACCAGAAATGGTTAGTTCTTAATTCAAAAGATAATAGATTCAAAAGACAAAACTTGCCTTTCCTATCTTTTAGGTCTGTAGATAATTTGAGCTTGAATTAAGAATCGTATTCTCCATGTTTTACAACTATCTGTAATTTTTCTCTTAAGCAAATCTTGTTTTGGACAAGATATCCACGGTTCATAACTGAATTTTGAGGGGTCTTAAAGAATGAGAGAGTCCTTAGCAGTTGTTGACTTCTGCACTGCTGTTATTCCTCTCTTTTGTTCATCCACAATTCCTGGAGAAGCAGTACTGCTAGAGAAAGTAGGCAGTCTGTGGCTTGTGTTATGTGGGCTCCTAGGGCAAGGCCACATCACATAATCAGCTCTGGACTCTGCTAGATGCAGGCTGCTAGGGCATGGGAATCCCTACTTGGGATTAAAAAAAAAAAAAAGAAAAAGAGTGAGTGAGTAAAAGCCAGCAAGGCTGATAATACTGGCTTGCCCTTGGCTGTGCAACCAGCTAAGGCCGTTGAGGCACTGGAAGAGGTTGCACAGAGATGTGGAAGTGTCAGGTTGTATGGAGCTTTGAGCAACCTGATTTAGTGGAAGATGTCCATGCCTGCAATAGTGGGGGTTGGAGCTGCGTGTTCATTGAAGTTCCCTTCCAACCCAAACCTTTCTGTGATTCTATGAGTCAAAGGTTCATCCTGCAGTGGTGTGGATGAACTCCTCAGGAGCCACTGTCTCCTTTTGCCTGTAACCTGCTTCTAGAAGTCTCCTTCTTGAGGTATTACATGTGCCTTGCAGGCCTCCAAATAACTTTAATGGTAAATGATTTTAGTAAGCACATGAGTAAGAAAGGGTGGGTGACTGACTTACACTTTGGTTTCCGTCGCCTGTGTCCACAACCCTCCTATAAAATGTCCTTAAAATGAAAGCATACACTCAGGTTGCATCACTGTTTTGCACTGCCTCAGCTCTGTGCAGTGTCCAATGTGTATCTTTCAGTCCCAGGACATCTGCAACTCAAAATTTCCACCAACTTCTGACAAAACTGGCTTTACCAGCCAAAGTTCCTTTTCTGTAGTGGAGATGGCTTTATTATACTGGGATGAAGGTTTAACTCTCCTGTGTCCACACAAGAATTTTGCTGGTAGAGCTTACTGATCTACCCTTAGTTATAAGCCATTACCCTAAGCAGGCTGATGGATCCTCAGCCGAAGGGCTCTAGCCTTCACGCCTACCTTTGGCAGCAGTCATCAATGCTAGAACAGGAACTGTTTAAAATGCAATTCAAGTCTTTTCAGACTTACCTTAGTTGAAAAATAACTCATCTTCTTTCTCTAGACCCTTAGTATCACTTCCCATGCGTGGTTTGATTCAAAGTGAAGTCTCCAGCATGCATGAACTCCTATAAAGTAGCTCCCTGAAAAGCAACAAACCATTAATTACCTTTTAGCTTTACATCCATTTTCAACTTACCTGAATGCATTCAACATTCAAAAATTTTGTAAATACAGAGCTATGGGTTGTCTGGACAACATGTTCTGTACTTCCAGAATGCCAAGAGTATCAATATTTGAAACTGCTGAAAACACAGAGGTTTGAAGTGTACAGTCTTCATAGCGAGCAACTTAAGGTAGCCCCAGGAACTGAATCAATAGAAGATATACTGCACGCATAATTCAGATATGCTGCCCAAAAATGAACACAATAAAATAATTTAAATTATTAAATGGTTATAGGAATGTTCAGCTTTGCGACATGTTTCATTGTACACTACACTTTGTTAGTCAGCTGCCCGTGCTCCAGTTTCTTCCTGGCACAAAATGGACTTTTTTTTCCTCCTTTCTGGAGCCACAATTGCTTGTGACAGACTGGCACAACTTAGTCCCAGGATGAATATGTTTCTATTCAGAATGGAGGCTCCCTTCTTATTTCTGTGCTAGAGATTATGCTGTGGAGCTCTCTAGCAATACATACATGTGTTAAAGGGCAGAGGTACATATATATACATACACACACACATATATATACACACAAGGGAAATCTTTCAAATTTCAAAAAAATGATAGCATTTGACAACTTGTGTCTGGCCTGTCAGGTGCTTCCTGATTATTATTTTTTTAGGTTTGTTTTGGTGGGGGAGGGTGGTTTTGGTTTTTTTGTTCTTGTTCATTAAGGTCACAAGTTTCTTCCCTCTGGGTATATGCAAGTGTGCAATATTGCCTGAAAGGTTATGGTGCTTGTCAAAGACCGGGATCACAGCACCGTCCTATGAGAACAGCATTAACATAGTTGGGAGACAAGAATGAGATTGAAGAGAAAATGCTTTATCTTCCTGGCTGCAGAGAGTAATTTATATTATTCACAAATTTGTTGAATTAACTGGTACTTAGAGAAAAAGAAAACAATACTGTGTTTTAAACGTAATACCCTATTTGCATCCTGAAGGATAGAAGGAACGCAGGGCATAGTTAGCAATGACACACCTCTATCAATCAGCAAACGTTGATGAGCAGTGAATTTTCCACTGGTGTTGATTTGGTTTTTTTGCAAAGCAATGAGGATACCCCTGCACTGACAATGAGCAATTCTGATCTTGTTCTCCGACCCTTCCACCTTTCTGCTGGGCCACAGCGATTACTGGAAAAAAAAAAAAAGGAAAAAAAAAAAAGGGGAAAAAAAAGGGGAAAAAAAAGGGGAAAAAAAAGGGGAAAAAAAAGGGGAAAAAAAAGGGGAAAAAAAAGGGGGGAAAAAAGGGGGAAAAAAAGGGGGAAAAAAAGGGGGGAAAAAAAAGGGGAAAAAAAAGGGGAAAAAAAAGGGGAAAAAAAAGGGGAAAAAAAAGGGGAAAAAAAAGGGGAAAAAAAAGGGGAAAAAAAAGGGGAAAAAAAAGGGGAAAAAAAAGGGGAAAAAAAAGGGGAAAAAAAAGGGGGAAAAAAAGGGGGAAAAAAGGGGAAAAAAAGGGGGAAAAAAGGGGAAAAAAAGGGGAAAAAAAGGGGAAAAAAAGGGGAAAAAAAGGGGGAAAAAAGGGGGAAAAAAGGGGGAAAAAAAAGGGGAAAAAAAAGGGGAAAAAAAAGGGGAAAAAAAAGGAAAAAAAAAGGAAAAAAAAAGGAAAAAAAAAGGAAAAAAAAGGAAAAAAAAGGAAAAAAAAAAGGAAAAAAAAAGGAAAAAAAAAAGGAAAAAAAAAAGGAAAAAAAAAAAAGGACTTTTTGTCAATGTTCTGTGAGAGCAAGTCCTGAAGGAGAATGAAGTAGCAATTCAGGCTCAGTGTATAAACCCATTTACTAGGCGAGGGTAGCCATTGTCTGCTGAGAGAGAAATGCAGACGGGCACATTCGTTTCAGTAGCTGTTCTTCACTGGCTGTGAGCATCCCAAACTGATGAAACACAGCTTAGCACAACAGCTCTGAGAGGATAAAACAGTTCTGTTCTACACAAAAATATTCCTCTTCCCCCCTTCCATTCTTGTGACATACCACTATTCAAACCAGTCTCCTTTACAGAGGAATTTACCGCATGTTCATGACTTATGAAGGTGCAGTACAGCATGTAAGGAACCCAGTGAACCCATGATGCCGAATTTGCATCACTGCAGTATTCCCGCCCTTCCCCCATAGCCTAAGCAAGGAAGGGGCAATTATGCCACTATAGTTAAAGTCGTTCCTAAATCTTCAGATTTAGGAAAAAGACCTACCAGTGGTTTTGATATTTTGTGATGAGGTACAATTAAAAGTGTATTTACTATGCACCTGGTATTTTGTTCTGATACGGCCAAAACTCGCTACCAGAACTATTCCAAGCAAACTTCATTCTCTGTCCCTGCTGCTGGTTCTTCCCATAATGCTGCCAGCTGCTGTACTGAGGTTGGTGGTTGGGGCCTCCCCTGCATTTGGCTAGTTTTGGATTTAGATATCCCTAAGTATGGGGAACAGAATCAAACCCTGCTAGTCCTGGCCTTAGCCCACAACTATTTGCTATGCCCCTGGTATATTTCTAATTCTTACCAGATTGCAATTGCACAGGCTATAGGGCTCCTTCAAAGACAGCAGTCAAAGTTTGATTTCCAGGTTTAGGCTGACAGAAAGAAATAGTGTTTGTTTCATTACCTGAGGTACTATGACAAAAGCAGTCAGCAGCATCCCAGTAATATGGACCAGTTGCAACTCTCCTTTCTATCATGGATGCATTTTCTGACACTGAACTACCCACCATGCTCACATTAGAGAGTCACAAATGCTTTTTCCTGTATCACACCTAGCCGTACTGCTCATGGAACTAATAAGGAGCATTAAGCCTACGTATGATTTCAGTAGGGCCTGTTGCAATAGGAAATGGATTAATGGTTTTAAACTAAAAGAGATTAGCTATAAGGAAGAAATCTTTTACTCTAAACTCAAATAGGGGAGCAAAAATGAAAGTAACCTGCACAGTGTTGCAAAATGGTTTCACAGTACTGAATACAAAATAGGAGATAAAATGGCAGATGAAATTCCATGTTGATAATTTCAAAGTGCTATGCTTGGGATTAAAACAACTGACAACATCAAATCTTATAATAGGCTCTGATCTACTTACTGCACTGGGGAAAAAGTCCTGGGTTTGCTCATAGTATTTTTTTTAAAATCTCGACTTTATGCTGAGAGGGTAGCTAAGAAAGCTAGAAGAATTTTAGGAATTACTAATAACAAAATAAGGAACTTGACTCTGTAAACCCAATTTGCACTTGCACCTAGAATATTGCTTTCCCCCCCACAAATGCATAAACAATATTGGACAACAATAAAAGGTACCGACAGCAACAGCAGAGAAGATCAGAAGCCAGAAACAGCATATGTGGAATGGGAGTCTTCTGCACTGAAAAAAAGTGACTGAGAACATGATCATAAACAGACAATGATCAGAAGATGATTGAGCTAAATTATTAAACCACAAACCTAAGAAAAGGAACTATGTAACTAAATGCGGAACACACAGAAGTTACTGTGGAGCAAAAAGCTTGGACAGGTTCACGAGTAGTTAGACAAATTAATGACAGAGAATAAAAAAATCAGGACTATTTGGTATATAAATACACTCCTCCACTCACGATGTCCACATGCCGCAGCCTGTGGTAAACGGGGGGGATATCAGGACTGGTACCACCACGCTTGTCCTTTTTTCCTTCCCCAGCCGTCTGTTGCTGTCTCTCTGAGTCAGAGCAGCAGTAGATGCCTTCTTGAAAGAGTAAGCTCTGAACTGAATCTTTATGAAAAGGAGGTATTAAAGTGTAAAGCATTTCTCATTCATGTAAACAGACTTGCGTATTAACAAATGGCATTTTTCTGTCAGCAAGTTTCAGATTTATTAGATTAAGATAGTAATAGCACTCCAGCAGCACCTCCAGCTAAGGGGAATGAGTCCCAAAGCAATCTGCCTAATCATTATTGTGTTGTCATACAGAACATCTACAGGGATAAAAATTGTCTTGAAAGTGGGGGTTGACCTTAGACTCACCAGATTCATCACTGAGATGCACCTTTCTCATCAGACCATTGACTTCATCCACTACAGCTGAAGAAGTATTTTAGTTTGAAAATTAGAGCTTGCCAACACTTCACACCCTTTCAGCACCCTTGAGTTCAACAGCTACTTAGACCAAATCATACTATTGCAATAGTAAGTACCAAAATTTGGATAAATGTATATAAAAGCAATTTTTAAAACACTGTTTCTTACCCTTAATAACTTTTTCCCATGCTTTTTGTCCTTTCTGAGACTCTAAATACTGGTTAGAATTGGGAATAAATATTACAGTATACTTCTTTATGCTACAGCCTGGCTTTATAGCAAACCACACAGCAAGAACCATTTTTTTTTCCAACTGACAAGTTCTGTATTAGAACAAGACAAGGCTGATCTTTACACAACAATATTTTTTCTGCTTTTCTCAATGTGTATCCCCTTTAACATGCAAATATCTATGTTTTCATTCAATAAAAAAAATTCCTATTAAAAAAAAACCTTTTACATTTCATTTATGTGATGCAACCACTATAGAAGTATTGGATCTTGATGTTCAACTGACATGAAACATTACTTTATTCTTCTGATATGCTGAATTGCCAAACATTGTTACAGAGAATACCCTGCTTTCTGCTAGAATTGATATTTACCTAGGTCATAGGAATAGCTATAGTTTATGAAGATGAACACACAGAGTAATGGAAAGAATTTCCAGAAGTTTTATTTAAGTAAGTATTCTCTCCCTTTTTCTAGAAGCTATGTTTCTGGGGAGTAGGAAGTATTTTTGAGGGTTAGGGACTAGGCCGTCCTTTGATACACATTGTGCATTCAGCACATCAAAAAAATTAACATTCCTGTTAATTATATTATTGGCCCTCTTCTTTTTTTGTATTGCATTCATACATCCTGAGTAGCTTTGAATAAGTGAAAGTGTAATCATAAATAAAAAAATGTTTCTAGGAAACTTGGCATAATTCATTAAAATATCTGTAATTCTTGAAGCCATATCTACAGCATACAAGGACAATGTACAGCTCTGACTGAGAAGGAAATAACGCTACCAAGAGCAGGTATAATAACAGATGACAGCTAAACAAAAAGGCAGAATAGGGCAGGATCTGACCTGCAGTCTGGAAAGTGCTGGAATCAGCTGAGGAAAATGAAAGAAGGCAGGCAGGAAGGAAGGAAAGAGGGAAGGGAGGAAGAGAGGAATGGAGGAAGCCACCTGTAGCATCTTGAAGTCACGGGTGATAATCTCCCAGATTCTGGCAATCTCTTAAAAAAAAAAAAAGAAAAAAAAAAGGAGTACCACTAGCATCCACATTTTTTTTTTCTGAAGAATTATTTGGGCCCAAGATACTGTAGTTTCATTCTTAAGCCAGGTGATTGAAGTGCACTTATTTTATAAACTTCTTTAAGAACTACTCATTTAGTGTTTACTGAGAGGCCACGGACACAGCCTATTTACCAGTTTTACAGAATCGGACTAGAGGTAGCCAGGCCCTTTGGTCTCTAAGCAGTCATCACACACAAAGACGAGGGCATCATTCCCTGGTTCTGTGGGCCCAGTTCTGCCAAAAGAGGTTAATTGTAAATGCTACTTAAAAGTCCTAACAGCAATTAGGTGGCTAAGCTTAGCATTTAAGAACTGTCCTGGGGGTGGGGGTGGTACTGAAAATCAGATATAGGGTCTCCAACTGGAGGAAAGAGTCTCACCAGCCTTCTAAAGAAAATCAGGGTTGAAAGGGGAATAAACACCAACTAGCCAGCAGTAGAAAGGAAATTATTATAATTATTATAGCCAATCCTTCACTGGGCAACTACTCATCAGGAGATACAAGAAGTAACTCAGGATCAGAGCCACAAACATTTTCTCTAATTGCATAAGCTGTCCAACAGGCACACCACGAAATGGAGGATACCGAGAATGGAATAATTGCATTTCCAGATTTCTGTGTGAACAGATCTGGGAATAGGCAAAACAGTGTTGGAGACCGGAGATAATAAAGCTAAGCCTATAAAGCTGTCATCTCTTACTTTTTATGTACCTGAATGGCAGACATACGTCGTAGAACAGTACCAAGGTTGTAGACTTTTTTTTTCTCTCTGATGAGGCTTACTTGTGGAAAATGGAGATCAAGGTCTTGTCATGGGCCATCACCTTGGTCAGTAGCATCTGTTCCAAGCTAATGTGGATGGACAATATTGCCTCTCACAACTCGTAGCAGTGCGGAATATCAGCCTGTTTGGGGTTACAAGTTGCAGGAAGTCACTCACTCAGATAAAAAATGAAGGAGGGTTCAGTACTGGTGCCAAGGATTATTGACTTCTACATCCCAAGATATTTCTCAGAAAGGTGTTTCTGGATGTGTATCAAAGACATTTTAATTTTCTGGGATTTACAGCACCTGAAGGGGATCTGAATCCAAATCCTCACTTATACAATACAAAGAGTAAAAATGAACCTCTATGATACAAGAATATCTCCAGAACAGAACAGGCAAAGTTTGAAGACAGATACAGAAAATGGAAAAGCCACCAAGCAAAAGACAAAATGAAAAATTAAAGAAAAGGAAAACTGGAAAAGGAAATCTATCTAGCAAAAAATGACTGAGTAGGAGAAAACTTGCATGGAAAACAAGAGCTAGAGTCTTGCTGTCAATTTTGTAAGAGAAAAGATGGTAAAAATAAAAGGTGTAGGGTAAAGGCAGTTTTAAGGGAAAGTCTGCAACACAGCTGAATGACTTGGAGAGAACCCAGGACCATATAGCCTGTATGATGGCTGTATTCAGGGTACATGGAGAGGCATACCTAGCACCCACAGCTACAGCTTGACTGCCTGCTTGAGGGTGCAGACGCTTAAAGAGGAGCAGCTCCCATGGCTGTGCTCCCAAATGAGCTGTTCTGTATGCCTACCCTCATCCGCATCTCATAATACTCACCCCTTGAATACACCATGGATTTCTGTTATTCAAAGGCCAGTCTGAGTAATTATAGTTTATCCCAATTTTCCCGTGCAGTTTCTACTCAGAAATGGTTATCATTACATAATGTATCTTTGCTAGGCTATTGACGTGGTTTGATGCATGTACTGCATCAAAGGGAATGTCATGGTCAAAAAAGCAACACCAGTGTTGCAATTTATATTGATTGCAATTTATAACATGTAAGTACATGGGGAACTGAATCCCCACCTGATTTGCCACCTTAAAAATCTCTGCGGGAGGGAAAAGTGAGGAAGAAGAGAAGATTTTTATGATGGCTTTCCTTCCAAAGTCATATTTAGGGAAGGAAGAGCAATCAAATATTTTTGCTCAGGTCTGACTGTAACAGTTTTAAATTACATGAATTATAAACGCTTGATCAGTGTTACAAGGTAAAACTGCTTGGAAGGGTTTCCTAAATAAGACTGGATATATATTGAAGGTTTGGAATTTTTTAGTCTGATCCCAATATAGAAGCACAAGCAACAAGCATCGCAAATTTACGAAGATTTAATATTACAGGCAAATGGATGCAGAAGAGCCTAATGAAAATTTACAGGTAATCAAATAATATATTAAGGTATCCAAATACAGTTAGAACCCTAAATTTAGGGGTGTATTTTTTTTTTAATTAAAAAAAATATGTAAACAATTGCTTAATAAGGAAGCTTGGTGGTTAAAACCTCCACATGCTGCGTTTGGTATCAGGGTAATGCTTAATTAAAAAGCATTGATGTATGACTGGGACAAGAGTTCCACACATCCCACCCCTAACCAGTGTTAATACAGTCTTAAGCCAAGTCCTGCTCAATTTCCTCAAGCTTTATGAACAGTTTCATTGGCAGGGTGAGGCTGGGGAGTGGACATGGAAGAGTTCAGAACAAATAAAAGAGAACGAGAAAGGCAAAAGGTGAGAACTATTTCAGCAAAATTCAGTATGGATAATATCCAAGGAACCAAACTGAGCAATAAAACAGTATCTAGAGAACAGAATGATAAGGATACATGGAAGCGCACACAAACAAACGTAATTCACACTGCTTACAGTGGAATTATTTTCCCAGTGAGAGGACTATTTTACTATTTAATGTTTTCTGAATAGTCTATGAATTAGTACTTTGTTTTAAAAATGCTATCTTGAGAAAAGATGAGTCTGCTTCTTAATAGCCCAGAATGACTCACAAGGCTTCATGATTAATACCAATTGCATTTTAATGGTCTTCGTTTACAGAAGTCTAATAAAAAAATATTTTAGACACCTCTAAATATTGAAATGGCTTTCAAAGCATTGCAATTTCCCTAAATATCACATACAGTCTTCAAATAAGAGTTAATGCAGGAATAAAATGCAAATAAAATAAGCAAGCTAACCATAAATATATACAAAATGAGTAAATTTCATTTATATAAACTATGAATATAATTTTCTAACTGTAGACCATACAGTGATAACTGACAGAAAAAGGCAATGCACTTTAAAGATATGGTAACAATTTCTGAACCAAGAGCAAGATCTCTGCGGTGACAGAAATCATGGAAAAGAAAATGATCTAGCTATTTCTAATATCTGAGCTTCAGATCAGAAAAAAAGCAGACCTGCCACTTCAAAGGGTAAGGTTTTTTCCTCAGTCTTCAAAAAATGCAGTAATTACGAGTATTATGCACACAGTATCTATAGGACCTTTGCAGTAAAAGCAATAGCTGTAATACATGGCAGGTTGTGATGGTTTTATGCAGTCAATGAATATTCCGGCTTTTTTTTTTTCATACCTGGGTTACAACTGAAAGAGGAAAACATCACATTTTATAAAGCATAGTTTGAAATTTGAAACCACCTTCATTAATTGAAACAATTCATAGAATCATAGAATGCTTTGGGTTGGAAGGGACCCCTAGAGGTCACCCAGCCCAACCCCCCTGCAGGAGCAGGGACACCGCTAACCACATCAGGTTGCTCACAGCCCCGTCCAACCTGGCCTGGAATGTTCCCAGGGATGGGGCCTCCACCACCCCCCTGGGCAACCCCTGCCAGGGTTTCACCACCCTCAGTGTAAAGAATTTCTTCCTTAGATCCAGTCTAAACCTACCCTGGTTTAGTTTAAAACCATCACCCCTTGTCCTGTCACAGCTGGCCCTACTAAAAAGATTTCCCCCATCTTTCCTATGGGCCCCCTTTAAGCCCTGAACGGCCGCACTCAGCTCTGCCCGCAGCCTTCTCTTCAATGAAGCCTTAGGACAACACAAAATGAGGTTTTTCAACTTCATAGTTGTGGGGGGTTTTTTTGTTAACAAGCCAGTTTTCTTCAGGCTAAAGTCTGTAGCAGAAACAGGGTTTACTCAACAGTAAGATTCTTCAGAGTTACTTTGCAAAGGTATTACTGTTGCAGTTTCAGTTAACTTGCACGGTCAATGAATAAAATAAGGAAAAAATGATCACTCATAGTGTCAGATCAGAGACAGACATGCCATTTAACAGATGGGACAGTGATCACCCTTCCATTCTGCTCCTCTTCTTGAAGTATTTATTTTTCCCAGTGAAAACCTGTTATGGCCTAATTCAAAACTGAGGCATCTCAGTTTATATGAAGGGGAGCAAATGAAAAGCATGTCTCATTTTTAACTTGCAGCAAGGCCAAAGAAAGTTCTCCACTATATTCAGAAGATGTCTGATGCTAAATACGGCATCAAAAGCACTTGCGTTGTTTCCCCACACTATAAAATGAAATCTTCCAACCACTTATGCTCCAAGTTTAGCTCTTGAAGTACCAAGGATTACAACAAGTTCTTGCCAGCTGTTTGCCAGCGGGAGCCTAGATGTTATATTTCACAAATTAACATTTAAATGTTAACAAACAAAACTTGAAAGATTATAAGCTAAATAATGAAAATAGCCATTTCCAATTTCTTATTTCATCATCTTTCATTCATCATCTTTCTCCACATTCAGCTGAAGTCCAATTTCGCCTCAGTTTTGCATTCATCAAGTGAGAATAAATTCCAACTCACAAAACACACAGTGTGTATTTCCTATAGCAGTTGACTGCTGTACTAGTTATACTTACAAGGGTAAGTATATTACCAATAGCATAATGTACAGGACCAGAATATCAATTACCAGCAGAAATTTTGGAAAGGAGGCTACATTTACATGAACTAAACAAACCTTCTGACAAGTCATTCAGGAAGCTGGCAGTCTGCCACACCGGTCAGATGTTAGCAATATTGAAATACATTGAACATATACTGAAGCTTGTACATCCCCATGAGGCAACATGAGAAACAGAATCATAGAATCTTCTAGCTTGGAAAAGCCCTTTAAGATCATCAAGTCCAACCATTAACCTAACCCTCCCATCCCACCACTAAACCATGTCCCTAAGCACCTCATCTATCCTTCTTTTAAATACCCCCAGGGATAGGGACTCTACCACGTCCCTGGGCAGCCCATTCCAGAGCCTGACAACCCTTTCCGTGAAGATATTTTTCCCAATGTCCAACCTAAACCTGCCCTGGCACAACTTCAGGCCATTTCCCCTCGTCCCATCGCCCATTACCAGGGAGAAGAGCTGACCCCCACCTGGCTCCCCCCTCCTGTCAGGCAGTTGTAGAGGGCGATGAGGTCTCCCCTCAGCCTCCTCTTCTCCAGGCTGAACACCCCCAGCTCCCTCAGCTGCTCCTCGTAAGCCTTGTGCTCCAGACCCCTCCCCAGCTTTGTGGCTCTCCTCTGGACATGTTCCAGCCAACACAACATCTTCCCTGTAGTGAGGGGCCCAAAACTGAACAGAAGTGAAAGCCTTGATGCTGTGCAAGCACGGTTCAGCGATAGCTGAAACATTGGTGCATTATCAACCATATTGACCTGCTCTCTATCCCAGCCAAAACCAGTACACCTATAAAGATGAAAACAAGTCAGAGTAGACAACTGAATCCTGGTGGAGCACAAAACCCCTCCCCTTATAAAAGGGCATTGTATTCTCATTTTCCATAAAGTAACTAGTTTTGGCATGTTGCAAGATATATTCTTGACCACTTGGTAAGTAAGTAACTTTCCATGTCCACAGTATGTGTTTACATAAGAACGAGTTGTTCAAGCTGCCATTACAGTTGAAAGACAGCTAGTCAAGAAGTCCAGAAAGTGACCCGTCTCATCTTAAAGTACACAGTTACCTACAGTTAGATGTATTTGCATTCTAAGTTCCAATGGCCATATTGAAGAGGCCTCTTAGCTCTAATGGAACTAAGATAACTTTGACTAGCTCATATGGAGCTGCCCATAAGTAGGTAGGTGAAATAGATCATACTCCCATTTTTTCCACATATTTTGACAAAGGAAAAATTTGAATTCATTTTTCTTTAGCCTAGAGAGATATATACAAGAAAAAGGACAATTTTTTTCCTTTTTTTTCCACCCAAACCCACCTTTGCTCAGCTACCTGTTGTCCTTAATTCAAAATACCAGATACAATCTTTAAAATCCTCAGTAATTTAAAACCTCCTATTAGGAAAACACTCTCCTTCCCACAGAATACCCGAGACATCTGTCAAGATATGTAGTTTTTCAGTATTGTATTAGGGCCTTGATTATGAAACCCTTCCTTTTAACCTTCACCAGAGTCTATATTTACTAAATTTCAAGGGCTAGAGTAAGCCATTTTGACTAGTATATGACAGATGCAAAAGCAAGGGTCTATTTTGATGCGTGTGTGCTGTGCATATCTTTACCCAACAGTGGAGGCAGCCCTTTTGGTCACCCATGCTATTTCATTTAGTCGTTCAATTGTAACATGTGGGTCATGCCGGATTCTGCAGCTACTGATAGAAACTCTTTTCACAAAGATGTATTAATGACACCCAGGACTTATAAAGAAAAATAAACTAGAAACAGAATAAGCATAATTATTCCTATTTTTATCATGCTAGAAGAATCTACCTTGAAACAAGTGTTTATTACAGAAACATTTAAGAAATTGCTTGTTTTCTCCTTGAAGTGCTAATGCACACCATTTACATTTTCAAGACAGCAGATTTCTAATGAAAAACAGGCGTAAGTATTTTAACGATCTATAATGTTTCTTGTTTTTTCAGCATATACAAAGCTTATTTGATAGATATTATTCAATTATACAAGAAAACTAGTAAGCTAGCTGTCTGCCAGGCATATTTCTGCTTTTTTTTTTTTGTTTATTTAATTTGCTTTATTCAATTATTTAGGGAAAATGGAGCCTGTAAATTTTCAGTAATAATTGAACTGCTGTGCTGTAAGAAAGGAAAAAAGAATGAAAGAGAGAAAGAGAGAATTAAAGAAAGAGATAGAAAGAAAATGAAAGAAAGCATTAAAAAGAGAGCAATAAATAATAAGCACACAGAGAAGTATCTAACCATTGAACTAATCTGAAGAAAAACTACCCATTTATTTTACCTCAGTGTTTGTACATTTAAAGAATTAAAATTTCATATGAAGAATGAACTTTTTATATTCTACGTAAAAAGAAAAAAAAGTACAATCTTAACCAGCTTATAGAGTCCAGCATTTGTGGCTGAAGTTCTGAAAAACAAACCTATACTTTTGTAAAATATTTAAATCTTTTTTTAAAGGCTTTTAGGTAATGTAGGCAGGTGTAATTTTTTTTTTTTTTAATAAAGAGGCATTCATACCATCTATCTTTAGCATCTCACTAAGACTGTTAAGGCAAGATCTTAGCTGCTCATCTTTTCAGCAGAGAGAGGGAAATTACTAACTAATATTCAGAATCACTTTCTTGAGACCTCACTGCTTCCTAATTTAGATACTTCTATACCTGAAGTTAGATGGCATGAAACTCCCTGAAAAATGCAATGTTATGGTTCTGAATACAGCCATCAAGACATGTGTGATGTTTTCTTCAACCTATAAATAGCTTGAATGAATAGTTCCAAAAGAGGTATGAATCATTCTTATTTTAGTTTTATTGCCAAATGAATATAATATCATAGACTAAGCTGGTAATCATTTTACTCCACGTTGCTACATACAAAAAAGCACTCCAATAGAGGTGACTTGGAAAGTACAAAATTCAGTATTTTTTTCCTGTTTCATGTCTAAGCAAGATAACTTCAAAATGAAAATGCTGGTTCAAACTCTGCAAAAACATGAATCCCCAAATCTTTTGATGGCATTATTACACTGATAATAAAGAAGTCAAAGTTGATTAAAACTATAGTATAGAACTATACTTCTAAACTTTACAATCCAGCTGAAGTGTTCAGCCAAGTAATGGTTTTCTCTACCTGACAAATAGAATAAATATTTCTTTCCGTCCATATAAAAACCAAAAAAATCCAAAGTAACTCATAAGGAAACACAGAATCAAGATAGTAAACAGAAATATGGTTAAACATTCCCCTGGCTTTGAAAATCTTGTGTTTCTGTTTGCCCAAAGAACAGACAAAATTAAATGGACATGGATGGGGAAAATAGAAGAGATAAAATGCAGGCAAGGAAGAAGATGGGAGACTATGACACACTCATCTGCCCATGAATGTCCCTTTTTAAGCATTCCTATTCTTTCCTTCTTTCAGAAGTACAAAGCTGGGAGAGGTAGCAGATCCAGTATCAAAACAAGAAACTAATAAGAAACACAGTTTGAGAATTTCCTATGTGGTGTTTGCCTTTGCTGAGCTATCTGGATTTGCTTGGTGCTACGGAATAAAAGCGTGTGATAATTCCAAAGATGGCAATCCAAAAGACTTCATGAGATACTGCCTTTATTTTTTTTTTCCTTTAAGAGTTTGCAGCTATCTGCTGGTAATTGATAGAAACTGTGAGCTAACTTTCATTCAAAGCAAATCAGTCATCTTGTTCTGCTGCAAGTTCAAGTCCTTTGAAGTAATATCTGATGAGATTGTGAACACAACTTTTCCTCAGATAAAAGTGGGAAGAAACAATCAATTTGAAGGCTGCAAATTTGTGTTTGGCTACCAGCAATAATAGATAGGTCTTGAAATGGCAGAGAATTAAGACACTCATCTAACATAGCAGTGTTGATTCATTAGGATAAAGCTCTAATATTGCTCCAGTCTCTGAGGAATTTTCCTCTTTATAAATACTGCAAGGCACAGACCATACAGTTTCTGTGCACAAAAGGCCAGATAACTCTGGAAGCAGCCATCTCAAGCCTCTCCTTGATCAGCTATTGCATCAAGCCCCAGAATAAGCCTAGGATATTCCATGCTTTGGCTGTTGGGAGAAGTAGAACAAAATCACTTCCCCCATTTGTCTTGCAAAGCAGGCCTTTGAGTGGGGGCTGTTACCAGGAAGACAGAACTGATTTATTTTTTTTTAGCCTACATTCTCTTTTCGGGGGCTGAGGAAGCTCCAAACATTTTTCATGGGAGTATTTTCACAGTAGTTCTCCAGAGATACTGGAATTTTTGGTTTGCCTTTCATGTATGGATATTTTAACCCCTACCAAACAGTGCACTCCCATTCTATTTGACTGATGTGTCTTAGTGCGATCATAAAATAAGAGATAGTCAGTCTTTTCCATATGGTTTCTGAGAGGCTACTGGTAGAGGTAAGATTGCTCAATACTCTGAATGCCTTCAGCAGCTCCTCTACTTTTTATCCTTATTGAAAGAGAACGTAAGGATTATTCAGTTTTTTGTTCCCTTTCAAAAGCGGGCCAACAGGAAACCCTGAAGATAAATATCTGTGTGAAAACCAACCCTCACTTAGAATATGCATACTCTATGTGTGCATGATAATACTATTACTAACTTTAGTCATCTTACTAGCAATGCTATTAATGCCCATATGAGTAAGTGTTCAGTCTGAGGTCTGAATGAGCTCTGGCATGAGTTTCTGTAGTGTCTCAGATTGCAACTCCTGGTAAATAGCACAACCTTCTGAACAGGAGGTCAGACCACTATATGGATGCATCTCCTTAGGAAGAATTTGACAACCAGTTCATTTTTGTGTTTCTTCTTGAGTTCCTCTGCGAACATTGGACTCTGTTCTTTCTCTTTGCCAGGACACTAATACTGATTATTGGTGAGCAGCAAGTTAGTTAGCACAAAGTTAGTGAGCACAGTGCTCCCTTCCCTGTAGAGTACCTATGTGTCTCTGAAGTTGCAGCCTTCTCTGTCTGCTTCCTTTCATGGTCTCCAGATGCGTAACCCTGGTTAGGGTTGACCCATCATACAGCATTTGGTGTATATTTACAGTCAGTTACGACAGGCCATGACAACTAGGCACTAGTGATTCACACTCCATCCAATTTCCATTGACATTAGACTCAAAGGTCTCTACAAACTTAGGATTTCAAGCCTAGAAAGATAGGAATCAAAACTGAAATCTCAGAGATCACTGCTCAATAGGAAGAAATCTTTTCATGTCAGCTTCACACTAGAAGTCCTATCCAGAATTCCTGCTAGACAAGACAAAGATTTCTACTTCATATACAACATGACATTGGCTTGGATACCTAAGTTTCAGGTTTTCTACAATGTGCTTTCCAAAATAGCATGATGGAAACATGTAGTTTAAGCAGCTAATGTACACAAGCATTTTCTAATTTACTTTATTATCATCTACAGTCTGGCAACAAATCCTCCTGATTTGAGTATTTTAAGAATTTCTGTGACTGTTCAGCACAGCTTAGCTTCCTCATCAGTAACAATATCAGGAGAATAAAACTGCAATAAACATAAAATAAGAAAATGCTTTGAGTTCATCACCTTAAAACTGCTTACCAAAGTATCCAACCTTTCATTGTTCCTTCCATAAACCAAGAAGCTCTGCTGCCTGCCTTCTCTACAGCTCTAGAACTACCAAATATACCAAAGTTCAGATATTAATACATTTTCAGTTATCTTTCCAGATGAGAGCTGCCATGATTAGTGCTTCCAACAATTGATGATACAGCTTCAGAATAAATATCAGAATAGCTTCTTTAATGTCCACTCATTATTACTGGGTGGATATAATATGGGCTCTAAGGATTGTGAGAGATTTTCTATTTTGTCCAGTGGAATGTATTGAAAGGGAATTGCTCTTTTTAAGACATCCTGACAAACTTGGAAGGGACTCTGCCATGTCTGGGGAAACCCCATGCTGGGAAAGATACTGATCTACCCTTAGATCTAGTAAGAGACTGAAGCAAGGCATGTGACAAAGATGGACTGAGTAGCCATCTCTTTTGTAATAAGTGTTCTGTAAATATACGTAGTCCAGCTTAAAGTAACAGCAACCACCTTTCTTGTGCTTCAGGGGTTGCTAATTATCTCCTCAGAACAAGACTATATTTGCAAAAAATTCAAGTTATACAAAAATTGAGCAAAAATATATTAGGCATGAGATGCCTGAAAATGTGGATAAATCTGTGAAGACAAGTAGAACAAAATCTGTTTCATTGACACAGACATATAGGAAGAATGGAGAGATCATGTAGTTGAAGTGCTACTATTCTGGAGTATTAAGTGTACCTGCATTATTCCTGACACATTCACTGAACCTGTTCTCTAGAGAAGCCTCCACATAAATCCCCTGCCATTATATTTCTTATGAAATTCTTTTTCTAACCATATAGTTAGAAAGTTTTTCCTAATAACTAACCTCAACATTTTTTCTTGCAAATTAATCCAGCTCTACCTTGTTCTACTATCAAGTTCATGGTAACTTCATACCTTACTCACATGTAAGTTCCTAGAGCGAAGAAGCTGAATCCCATCCTGTGTGTCCCTCTTCGTTCTTGAGCTTTTTCCTGGGGGGGGCAGGGGGGAAGGAGTTATTATCTCAACCCCTTATTTATTTTCTGTAATAAGGAAACTTCGGGGCAAAGGGGCACTGCTAAGGAACTGAAGTGAGTTTGGTGGGAAATAACCCCCCTACAGAGACATGCACACCAGCCACAGAAAATTTTGTTCTCTACCTGCCAGGATTTACATCCATTTTGCTGAGAACATTTAGTGATTGTTGGGGCAATTTTTCATTTGCTTGGTTTTACAGCTAGTATTTCAGCAGACTGTGAGCCCTCTCCACACCTTAATAGCCTTTTATCTGTGGTTTTGGCTTGCCAAGAAACCTTCAGCCTTCTCTTATTGCCCCAAAATAACCTGGCAACTCAATTGTCTAAATCTTGGTCTAAATTAAGAGCATGCGCTCCCTCTGTAGCCAGTGGAAAGAATAAGCACAGGGCAAAAAGTCTGCATACAAACGGCATGTAAACTGTTTGGGGTTTTTTTATACTGAATTCATAAACATTCCTTTTTCAGCAATACACAACCATCCCACAAGCATCTTATTTAACCTATCTTGTGCACGACATCATTGACATTTTTATTCTGCAAATCCACAGAAAAGGTCACATGCAGCGCAGACATACTGACTCCCTCCCCCCTGCCCCTTATTCCACTGAAAATACCAAACTGTATTAACAAAAGATTTCAAATACACAAAAAAGGCCAATATGTCCCACCTTTATATGTCAAAAAATATTGATGGAAGCTAGGATCTTGAAAGATGTTAAGCACTTCTGTCCCTACTGAGAATCAGAAATGTGAGTGTTCAGCACACATCAGGATCTCATTATATATCCTACCAAATATAATAGAAGTTTTGCATTTATATGAATCACAGGTGTGAGCAAAGATAACTTTAAAGTAATTTTTAGCTTTGCACAATCTCTTTTGAACCACATGTCTCAATATGTCATAAGATTGTTTTCTCTCAGAGCTGAAATTCCACATTTGAAATCTGGACCACTGAGAACTGTTTTTAGCCTGAGATCAAATTATTTCAGAGGGGTTTAGGGGTTTTGGTTGGTTGGTTTTGGAAGGGGTTTGTTTTGTTGTTGGGGAGAACAACTTCTGCCTCATAAGTTACTACTAGTGCATTCTTATCACCAGGGCACTCACCTGAATAGCCTTCCAGAGAATAGAAGAAAGTTTTTTCCCCATTTATTTTTCCATTGGGAAGCTGTGGGAGAACAGTCTGTTCAGCTGTCACTTTCAGTCTTTCTTGCAAGAGATTAAATGTGCTCAAGCCTTTCCACTTCTGGAATACAATAAAACCACCAAATTTTCCCTAACTTGTTTTCCAATTACACAGTGAGCCTGTAAGATGGAATGGGTTATTTCTTATCAAAGCAGAAAAAGACTAATTGGGTGCATTTACAGCAAGATAATGGAATTAGCAGGATGATATTACACAGCCTTCATTTTGTGCTTTAACAAAATAAAAACCAGTGACAACAAAGATACAAAATTGTATTTTGTAACTGAGTATCTATCTTTTAACATTCTGCCTAGTTTTCTTATACTTAAATGAACTTAATATAAAAATATTTTTTTAAATATTTGATGTAAATATTCTGTAGCTCCTTTTTCATTATTGTGAATGTACTTCATGTCTGAAATGCCTACTTGTGAGGCTTTTGGTATTATAATATTGCAACATACTTATTAATGTATAAGTAATTGGCATCATGTCATTAAAAATTAAAAGCCATGAAAGCACTGACCTGTTTTCCTATGGGTCTTTTATTATTTGGTAACTCACTCACTGTAATTTAGAAATAATATTTTAAGTGGATAATAGAATGTAGAATAGCCCAAGTTGGAAAGGACCTTGAAAGACCATCTGGTTCAACCTATTATCTAGCACCCTGTCCACTAGAGGCTTTAAAACCTCAGTGATGGGAACTCCACTAAGTCCCTGGGATATTGATTGTTTTCACTGTAAAAAATGTCTTATATCAAGATGAAACCTCTCCCAGTGCAGCTTGTACCCTTTGCCCCTTGTCCTCTCCATGTTACTCTACGTGAAAAGAGACCTAATTCCTTCTGTCTTTCCTCACAGTACAGCCCTTTGAACATAGTCATGGCCCTTCTCTGGACCCTCTCCAAGTCTGAGGCTATACAAGGATGAGCACGTACATTTTGTCTTGTCGCCCCATCACCTATGGATCAAGACTCCACCCCAAGACAACCATGCAGGATCCAAGGGTGGTGGCATCTTTCCACTATACCATCCCTATTCTGTCTCCTCCCTTTTCTCTCTCTTTTCTTGTTTAGCTGTTTCCCCTTGATGGTTGTACCTAAATTTGTCAGTAAGAAAAACTTTCCTGTACCAAAGACTTGTATTCATTAAGTTTGTTAATTGTTGCCAATAAATTGTTTTGTACCGTTCCTCTGAGTCATTCCTGTGACTCGACCGGCTTTGTGGCCCTGCTGTGCAGGGATCAGCTCTCTTGTTCAGTGCTCCTCTCAGGGGATTACAAAGATTCACCTCCCTCATCATCCACCCAGTGGAACAAGACACGGGCTGCCAGCCTGAGTAAACAACATTGCTCACCACCCTCTGAGTGAGGCCTGTGAGTCCATTTCCTACCCATCCTGCAGACTACCCATCCCATCTGTATCGTGCCAGTTTGTCAAGGAGGAGGCTATGGGGAATACTGCTGAACTCTTTGCTGAAATCCAGGTCTCTCCATGTCAACAGACGATGTTATTTTGTTGTAGAAGGTGATCAGGTTAGTCAGGGATGATTTACCTTTGGTAAATCTGTGTTGGCTTTTCCCAATCACCGGCTTCAATTGGCTTGTAATTGTTTCCAAGAAAACTCATTCCCTTACTTTCCCATGGACTGAAGTAAGACTAACGGGCTTGTAGTTTCCTGGTTCCTCTTTTGGGCCCTTCTTGTAGAAGAGTGTCACGTTTGCTCTCTTCCAGTCATCAGGGGCATCCCCTGATCTCCATGACTGACGGATGACTTGTGCACCACTGGGTTGTTTTGTCAACAAATGTCCAGGTAATTGAAGCCACCCATGAGGATCAGGTTTTATTGGCCCAAAACTTCCTTGAGCAGAAAAGTAAGGTTTTGTTGGCCATGTCATCCTGATTGGGAGGTTACCTAACATGAGATCCCCTTTGGTGACAATCCCTCTAATCTTGATCCAAAGTTATTCTATAGAACTTTCATGGTCTCCATAGCTGTCATGGAGATACATGGAGGTTAGTTTTAACTAATCCAAATTAAGTAGAATCATAGAATAGAATCATTTAGGTTGGAAAAGACCTTTAAGATCACCAAGTCCAACCATTAAGCTAACACTGCCATCCCACCCCTAAACCATGTTCCCAAGCACCTCATCTCCCCAGCTTTTAAATACCTCCAGGGATGGGGACTCCACCACTTCCCTGGGCAGCCCGTTCCAATGCTTGACAACAATTTTTCCCAATGTCTAACCGAAACCTGGCACAACTTCAGACCACTCCCCCTCATCCTATCATCTGTTACCAGGGAGCAGAGGCCGACCCCCACCTCGCTACAGCCTCCTGTCAGGCAGCTGTAGAGGGCAATAAGGTTTCCCCTCAGCCTCCTCTTCTCCAGGCTGAACACCCCCAGCTCCCTCAGCAGCTCCTCATAAACCTTGTGCTCCAGACCCCTCCCCAGCTTTGTGGCTCTCCTCTGGACATGTTCCAGCAACGCAACGTCTTTCTTGGAGTGAGAGGCCCAAAACTGAACACAGTATTCAAGGTGCAGCCACCAGTGCCAAGTACAGGGGCACAATCACTTCCCTACTCCTGCTGGCCACGCTATCCCTGATACAAGCTCAAACAACTTTATTTCACAAAACAGTCAAAACCACACAATAGAAACCAATGAGAAACAGGGGTACTCCAAAATCAATCACCCTCTGGTACCATTTAACACATAACAGACTTGAGGTGTCAGCCAGGGTGTTTTTACTACACATCAATACACATGAGAATGATGATCCAAAGCATAGACACACACACACACACTCACAAGGGGGGAAACTCCCTCCTACAGGAACCCAGAAGATCTAAACACTCAGTTGGGGGTGGTGAGAGCTCACTCAAGGATACATCCAGAAGAAATCACTCACCCAAAGGAGGTGACAGTATTCAATCCCAGGAAGCTTCCTCAGGTGACATCCCAACCCAAGGAAAGAAGCTTCAATCACAGACCCACTGCTCTGAGAAGACCACTCCAGGGGGCTCTCCGGTGGTGCCCCATTTATACCCTGGGTCAGATCTGCACTGTGGTCATAATTGGTCATGATCCAGAAGTTTCTCTGAGACAAGGCGCCTCATTGGCTGGGGAGCCTGCCTGTTGATGGAGGGGTCCTGCTTCTCCTGCTCCCTCCCACCTGGTGGCAGGGTGCCCGGGTGGGTGCCTGATGGTCGGCACTGGCCACAATTTGCACCTGCGCAGGTATGGCAGAGGATAAAAGGCGTGAAAATGAGGTGCAAAAAGCCGGTGATCACCATGTCAAAGGCCCTGATCTTTTGGGGGGGTGGGGGGAGAGGCAGAGTGTACCTACACTAGCTCACCACCATACACTCGAATTTCTCTTTTACATAAAGTGCAACTTCTCCTCATCTTCTTCCCTTCCTATTTTTCCAAAAGAGCTTGCAGCCATCCACCTCATCATCTGAGTTTTCCTACCAAGTTTCTGTCATTCCTAGAACATGCTAACTCTCTGCGCGTGGCACTCCAGTTCCTCCTGTTTGTTACCCAGACCACGTGTGAGATGGCTGGTCTTGGGGCTTTTGCGTTTGGAGACAGCTGGGGAGCATTCCTCACTACCCTGGCAGGTGCACACATCCAACCTGTTGCTTATGAACATGCAAGCGTCACAGCTTTGGACACAATTTCCCAAGTTCATTAGTTTAAAGCATGATTCACTTAGCCAATCTGCTAGCAAAGATTCCTCGGCCTTTTCTCAATAGGTGGATCCCATCTCTCCCTAGCAGGCTGTGTTCATTAAAGAATGTCTTCTGATCACAGAAACCAAAGCCCTGGTGTTGAAGCCAGGTATCAATCTGCACGATGCATAGACTCCTGCCTCTGACTGTCAGGACATAGAAAAATATTGCTTGGGCACCTGTCCCCTTCATTTGTGCCCCCAGGGCTCTGAAGTTCTGATTAATCTTGCCCAGGTTTTGCTTTACTGTGTTATTGGAGCCCATGAGGAAAAGAAGTAGGGGACAGTAGCCTGTGCTTTTAGCCAGTTGTGGCAGTCTCCCTGTGACATTTCGTATGTACTGTGTATCCTGGCAAGTAGCAAACTTCCCTTCACTGTGTCACAGGCTGGCAGACGGGTGCCTCTCGGCAGTGACCCACTACTAGCACTCGCCACTGCCTTTTGCAGCTGCTGCGCGTGCTGCTGGTGCCGTTTCTTCCCGTGAATCTTGCTCATTGGCCATGTCCACTGCTAAGGTTTCACGGCTGTTGCTGGCTGGTACATACACGGAAGGTGAGTGAAGTGACAGCCTGTTCCCACGGGTCACCAGAGACCACCTCATTCTCCAAGGGCTGTGTACTGTTGATACTCTGTGTCTGGTAGTCCTTAGAGGTCAGTGCCCAGGGCACTAGTATTTCTTCCGGTATAGTCTCAAGTAATACTCAGTCTATTGCGTGTTCACTCTCCCTAACACAGCACAGCCTGTTAACTTCCTCCTGCAGCTCCTTCACCCACTGCCTGAGTGACTCCATGAGAGCCCAGCTCGCGCTTCCAACCTCCTCCACCCAGGAGGGGAGGTGCAGTCTTTGCAGCCCTTCACCTGGACAGCAGCTCTGTCCGAGTGGCTGCCTCCGCTGCCTCCAGGCTAGCCTCGCTAGGTAGTCGATTCCTGTCTGCTGCAGAGCTCAGTCTTTGCCTGGTCTCAACCACCATGCACTTCTGACAACTTCAAAGCACTGCCTAACAAGCCCTTCTAATTCCCTGGAGACCTCAAGCTGCTGGGTAGGATTGCACAGCCACCAGCTAGCTGGGGTGACCATCAGGGCTGCAGCCTCAGCCTGTGGGTGAGCAGAGCAGGCAGCAGCCCAGTAACTGGCAGACTGCACAGCCCTTCCTGCGTGCCTTTCCACAGGAACTGCCACACTCTAATCTAATGTTTAGACTAATCCATTTTAATCTCCATTCTAAAATACAGTTTAAGAAAATGTGTGGTCATTACTTATATTTTGCAGACTTCATTCATCCAGTGATGTTGAAATGAAGCCCTATGCAAAAATGACAATATTTGCAGAATGTTGGTTTCATTCTGATTCAAATGCAAAGCCATAATTTAATAATAGGAAGCTTTCACATTTTGCCTCATAAGCACATTTTAAGAGCTTTCAAAGCCACGACAAAAATTCTGAATTATGATGGTGTTGTTTTCAAATAAGGAACTAATATTATTTTTAACAAAGGCAAGATTTTTTAAAAGCAGTGAATCTTCAGATTGTTTAACATTAAAATGCATAACATACAAAGATTATTTCACGTGATGTAAGATATACGTCACGATGCGTCTGTATAGAGCTATTCACATATGTACCCTCAGTAATTAAAATGAGAAACAATATTATAGGCTATGATTTCACACTGAGCAGGAGGTTGATACAAAATACTTCAGATCCCTGTTGCCTCTAAATAAGAAAAGATTCTCAACTTTTGGTGACCTTAGAAGTTGCTTACCAGGCGACAGGTAGCTGTCATCAGCTGCTCCTCACATCATTTCTCATCAGTGGCTAGGCAGCAATTCCTCCTGAGATCTTGCAGAAGCAGAAACAGTGCCCTTGTATTTGGTAGGTGTGAGCTTCCACTGAATTTACTGCTCAAAGGAAGAGAAAGTCATTGGTGAGTTAGGAATTAAATGGAAACTTAAGCCAAGAACCAACTTCCTTCAGGCAAGCATCAGGATTCAGAACTGCAGAGAGGAGCCTCTACCACCTAGAAGCCATGAGCCTGCCCCCTGAGTCAGAGGTTCCTAGCTGTCGCTGGACTCACTCAGCCAGAGTTGCTGCCTCCTGAAAAGTTGAGCTCCACTCTTAGCAGGAGCTGAGAGCCAAGCTCTGTTGCCTCTTACAGAGCTGGGATACTGCATTTGCTTCTGAGAGGCAGTGGCTCTGAAGCCATCCTTCTCCTTGGCCTATGAAGAAAATTGCTGGAGCAGCGGGTCTCCTGGAATTCCAATGAGGCTTCTGCATATGGCAACTTTGCCCAAATAGCAGTGGTCTAGGGATGCATAAGACCAGAAATGTCAGTAGGGTGTGCAATCTGTATTGATCCACTACTGTGGGAGCTGGAAACCCTTGCAAATGGTATTTCTTAGAATCAAATTCTCAGTGCTTGTCTCAGATAAACTCTCATCAAGAGAGCCTCTGGTTTAGTCTGATTTCTGTAGGATATGAAGCTTATGTGATTGTGCTGGATAGCAACCTGTCCTTGATAGATTTGAACCCATTGGCTAATTTTAACCAAATGGGACAGATATATTATTCTCCTGTAAGCTTTATGAAGCAGGAATCGAGACTAAGTGTTTTTTATCATTTCTCACAATATTATTGATGTGTATGGTAATTAACTTCCAGGATTTTTCTCTGAAGTTTTCATTCTGTTGTTTCCCTTTTCTACACAATTAGTCTAAAATCAATGTGCTTCTTGAACCAAAAATCATTTTTAAAAGATGTAAGATGATTTAAAATGTGGTAGTCACAGTTTTGTTGCAATGATATATGTTGTACAAATAATAGCTCTAGTAGCACACTGATTGATGTAGTAACAGGAAATTATTAGTTGATATCAGTGTAATTCAGAACAGAAAATAGCCCTTCATTCAGAAAGTATCTATAATATTTAGTTCTATTAGACACTGAGCTGCAGGTGGTAAAAAGGGCAAAAGATTCATTCAGTGAAAATTGCCTACAATTTATAGAAATTACAAAATGGGAAAATGGGAAGAAAACAACAGCAAAGTCTTTGCAAGGATGAAGAAAATGACCCTTCTCTTATTACTACTTTAAAAAAAAAAAAAAAAAGGATGTAGAACAGGGAACATGTTGGGTTAAAGAAGACATAACGCAAAACGATAGTTGCATATTGAAGTTCTACATCACCTTCAGACAAATATGTCATCTTCAACTTCTCCCTGCTTAGGTTAACAATGAGCAGCTGAGATGCCAATATTGAAGGGTGGGTGGTGTAATCCTGAGAGAAACAAAAACTCTAAATAACTTTTCAGCTCTGCGATAGTGTCCTCGTTTACCATCAAAATAGCATTAAATATTTAAATATTATTAGCCTTGTTGGCAACTGGAATGCCTCATTGCTTCTGGATACTCAGATCTGCCAATACCCATACTCTGTTGGAAAGAAATTTGTGCCTTTCCCACTCTGAATTAGATTTAGCCACAGTAAGCCTTTTACTTGTGATCTCCGTGCTCAGTTATGGTAAATCTCTGCATAAAACACCGATCTCAAAAATCGAAAATTGTTTCCAATGCAAAAAAAACAGTAACACAACTTACTGGTAACATTGCATGTTAGTGGTCTCCTGGTAAATACTGGATTAGATTCAAAGATAGGCGTCTTCAAACTTCTGCAAAGAATAATTTCTAGTTAGCTGAGTGATGACACTCCCCCAATAAAGCATTTATTTTCTGTAATGTCAGTGTTTCACTGAACTTACTCCAGCATATGGGAGACAAATTTTTATGGTAACTTATCTCCCAAGCCTACAATTCATTGCCATTGCTCATATAATATTAGAGATTTTTGTGTACATACCTGAGGATTATCTTAGACAATATGTTCATGCTTGATGTTACCTGGGAGGTAGGGAAAAAAACCTCCCTCATATTTCATGCAGATGCACATCAATCTGTAAATGCAGTGGGTTTTAATATTTTATTTTAACATTCATTGGTGAGTTGCTGAAACCAAACCTGGCTACACAACTTCAACACAGAAATAGCAGACAGGCTTTTTCCTGCTTCATTCATTATCTCTCAGTAAACTGACAGTGAAGGTAGCCACTGCAACTCCAGACCCTTCCAAATATACTGCAAAATACACTTTTATTCAGTGTTTTTCTTGGATATTATATGAAGTAACCATTCTCGATGGTTTATGGTTTTTGCTAATTAAAAATAAAATAGGTCATCCTATCTCATCAGTTGTATGTAAGGGAAATTTTTACCATTACACACATAGTAGAATCCTTAGGATTTACCACTTGTTCTTAAAATTAAATCTCCGGTGACAAAAATGCAATTAGTATTTTTCCCAAGCCCAATGTTTCAATACTCTCATTGGTTTCATCCATATTATCACTTCCTTAAAAAAGCTTTTTACTCTGGCTGAAAACAGTATTCTCCCCTGTGTTTTCATGTAATGAAATGCAGTTACAATTGTAGAACAGAGTACATGTTGTTGTCTGAGACAGCCAACTGTAATCCTGTCTCTCATGTATCAATTTAGAGACATTAGAGACAGTTTTGTCATTAGCGCTTATTGTTCTATTGACTTGAGTAAATTTTAAATGAGCTTCGTTTTGAGTTTGTCTGATAGTGAACCTCTGGTGAGGACTAGGCATAACCTAACAGCTACTGCAAATTGCATTAAGGCTTTACAATTAACCAGACAACAAATAAACAATGGAGGAATTAGTATATTGAAGGGTCGCCTCAATAAGAAAATAAACCATGTAGTCACAGAGTCATTTTTCAAGCTAAGCTAGGAAAGGCAAGCTTCAGACTAATTCTAATTCTTCTGTCTGAGCAGTGAGATTTAAAATTATTACAGGATAAAAAAAAGACTAATAGCACACTTGACAAGGAAAACTGAGAGAATGATAACATCAATTGTAGGAATGACTGTTAAAATTAGTTAACTGACACTAACAAAAAGTATGATGGACAAGTGATGGATTAAGCCTTTGAGTATCCAAAAAGCCTTTCTTTTGCATCTGACTCAAGTGGAGATGAAGAGATCATTTTACTCTGTAATTTGACAACAAGATGCAAGTATTGTGAAGAAAAATTGGAATAAAAATTACAGGTTAAGAAGTATTTGAAACAATGTATTTTACAGGAACATGAAGAACAAACTGTAGTCAAAGATAACAGAATTAACGCATTTTTGTAATATTGCTTGAATGCAAATTTTGACATCTCTTGATAGAACTTCTGTGGCTTTATTCAAATAACACAAAGAAAATATTTTGTGGCACGGAGAAGCTTCAAGATTCAGAAATTACTTTTGGGCAGTTAACAGTTGAAAGCCAGGACATTTCAGCCAGAAGTGTATTTTTGATAAGGGAAAGGAAAACCCCGCTTTCCAAAAACGGTATTGCTGTTTTACAGATCTATCTAGTCTGAATCGTGAGGATCATGCAATGGCCGACGGAACATCCTCAGCAAATGATAAACAGCATCAAATGAAATCTGCAAAGCTGAGCTTCCCATTTATGTACATTAGCATTTCAGAATTGTATAAAATAAACTTTATTCAAGCGGATTTACATCAGAGATCAAATGACATGGCTAGACTATTATAACCTTACTGCTTCTGACAAAAGAGGGTAGGAAACAGAACTACAAGACACAGCTTCTGCTTCTAGCCTGGATTATGAACATTAAAAAAATTGTCTGCTTTTAAGCTGGTGAACAATAGGGGTATTGCACTGCTCAATAGCTGTCTCGGCTCCGCATTCAAGTTCATATACACATTGCGTAAAAGTTTGCAGAGAATCTTAAGCAGCTTCAGAAAAAGGAGCTGGAAGTAGAATTTATTCTGTGCAACATCTGTGATGCTTTTCTTACTGAAAGATGAATTGGAGGGACTTGTAGTGAATAAACCCATCTGTTGCAGAGAAAATACGATTTGGCAGGGAAAAAAGGGGAACTAACACGGGAATCTCTGCCTTGTAATTCAATTTTGCACATCCCGGTGCCAGCTGTAACCACAACTAAGATAAGCAAACTGATGAAACTTCACTGGTTATAAATTAACAGGCCAGGACTAGTCTAATCACTGGGGAGAGCTACATCCCTAGCCTTTCACATATAACCTTAAAGAAAAAAAGAAAAAAGTTGTATCTCTGATACAAAGCAGCGAGGAAGTACAATAAGAGTTTTGACTCAGCTCCTTTTGCTCTGGTGCTAGAGCAAAGGGCATGAGCCAAAGGGATTTTAAGGGACCACAAGTGGCCTGGACCACAGGGATCTCCAGAGATCACAGGCAGAGCAGGGGGTGTGAAGTCCTCGGTATTCCCAAATGCAAAGCCTGAACGCTGGGAACCTCGTTAGCCAGCATCACATGCAGACGTTTGTATTTAGCTCTGCTTCTGTACCTGAGTCTCTGAAAAGTGATCTGTATTCGCTTTACGCCTCCTTGTTCCCCACCACCAACCAAGTCCTCGTGAAGTGGCAGTGGGTGACAGGCACAGGCCAGCCTGCCCAAGCCAGAGCTCCACTCGCTGCTCACCAGCCTGCCCCAGGCCGCTGTAATCAGAGGTAATTGCCCGGACTGTTCTCTCCCTGCAGCCTGCATCGTGCTTCCAAATACCTCTAATTGAATTGCCGTAATTTGTGCCCTTCCTAATGCAGTGGGTAGGCGAGGGGGAAATGACCCAGGGGAGGC
>NW_009258262.1:304313-307411 GCF_000687185.1 Egretta garzetta
GGACCCGCCACCCGCACCTGCTGACACACTGCGAGGGAGAGGTCGCCGCGCCCCAGCTCAAGGTACTCCTCTCCCAGTGGGAATTTGGGTGCCAAAGCCGCAGCCACCCTGCCCCACGGGAGGAAGGTTCGCCCCCACTCCCCACCCGTGGCAGGGATGCTGATGTGCCCCGGGGAACCCGTAACGGGAAGGCAAAGCGGTAACTGGGAGCACTTACCCTGGTGCTGTTTCTTTCCAGATGCAGAGGTGTGCTGGTTTCCTGTTTCTGTCTTTAATCCTTTGTGCTGCTCTGTCTGAAACATTGGGACTGGCTTTCTCCGTAAGTACAAACTTGGCTGTTGGAGGTCCTACGCGCTGGGCAGCATCCACGCCTCGCCTGGCAAGAAGCAGTAAATCTTGCAGTGTATTTAGAGATAAGGGATGGACAAGATGCAGCACTCAAAAGTATTTGGGGCAGTTAAACTAAGCTAAGAATTTGGGGGGGTTGAATGCTAGCACCCTTGTAACAAATAATATGACTAAAGGGGAAAAAAAAAAAAGTGTCTAGCTTATAGACCAAAATTGAATGGATGTCCCATCTGACTTGGGAAAGGTGGTGTACATACAGACTTTTTCTTATAAAGAGGTTGTCATGTAAACCCAAACAATTAAAAGAAAACATTGTTGTTTGTTAAGGTGATTATCAGGTAGTAATATAAACTTGGAGTATAAAGTAAAAAATTCTGTCTCCAAAGTGTAATTTGCTGTTTCACTTCTGTGGTATCAAGGTTTCACACCATATGGATATAAACAGCAAAATTATTGACTTAGATGGGGAGGCAGCAAGAGTTCCCCATTAATATTTGCTTCAATATTTTTGGTTTTTATCTTTTACGGTATTTCAAGCCTTCAGAAGACACTTCCTGCTAAGAGAACGCCTGTTTGGGTGCTGTTTGCTTTGTCTTCAGAAAGTACTGCGTAGTTCACGCAATAACATACTTGCATTTTTCTCTTTAAGACAAAAGAAAAAAGGGGCTGGACTTTGAATAGTGCTGGTTATCTACTTGGGCCACGTAAGTCAAGCAATTTTTTTTTTTTTTTTGCATTATTTCAAAATGGTTGAGTGGTGGTGGTTTAGTGGTGGGATGGCAGTGTTAGGTTAACAGTTGGACTTGATCTTAAAGGTCTTTTCCAACCTAAACGAATCTATGATTCTATAAAATAAAGAAGTTGGGTTTTTTTCTTGTAAACCAGTTTGCTGTAGTGTGCTACTCACTCTTCTGATGAATACAGTAATTTTGTCTAAACCTGCAAGGCTGAAGAAACTCATCTGGGAGAATACTTGTTTAGATATGTTACATGCCTATTGTAGAATTGTGTCATCTTAGTCAGTAACTGTTCTTTGCTAAAGCAGAGTTGTGCTGTGAGGCTTTATATCCAGAAGCACATCCAGTCATTCTTTGTGCTTTGGAACTGTAATGTTCATATCACAAATACTCCCCCCAGCCCCCCTGAAGTGTTACAAAATCTTATAGCACCTTAGATGTCAAGGGAAGAGTTACAAAATGGGACATTTTGGCACTTGTCAATGTATTTCAGGTTTCACCTTTAAATCTATTTGAAAATCTTTGCTACCTGGCTTTATTATATTACTAATTTTTTTTTCCAGTTCAAGCAAAACATTAAAACAATAACATGTAAACTCATGACTGTAAATACTAACAGTTCACCACATGAAAAATATTTAATTTTTAAAATACAGGAACACATTGGTTTACAAAGATGGAGAATCACAAATGTAGATTTTATAAGAAAAATGAAATGCAGTGCTAAGCTGTCTCAAGTATCTGTCCTTTTACCATTATTTCTTGTTAATGAAATAACACTTATTACCAGCATTTCTATATTTTCAGTCTCAGTAATACATGATGAATACTACAGACACTTACTATGACTCTCTTCATTCTTTTTAACTAACTTTAAGGATACTTAAAAAAAAAATTAATGCATCTTAAACTTATTAACTGGTTCTGTAAATGTCTGGAAGTATATTTGCCCTGAAGCAGATCCAACCTAATTGGCAAAGATACTGTGGGGCAATGTGTTTGTCAAAGTGCCATTTATCTAAGAATGGATAATAGGAATCATCCTCTGTTGCAGGTCCTATTGATCAGCTTTTACTGATAAAGGAAATGTCCATTGCAAGGGGGAGAGAAGAGGTACCAGGGGCATGTAAGATAGCTTACATGAATAGCCTTCAAAAACTATCTGCAGCTTTCTTTTAAGCAAACTCATTGGCAACATTTTCTAGAAATAGAGGAAAGAGTAGCAAAAACAACTTCCCAAATTACATGTGATTGTACAAACTTACATTTTCTTGACAACTTCCTTCAAATTCAGTAATAGCTTCAGCAAGAAGTATGTAGTACAGGACTGGGTCTGTAAATGAAATGGATCATAAGCACAAATTCAGAAGAAAGGTTATTTTATTTAGTGACACATTAATTGCTTTCTTTGTCATTTTGTACATCAAAAGTGCCCATCGTGATCTTTTCTTTGAAATCTATAAAAAGCAAGCAATATAACAAAGATTAAGTCAATTAACTCCTCTGATTTTTTTAATTTATTTATCAGATGCGGTAGATAACCACAGATCTTTTAATGACAAACATGGTTTCACTGGTAAACGTGAAATACAGCCTGATGAGGATATTAAAGCAGGTAATGAAATTCTGAACGCCAGAATTGTTGATTTGTTTTTTATGTTTAGTAATTTATTTACTGTTAGTGAGTTAACTAACTACCCAGATACAAGGCTATTCTCCTGCACTTTAACAAAAATCCTAATAATGAAAAATCCTAAAAATGAAATTTGGCCTTTCAGTGTGCTCTTTGTACATGGTCACAGTTTAAAACATCTTGGTGCCTAGGGAAAAGTACCATAATTATGGTGCTTTTAAAGTATAATAGATCATATTGCTTTGAATAAACCTAGGTCTTTTCTTTTCATATGTTTAAATAAGTATTTCAAATGTCACCCTAGACACTCAAGAGTTCATTTTTTTCAGCAAAGAACTGAGCCCATAAAGGAATCTTTCAGTAGGGCAAGATACTCCAAG
>NW_009258262.1:307436-319924 GCF_000687185.1 Egretta garzetta
TGTATGGCACTCTTTATGTTTTAAGAGTCTTCACTGTTTTGTTTTGGTTTTTTTTTTTTAAAAAAAAAATCTATATTAAGTCTCACAATATTTCCCATATTTAAGTAAGATAGATTGTCTTCATTAAAAGACTGAGAACCTGGTCAAAAATGAAGTCAAGTCAGTTGTTGACATGTATCAGAATTTAGTAAATGGCAATGAAAAGGATGCAGCCTTGTTCTGGATTCATCATCCAAAGTTGAGCCTCTACAACGTATGTCTAGACTCCCTTTATGAACAAAAGCTGGCAATTTTCGGATTTATTTTGAATACCTCCTTCAGGATAAGATGCAGAAACTTCTAGAAAAACCTGTTGCTTTCTCCTGAGGAGAAACTAAATCTGCTGCAGACATCTAAAGTGAGCTGGGATGAATCCCATCTTTGGACTGTGAGTGAGTGACCTGCTCCTTGCTGCCACCAAAGCAAGCAGTACCTACTTGAGTACTACTGCATTCCTCGCTGCGCTAACGGGGGAAGACACAGCCCCAGCCCTCTCGCAGGCTGTTTTAAGTCCACCTAGCACAATGCAAATGTAGCTAATAGTTAATAAAGGAAATGTGCTTAATTACAATCTCATGCACATAATTACTTTGCAAGGAGAAGTGTAACATTAATACTTTTCATTGCTACAGTCTCAGAATGACTGCCAGCTTAGTACTGGTACATAGTTACATAGTGTGGTTTTGTGTGCATGGTGGTTTTTTGGTTTGTGGGTTTGGTTTTTTTTTTTTTTTGTTGGCTTGGTAGTTTGTTTTTAAGAAAAAAAAGGGGGGAGGGGAGGGAAGAAACTACTTCCTCAAACACTGGTGTAAAAATAATATTTTGCCAGTCAGAAACAATGTGAAAGGAAGGCATTTGTAATTTAACAACGCAGCTCGCATTGCAATGTGTTGCTCTCTGTGGATATACTACCAGTTCCTTTACAGGAATATGATCTTTAATTAAAAGTTATGGAACTCTCTTGCCAGGTACTGCTGCACCCCCACAATTACAAGTAAACTCAACCAAACTTGCCTGGATGGGACCTGAAAATTATATAACTGCCTCTGTTATGAATCTCATTTTAGATGCTCTTCTCTCATCAAAAGTTTTCTTTGAAGCTGGAGTTTATTATAGAGTTCCTATCCAAAGGAGATTTGAATATAAAAAATGGATAAGGTAGTCAGAATTTTTATTTTAATTGAAAACAAAGGGATTTTTTTTTAGTTAAATTCTGCTGATTATTTAAAAAAGTATCTTAAAATGGCATTACATTATTACTGTAAAAGAATTCATGCAAAGGACTCCTCTCTCTCCTTGAAAAAAGCTGCAAAACTCACAAGCTTTCCAGATAACCTAGAAGAACTTATAAGCTGTATTAGTCACACGCATCAGGCCCGGGGTGGGGGGCAATAATCTGAAGGCATAATTAGGAAAATCTTTGAATTCCAAGAGCATAACTGTTTCCTTACTAGAGTCTAGCAAGTAATTGGCTATACAGAATTAAGGTCAATAGCAAAGTATATAGAAATACACATGTACAGTATGCTCAAGTCACTAAAGAAAAATATTTATCCAATAAATATCACATTGGTAATAAAATCTAGGTCAACAAACTACCAGTATAGTAATGGTTAATCATAACAGGTTAGGTGGGAATAAAAATTAAATTAAGGAAAACTTCAAATAATACAAGTATTACTAATGTAATTAATAACAACATCTTTGTGCCAATTCAAAGACTGGAAGAGAAGACTTTTTGATGCAAATTTCTTAAATGCTGAGTCTCTATCAGAAATCTTTGTGTCCCTTGCAACTCCCCATCAATATTCTTTATTTTTGCTACAGAGCTCAGTCTGCCTTCTGACCTGTATGTCACCAGCAGCCTAAGTCTTCTCTTCCATCATGGAAAAACTCCCCCAACATACACCTGCTGCAAAGTCAGTCCTTCAGACTATTTTCTGAGATTAAGCACATCCCCTATGATAACATCAAGGGACAATATTTTCAGTGATGTAATAACGGCCTGTCAGTCAGATACTGGTGCCCATCTGTTCTGTATGCAGAGAACTAAAAATCTTAGGGAAATTACCTACCATTTGTTCTCTAGTATAGAACAGTTCTCCCTCCTCTTGATAAAAAGCAAGACTTTTTTTTTTTTTTTTTTTTAAACAGACACACAAAGCATACTTCTTAACCTCCCAAAATGCAGTAACAAGCTCCTAGGGAGCTCAATAGATTGGGCTATTTAAAAAGCATCAAAAAACCTACTTCCACGAGACCAAAGATGAGTACATTGCATTAGATACATAGGCAACCCCATACCCTCCTGAGCTTTTAGTTAAGCCCCAGGCCTAGATTTTGGGCTACAAATCACTCCTATATCATTTGAGTGGCTTATTGGGAACAACGTCAGACTACGTGACACACTTTTAACTGTTTTGCAAAGCTGGTGAATTTGTTTGCTATATTTACCTTTCCCTTCAATCTCAGGCTAGTGGACACAAAGGAAGAGAGAGTGGAGAACAGAGGAGAACTCTCTTCTGCAACAGAACTCCTAAGGCCTTAGAGACCACGACCATTAAGGTGTCAAAGCAGTTCCTATGCAGCAATAGCATACAAAGCTGGGCAATTTTGATTCTGAGAATTGCATTTATCTACCTTAAAGTGGCTTTGCTCTTCCATGAAATGAGGTTTTCCATTAAGGTTTTTAAGGAAAAAAAAAATTCTGGATAGCTTTTTTTCAGAGTACGCTTAAACCTAGCCACAATGTCACGTACAATAGAACTTTATACCATGTTAACACTAAGTAACAACCAACTTGTTTTATAGGGGATCTTGGAGGACCACTGGCCGATGAAAACATTGTGCGCACAGTAATTGAATTTTTGACTTACTTGCATCTTAAAGGTTAGTGAATACATTTTTAATCTCTCACACTTTCTGGTGTGAAATTCACTGAGAAGACAGGAATGTCCTTGAATGTACAAGTCCACGAGAGATTTGAGCGTGAAGGACTTTGAACAGCATCTCGGGATGGGGGATGACAATGGGGGGGACGGACGACGGCTGTCAATTCCATTTTAGTGCACTTAGGAATAGGCCTGATTTAGAGAGTACAGGTAGTCCTGCCGAACTGCAGGTCAATGAATATCCAACATGGTAGGGTTCTAATACCATTTGATTACACTGGGCACTGTGAAAATAATAACTGCTGCTGCTAAAATTGTATGGACACACCTTCTAGAAGAGTTGAAAACAAGCTAAATACAGTCTGATTACATGGGAGTTAGTATAAAACAATTCAGTAACAAATTAAACAAGACCTCAGTTTAATGCCAAGAACAGTGGGTTGAACTTCTGAAACACTTGTTAGTGACAAAAGAAATACATCTCCCTTTCTGTATTCTACAATAGAGTCACATCATCAAATCGCAACAACACTAGGCTGAATGTTGGCAAACAGCTCAAAACACTGCTAGTAAAACCTCTGTGGAGTCTCAAAATTGTGACCAGAATTGTAAAACTGAGCTTACAGCTGATTCTCTAAGAATGGGATCTTTATTATAGCATTCTGGCTGTTTGAGAGTTTTCATTAGTTTTGCTTTTTTAAGAAAACCCACAGAATTCTGAGCTTTTAAAAACCTATTCAGCCCACCTAAAACAATCTACAAAATGTACAAAAACAGAATACATACTGGCAAAGAAAACAACAGGAAGGAAAAAAGCTATTTTTACTGCAAATGTTTAAGGAATTATCTGTCTCAAAGAATATAACTTTTATATTCTTATCTTTGTGTACAACAAATTATAAGCAATTTTGTGGCCACGTGTATGCTGTGGAATAGTAACAAAGAACTGTGTGTTACACATGTATTTTATTTTTATTAATAAATGAGACTTTCAAGAGGTCCATTAATTTTCTGTGTATCTAGGAAACAAAATTCCAGACCTCTTTGGCATCATTTTCTAAATGATTTGCACCCACCCAAGAGAAAAAATTCTCACAACTGAAAATATCAACCCGGTGGTTATAGCTTTGCATTTGAAACAAAAAACTCTTGATGATTAGTACTAAGGGCCTGAGTCCACCCAAGAGAAAAAATTCTCACGACTGAAAATATCAACCTGGTGGTTATAGCTTTGCATTTGAAACAAAAACTCTTGATGATTAGTACTAAGGGCCTGAGATAATCCAAATACTTATTTAAAGTAGATTATTAGCATGTGTATTTACTGTGGATGAAGTAGCAGCTTGTTTGTTGTGCCACTGTGAAGGAGGAGGAGCCCTGAAGCCTCCTTTACCTTGCTGTGTGAGCCTAGGAAGTAAAACCAGTAACTGGACACAACAGAAAAGGTGTGAAACGTGGAGCTCGAGCATGCAATCTCGGATGAGCAGGCTAAGAGCTGCTAAATTGGGCAAGAAAATAACTATCTCATAGAAATACAAATTATTTCTTCCCTGGGACAAATGGGCAAAAAAGGCTGTAGTGTAACTCTAAGTAACAATTCCTTGCTTAGGATAATGATGACAAACAGGTGTTTTTATTCAGAAGAGAAGGCATTATTATCTGTCCTCATAAAAAAAGGAATCTCCAGATCATATAGAATGGCTTTTCCTCCTTGTATTCCCAGATTTCAAAAGACACAAGGATGTTATCATATTATCCATTTAACAATATATGTTGGCAAGACCTAGTACAAACTCTTACACAAAAACAAAACTGTAGATTTTTGAGGTGAAAAACATACTTTGTTATGGTAGAGATGCTTTAACATGAAACTTATTACATTAAATATATTGGTTTAGATATGTTCCTTTGGGGGGAGGGGGAAAACTCCCCCTCATGGCATTCAGATTCAGGGAATGGTTATTCAGATTAGGCATACACTTCAATCTACATGATAAAGGGAATATTTCAACTGCTAAGAAGTATCTTGGTGATAACGAAAAGTGGCCTTCAGCTCTTTCTCTTGAAAATTGCTCCCTCCAGCTTTAAAGGCTTCCTATATAGAGCAGGCTGTAGGATGGCAGCCATAATTGGATAATATTAAAACTTCTGAGATTCTGGGATCCAGCAATAACAACTGACATAATAAAACTGATATCATTTCATTGTCATTCTGTCACTGCTCTTTCCAAAAAGGTGGAATTATATCAGGAAGATATTATTAAAATTCAGAAGAAAAACCCCAATAGTTTATAAATCAGAATATGAAAAGTTCAAGGATTTGCCTCTTACAGTTGAGAGAAGAAAAACATAAAAATGTTTACTACTGAAAATGGATTTCATTATTTAATTGCTAAGATTAATATGCATACTTACATATATGTTAATTCTCTTATTTTTTCCTTTTTGCAGAGGTGGGAGCCCTTGACAAACTACCTTCACCAGAGGAAACAAACCAGTCTTGAAGAAAAATGCATTTTTATTTTGTTGTAGTGTAGATTTAGATTGAATTCTAAACAAAAGATCCAAATGAGCTGAAAATGAGAAGTTTTGTTTGCATTAATCTGATAAATGGTAAACAGCATTCTGCCCTCTGTTTTTTTGTTTATTTGGAATTTTTGTTTGATTTTTTTCCTCTCCTTTGACGTTATAGTGTAAAATTTTGCCTTGCTAAAATTTTTCTGTAGGTAAATGATAAAATAAAAATAAAGAGCAACTACATAGTTTCATTTGAAAATTAAATACATACCAGCACACAGTACATCATATACAAAGCCCAGGTTAAATTACACTGCACCTATACTCTCTGCAAGTATAGGTTACAGTAAAAAAAACACATAAATACTACATGTTGGGTACTTTAGCTAACTGGGAAAAAGAGCAACAGTGACTTCAAACTGCTGCCATTCAGCGTCTTTTTAGGTCACAGACCTCTCTGTACTTCTATGCTTCATAGCAGCCTTACTTCCCATTCATATTTTCATAGACATGAAATAAACTCATGTTCATCTTAAATTTCATATTCTATACCTGCAGTACACCAGCCCTTTGGCCGAAGCATACCTTCACACAATATACATTTCACTGTTCTATATAGGTAATAGGTTTATGCAAATCCTATGTGTGGGATCCCTATTCCTATGCCATCAAGAATACTGGATCTGTATTCTTCAATGAAGAAACTCTTCCGTTCACTCCAAGATTAAAAAGATATTTTATTTTATGAGATGCTTTAGTCTGAGTCCAGCAAAGCACTTGAATACCTGCTTAATCCCTGTGAAAGAGCTTTGATGTACTGGGCCCAGAATGCTATGCCCACACGCAACAGATGTCTATCAAAAAAGGAAAGGTTTGAGAGGATACAAAATCTTAGAAAGGTTTTTCATATTCAGATGACTTTTACTCGCTGCGTAGTGCAATGAAACATCATCCTTTCAAATGCTGTGCACTAGAGTGCACAGACTGACAGAAATTTTGCAGAACATTACTACATAATCTGATTTTCACTTTTAGCATAGCAGAATACGTTCTAGATGCTAAGCCACTGGTGTCTAATTTGAACCCACAGGGTTATCTCACCTTGTCAGTTAGTCTGTGCCCTTCCTCTGCTAATCACTCAGCCTCTGATCTAATGTCTGATGTTCACTTTCCAAAGTGTACAAAGTACAATTTTTATCAGATTTATTAAGCTTTTGAGCAAGGCCTTCAGGCAATGTTTTGCTGGTTTAGGGGCTTTTTTTGGAAGAGTAATAAAAAAGTTATACACTCCTAGTATACATGCTGCTAGTTCTACATTACTTGGTAACTTTATGGGCTTCCAAAAATGTGAAAAAATAATAGAGTGAAATTTAACTTCTGTACGTTAGTATAGTTCAATAATTAAAAACTCTCATTTTCACCAGCAACGTCCACATTTCCCATCATAAACTTGAAGCAGAGCTCACTAAAATCAAGAGGTATTCTTTTCATTGACTTCCATGGACTTTGGTTCACGGACTGCTAAGAATCAGTATTCATTTGCAGAACTCAACAAGCCATCTTTCTATGGCAAAGCAGCTGAATCTATGATCGAATAAAAATAATCTTAGCATTGAATTTCTTTCTTTTGAAACAGGAAAAGAAATTGAGTTTAAAATCAGAAAGCAGTTATTAGTTAAATAAAATTAGCATACTGTCAGCTCGTTAAAGTTGGAATGGTCTTGTTAGAATGTTTATTTGAAATGCTGAAATTTGAGATTATTTGAAACACTGAAGGACTCATAGGATCAAGTTTCTTGGAAGATTTACATCGCTGTCTAAGCGGGGAGGCCCACAAGTTCTTACTCATTGTGCTGCACTGCTATATGCATATATTATAAAACCCACAAAGGATCATTAGAATCTAATTACCAAAAGCAGTCCACATAGTCTCACTTAATAATGACTGTATTCAAACAAATACTAGTAATATTCCAAAATCGAGAGAGAGGTAAAATTTCCAGACTGTTTTTTACCCTCTTCAGCTCTTACCTTTACAAAAACAAAGGGGGAAAAATATAAAGGGGCATTCTTCTGGACCAACTTCAGTAACATTATTATTTTATTAACATTCTTATTTTATTTAAAGCATGTCTTACACCACTACACCTCAGACCTAAATTCTGCGAATATCTCCATAATCAGCCTCTCAAACACCTTGTAAAACACAGCCTTAAAACCACAATTTGAAAGCACTTAGTTTCAACAGGGTAAAGAGACAATAAAAAGACGTTGACATGTTTCAGTAGAAAATAAAAAGAATCCCTAACCATTTCCTCCTCATTTCATTTATTTACTCATTTGCACATATTGTATCCTGCTTTTGTGTAGGATTAGACAAAACACTTATATCTGCACAAAAGCCAAAGTCTAAAAAAAGAGCAAAACTTCATGGTTATGTTTGCCAGCGATATGAAATTACCCAGCATGCAAATGTAGCTCTGACAATGAACAGGAGGCTTGCATGATGCTGAATGACTGGACAATAAAATGGCAGATGAAATTAAATGCTGATGCAAGTAATATCCACAGAGAAAAACAACTCTAATTTTGCATACACATAATGATGGTCTAAATTATCTCTGGAAAAATAGCTTAGACTCATTGTACATGGTCCTCTAAAAATGTCATTTTTAAACTCAGCAGCAGTTCAAAAGGCAAATGGAACGTTAGGAATTACAATGAAAGCAGCCAAAACCAAACCAGAAAACACCATTCTCAACTTTGACACCGGCTGCAGTTCTGGTCAGCTCATTGCGGGAGGAAACAAAAAGAAAAAAAAAAAAAAAGCCCAGAAAAGCTATAAAGAAAAGTGATGATTATCTTCAGCAACAGGGAACAACTTTTATACACAGAGCCACTAAATAAATTTAGCTAGAGAGACACCAGTAAGGAGAGAGATGACAGAATCTTAAATGTTGTGGTCAAAGTGCTTACAGAATTCACTTCTTCTTGTAACCCAGGATTTAATGATTACCTGATAAAACAATCAAGTAACATTTTTAAACCCCACCAGAAACAGAAGTCTTTTTCCATCTGATGAAATTGTGGCACTGACAGGCACAGGACATTGTGGAAGCCATATGTTCTGCAAGGAAACAGTTAATATTCATGGAAGATAAGTCCTTCAAGGTCCAAATGAAACCACTACCTAAAAAAATCTAATTTAAATTGTTTCTTAGAACACATTACAGACATGTGTGCACAGATGTCCCTTAGAACCTGATCCATAATTCAGGGATTAATTAAACAGGGTTTCTTCATCTGCACAGCATCTGATGTCAGTTTACAAAAGAAACTTGGAAATTACATATTTTCGGCTAAAAATTCTGCAGACATGAACACTACCCAATAACCAAAAACATATAGTTTTATACAGTGCTACACCCATCAGGTAGACTCACTAAGACTTGTTTAAATGCAGATCAGTTCAGCATAAAAGGGATTTCTGGTGGCACAGCCGACATAAAACAGCCCATGCAGATTAGGAAGTCATTAGGCAGCTGACAGCATACCCGTATTTTCCCACCTGTCTACTCATGTAAAGGTCAGACTGCAAAATTAGCAAAGAAAAATTAGATAGGACTCAGAATACTGAGGATGAGGGGGCTTGATACTGGGGTTGACATAATTCTACTTTCAAGTTTAATGTTACGATAGCTAAAACCAATCTACAGCCCTTTTTGCCTGACTAGCACGCTAACTTCCTAAAATAACAGGAGCTTGGTGTGAGTTAGTTTACAAAAGATTCTGACAATTTTTTAGCTCTTCTTTTGCCTTTCAAACAAGATGAGGAGATACAATATGAGATAGTATGTGAAGCAACACATTAATAACTCACAGAAAAAGCGATGAAAAGTATTTTTACGTGATTTCAGAATACATCACACAAAAAAGCAACAAGTTAGAAATGGACACCAGGAAGCACTTTGTCATTTGTCCAGGATATAAATTACCTCCGGAGATTTCTAAGGCAGATACGAAGATTAAAAGAAAGTTTAGAGCTGAGTGTTATTAGCAGAACAAATGATTTTTCACCAATTAACAGAGTGCAGTAATTCTGTCACTATTTTGTGTTCTAACATTTATTTTTAATAAATGCAGATAATAATTCTGATAATTTTGTGAGGACTGAGCACGACATGGACCGACTGTTGAAAGCAGATCTCTCTACTACTCAGATTCAGTAGTTGGGTATACAAATGTCAGTTGCTAAGATTTTTTTAATACCTCAGAGCACAGAGTATTTGACAATTCATGTGCAACACTCAGCACCTCCTAGAAATGAGTTTTCAAAAGCCAAAGTTGAGCTGCAGATGTGAATTATTTTATTTTATTGCTTGTAAAGCACTACATTATTCCCAAATAATTGATCAAATTCCCTTGAGACTCAATTCGTATATGTTCCATCATCCGTGGTATTTCTAACTGAAATGCTCTCCACAGATTTTCCACTTACTAAGTACACATAAATCGTACAGCTTTGCTGAGTGCTGGGAGACATGACTTACGTGGAATGTGTGTCTGAGAAGAAATTCTAAAATAACAAAATGCAATCATATGTTTCTTTGAAATTACTCTATTTCCTTAAAAAATATTCTATCAGAAAATAACTGATCTGATTTATGAACATCACGCCTATTATTTACATTTGTCAATATTAAAGGTGATATTTCTTGACAAGATTTAAAACTGAGGCTCTGATAATTTATTTCAATATAAGTTCCTAAGTCATATTTGTAGAACAATATTCTTTGCTTACTATTTATTCAGATATCAGTGTAGGGGAATCACAGCCTGCTCCCCTAAGCTTTCTGCAGTTTCATAGGGTTGTCCTATTTCTCTTGAACGCCTAACATAAAAGGTACTAGATTTAGGAATCATTAGCTTTCTGGTGGTTTTCACATCTATTGTTCTCTGCAGTCACTCAAAGCAGTCTCCAAAGATTTGTATGAGAATTTTCTGTACCTCTTCTGCAAATCAGTGTTTGGGGACACATATATTGAGTAACTTCCTTCTGGACTCTTCACAGGAGCTTTAGGCACTTGAACTAAAGAGGGCAGTTCTGCTAAGTGAATAATCTTCTGCTCTCTGCTAGCAGAGTGAGCCCTGGCTCCGAATCCAGAGTAACCTTTTAAATCAGGCATTTTGTTTTGCTTCTTCAAACGAAGCTGAATGAACGCAGGCCCTAAGACTTAGAGAACCAGTAGGAGCAGACAGGAGAAATAACCACGTTCTTACAGCTAAGTGTTACGTTTTTGCACTACTTTTCAAAACACAGTTTTGCAAATTTGCAAATTGTACCTGATTGGTTTAGTTACTGTTTAAAAATACAGCTTTTCAAAGACATCGTATAAAGGCCAAAGCCTGACCTATTAAACTCAGTATAGTGGTTGAGATGACCTTGAAAGTAGGTTTATTTATATCAGTTAAGATATGACCTTATCCAGTGAAGCAAGATTTTTTATATATATATATATATATAAAAAACCCTCATTTTAACAAATCTCAGATCTTATGCTGAATATAATCTGCGAAACAAAAGCTATAGTCACCTTCATTCCATAAACAATACTCCTTCCCACCTGCTGCAAAGTATGTCGTTCATTAAATCCTTCTGTCACTTTGGGCCTTCAGAACTATGTACCAGTTTCTAGCCATTAAAGAAACGATACTGTGTCTGTGCATTATTTAGAACATCCCCACTTCTGTGAAACCTTAATTCATTTTATGTAGTTCAAACTATTTAACAGTTTTTATTCAAAATATTTACATTTTCCTCTGCCTTTTGGTCCATTTCTGTTTGAATTTCCTTTTTCATTATAGACAGTATTTTATCTCTCACCACAGCCCTCAAACATCTGCTTCCAAAACTCAGTTTTGATTAAACATCGCCATTTTGTTGTGTTAATCATTATTTTGGTATTCTTCTCCCCACTCTAGCTATCTGTTAGCATAAAACACAGTAATTACCAATAATTCATATTTGTGACAGTGTTGACAAGCCAGATATTCTTGGCTGGGTAAAGGGAAGCAGATGTAATTTTTTTCCTTCTATGGTCCGTAGTAGCTATTACACATATGCATTATTCTTTGCCTCAGACAGATAGAAAGGATGGGTTTTACCACACATTTACATTCAGAGTGGCATCACATTTGTGGACAGACTTGAGATATATTTTTCAGAAGAATCAAAGCACTAAAGGATTTTAATCCCCGATTTTCAAAAGTGATTTAATGTCAGGTTTTTTGGAGGCATTAATTTATTTTGAGATGCAGAAACACACTTAACTGGATTTATGGGAGCATGCAAGGAGGTCAGATGGTGAACCACTAAGTTTTGAAATTTTAATTACTTATATGCAATCTGAACTTGTGTGCACTTATAAATCCAACTTCATACTAATCTGAATCTTAGGATGCCAAAATACATTAAAAAACCTGATCCTTTATAGGCCTGGAGAACGCTACTAACTTGTACCATCAAAAGCTGGTCTTTGTTACTGCTGGTTTACATATGTCTAAGCAAAAATGCAATGTTAGCCAGCAAATAAAATGATCTCACCAACACCTTAAGGCCAAAAAACTGCTAGCAAAGTGTCAAGGTAAATGCATAGCAACGTTGCAATTACAAGCTCTGGGCCCACCTGTAACATGGGCCATACCTTTTGCTTATACAACACCGTGCACTGGCAAGTAGAGTCAGTCAAGCATGCATACGCTGTGACAGTGCCTGGGTCCCCACAGCTGAAACCTGATGGGATGGAGTTCATGATGTGGACATCACCTAAATTTCCACTGGAAGATCGTAAGACTTTGGCACCATAATGCTTAAAATCGTGCTAGAAATTGTGACTTGCATCTCCTTCTGAAAACTTTATCCTTATGCCATGCAATCTGGGAAAAATTTTTGCAGACTCTGTTGTAATTTAACCTATCAGGCAGCTAAACACCACACATCCATTTGCTCACTTCCCCCTCCCACCCCACCCCCCCCCCCCC